>NW_023270513.1:993854-1071437 GCF_011800145.1 Mirounga leonina | reverse complement strand
GGTGTGCAGCTCCGCGGGTCTGCACCCCCTGGCCCCATGCCCAAGGCCCCCCGCCCCCCCCCCCCCCCCGCGCCATTCCCGCTCCCGGCAGGCCCCCTCCCGGGAGCCCCGCCCCCGTCAGCGGCCGACCCGCAGGTAATCCCCTCCCCCTTCCTGCCCCCGCAGCTCCAGCCCCTTCCAATTAGCGCAGTCTCGGATCCCCTCTGCTGGGAACGGGGCGGGGGGGGGGCCCTCCGGCTCCCTCCCCCACTCGGCTCCCACGTGGGGAGCCCCGCTCCCAGGCCTGGCCGCCCCATTCACAGCGCCCTCCGCTATTGTCCGCGGCCTGTCACTCACGCATGGCATTAGCATTTCTAAAGCCCACTTCTCCTAGTCGCCGCTTTGGCTTCAGCCTGGGCAGAGGAACTTAGCCCTATAGAACAACTAACAATTACAACTAACCTTCAAGAGCACTTTAGAGTATATAATTCACGTTTCTATATAGCCATTTAATTTACTTCTCACAACAGCCCTTAACAGTGGGACACTGACATCCCCGAGAAGTTCGGTGAGTTGTCCAAGGTCACAAAGTAATTTCTAAAGCCGAGATTTCAGCTCAGGTTTGTCTGCTGCCAAAGGCCACATTCTTTCCACTACACCACCTTGCCTCTTTGTCAGGCTGAGCTCGCTTCTGCTTGGCTGGGCTTTCTTAAAAGGTGGGCATGGTGGCTTGATGCTCCTGCAGAGGGGATGCTGAATTCAGCCCGCTGGGGAGGTCCTGGGTGGTTTCTGGGCTGCCACTAACCCAGGGATTCACGGGCGGTGAATGCTTCGGGCCACCACCTGGAGAACAAAGCCTGGCCCAGAAGGAAGCAGGGGGAAGTGGTCCTAGGCTCCAGAACCAGATGCCAGGCTCATATCCCAGCCCTGCCACTTGGCAGCGGGTTGGCCTTAGGTAAGTGACTTCACTTCCTTGGCACCTACCTCGTAGGGTTGTAGTGAGCATGACGTGGGCTAATATGCATACAGGACATAGGGTAGTGCCTGGATGGTACGATGTGAGTCAGTCAGCACTACTCCGTGCTCATCCACAATGCTTCTGGGGTCAGGAGCAGCATGGCATGAGCAGAGAACGGCTCTATTATCAGACAGCCTAGGATTCCATTTCTGACTCTGCCCTTCACTGCCTGTGTGACTTTGGATAAATGACTTACACTCTCTGGGCTTCCACTTCCTCAGCAGTAAAACGGAGATAGTAATTGTTCTCACTTTCCTGAGTTGTTATGAAGAGTACTCTTTGCCCAAGGGTTCTCTCAAAAGGTGGACTAACATAGACACTATATGCTTTCACAATTATTCCGAATAATTCTGTTCAAGATCTTATTCAACATCTGTAAATCTTTTGCCTCTTCCTGCCTCACCTCTGACTCAGGGATTGCCCCCCCGAGCCCCCTGGGCTCCAGCTGCTCTCCAGATCTCTGTCTGATCTACTCCTAGACCATAGTAGATGAAGCATTTTCTGAGCTTGCCCACTGACCCTGAGTTGCAGACGATAGAGGACACATAGGATTCTCCATGTCTGTACCCTGTTTTTCTCTGGGAGGGGAAAATAACCCCTCACATGAGCCCAGTACAAAGTCCATTCCCACCTATTAGGCATGGGACCCTCCCCCTCCCCCACAACTACTCTGGGCCACAGTAGGGCAGGGCAGGCTCTGTTTGGTCCCATCTGACAGCAGGGGGTGCCAAGTCTCAGAGGAGGGAATAATTTTGCCTCTAGCTTCGATAGCCAGGAGCTTAGACCAAGTCTCAAATCAATGCCCTCAGGGGTAATGTCCAAGCAAAATGGCCCCTTTTTCTGTGTTCTGGTACCCATTTGCAAGGTTTGACACCTACAGGTGCGTGTGTTGGTCCATCCCACCTTCATAAACAAAGCCTTGAATCACCAAAGAAAAAGCATTTCGTGAACTGGAAGTGGAATCCCTATTTCAATTCTACAGACATTTGACCTTGGTGATAAGAAGGTCACTTTACTCCAATGGTGACCTTAAGCAGTCAGTATTTTCTTCAAAAGAATCATTTGAATTGGGACACCTGGGAGGCTCAGTGGGTTAAGCGGCTGCCTTCGGCTCAGGTCATGATCCCAGGGTGCTGGGATCGAGTCCTGCATCGGGCTCCCTGCTCAGTGGGGACCCTGATTCTCCCTCTCCCTCTGCCTGCTGCTCCCGCTGCTTGTGCTCTCTCTCTCTCTCTGACAAATAAATAAAATCTTAAAAAAAAAAAAAAAAGGAATCATTTGAATAGGCCAGCATTGTTCCAGTTGGGTTATACCTAGTCAACATCACTTGGAAACTCCTTTGTTTCCTCAAACCTCCAGATCAGAACCCTACTAACGACATTTCCCTAATGGCTATAGGGTTTCCGTTTAGGCCAGTGACTCAGCTGGGCCAGGAGTTGGGGTGCGTGGAGGGGTGAATTACAGAATTCCCAAAGGTATGTGTGGTTGGTAAAAGCATATTCAATATACCTATTTTCTCCCCCTGGTGGTCTAACCTCCAGAAAGTCAAGCTTATATCAAAATCGTTCTGGTTGGTATGGGATACACAGAACATGGAGGGGGGTTGTGCACGAATGAAGACTGAGAAGCTTTTAGCCAGCTGGGTTCTCAAAAAAGGTAAAAACCGGCTGCCTGGCATACCACTGGGCTCACTTCTGCTCAAACTGCTCCTGTTACTGGAAAGATGACCTGACTCTCTGCACAGATTTAGGAGGCATGTGACAGTCCCAGGCCAAGTCCCAGCATCTACTGGCCATGAGAAATGAGGGGCCAAGCAACACATAACCGGGGATGTTTCCAGAAGAGGCAGTAGAGACCACAGATTTATGTTCTGGAGAACGTGAGCCTCTACTGGTGCTCATCTTACTTCTTGAGAGCTTCACCATTTTCTGGACGTTTTCTCTACTGAGAACTGGGTACCGTGGGCATGTAGGGGAGATCGGAGGGGTGTAGAATAGGTGGACAGGAGTAGGATGTTCAAGGTGGAGGGGGCTTTAGGCCAACCTTCTTGTTGTACTATCCAGAGAGGGCAAGGGGTTTCCTCAAGCTCACCAGTGACCCGACATCAGCAACTGGAGTAGAACTCAGGTTGCTGAACTCCCAAGTCAGTACCCATTTCATCTCCTCCACGCAGTGCACCAACCTCACCCTGCAGTTATTTTACTTCTCTGTACCCGGGGCTCCTCCGAATCCACACTCCGTTTCTAGATCTGTGTTGTTTAATACTGCAGCCTCTCGCCGCCCGTGCCCTCTGGGCGCCTGACGTGTGCCCAGGTGGAATTAAGATATGCTGGGAGTGTAGGGGCGCCCGGGAGGCTCAGTCCGTTAAGCGTCTGCCTTCGGCTCAAGTCATGATCCCGAGGTGCTGGGATCGAGCCCCGCATAGGGCTCCCTGCTCAGCAGGAGCCTGCTTCTCCCTCTCCCTCTGCCTGCCGCTCTGCCTACTTGTGCTCACTCTCTCTGTCAAATAAATAAATAAATAAAATCTTGGGGGAAAAAAAGATATGCTGGGAGTGCAAAATATGTACTTGGACTTGGAAGATTGAGTGTGGAAAAAAGAAAGTAAAATATCTCATTAATAGTTTTTCTGTTGATCACATGCTGAAATGATACTACTTTGGATATTTTGAGTGAAAGGAAATGTATTATTAAAATGAATTGCACTTTTTATTTATTTATTTATTTTTTAAAAATTTTGTCTATTTATTTGACATAGAGAGACACAGCGAGAGAGGGAGCACAAGCAGGCGGAGTGGGAGAGGGAGAAGCAGGCCCCCTGCCGAGCAGGGAGCCCGAAGTGGGGCTCGATCCCAGGACCCTGGCATCATGACCTGAGCAGACACTTAACGACTGAGCCACCCAGGTGCCCCTAATTTCACTTTCTAAAAACACTTTTTAAAAACACTTTTTAAACTTAGCTACTAGAAAATTCCATATGTGGCTTGCATAATATTTCTATGGGACAGCACGGTGCTAAATCTCTAGCAGAAGTGACCGGGTTGTCAGTTCTGACAAGAGGCCGGGACAGGGCAGGGCAGGTAATGGAGGAAGGTCCCAGCAGACATCAAGAAGCCAAGGTCCAGGGTGCCTGAGTGGCTCAGTCAGTGAAGCGTCTGCCTCCGGCTCAGGTCATGATCCCAGGGTCCTGGGATCGAGCCCCACATTGGGCTCCCTGCTCCGCAGGAGCCTGCTTCTCCCTCTCCCTCTGCCTGCCGCTCCCGCTGCTTGTGCTCTCTCTCTCTCTCTCTGTCAAATAAATAAATAAAATCTTTTAAAAAAAGAAGAAGCCAAGGCCCAGCCTGACAGCAGGAGGCCTGGTGATCCCAGGCTCAGCGGCTGGGCAGGAGTCAGGCAGACAGGTGGTATCTAGTAATGAGACTCTGATGGGAAGGTCGTGGCGGCAGAGCCACAGGGCATGGGGCTGGGAGGCCTGACTACAGTCCAGGGAAGCCTGGGCAGTAGCCCTTGAAAGCAGTGATTACATGCTGGAGGCCCCAGTCTCTAGACTGGGCTGCATTCCAGTTCTGCCACTTGCTAACTGTGTGACCTTGGACAAGTTACTTCACCTCTGTTGCTCAGGTTCCTCATCTGTAAAATGAGAGTAACGTTAAGAGTTCCTATGTCACAGGATACATGTCAAGCTCTTGGAACAGTGCCTGACACAGAGTCACTACTCAAAAGGCGTTGGTTAGCATTATTGTCATTACCTGTCAGGGAAGCAAGCTGGGATCATAACCCTCTTCTAGCATCCTTCTGCATTCCTAGGATGGGCCCAGATTTATGGGGCTAGCTGTCAGATCTGGGCTACCAAGCAGAGGTACAAGCTAATGAAGTGAAACCACTTACAGAAGATGCTGACCGTCAAGCCAGGCGTCCAGGTGAAGCTTCAGCCAAGGTTGGGGATCGGGGGCCTGGATGGTGGCTCTGTGGCCACAGCTGTGGTCCCAAGAGGCTGCCGGCCCTGGAAACCGGCAGCTCAGCCCCACTCAGGTTCCCACTGCCCTTTCCGGGACCATCCCTAGATAGGAGAGGCTTTGTCCCAGCCCTGCCATGCATAGGGATTCCGGGCCTCGGCCCTGCAAGGAAAAATCACATGGAGACATATAAATCCCTCTGTCTATAGCTGAAATAACAAGACCCAGTTCTTGCTGCAAAGCAAGAAGCAGCATTTAACTGCTCCAAATGCGGCCGTTTCTGTTTGTGCTTGTCTCTAGGCTTAGAGAGCTTGTATAGGCAGACACAACACTCCATTGATATTCTCAGTCATGCCCAGCGGTTGAGCTCATCTTCCCCTTGATAATGGGGTTGCAGCCTGGGTCCGGCCCAGGATTCTAGTTGAATTCTAGAAAGTATGTCCTGCTCCCCTCCCTCCTCCTCCGCGCCACAATGTTACGAGGCCCTGCAAATAGGAAAGCGCAAGGGTCAATAGTAGACTTGGAACAAAAAAGGATTTAGGAAATACTTTTTAATATCTGGCCTAATCCGTCGAGGTGTGAGACACTGGAATAGGAGGCCCAGCGAGCCTGAGATGATCCAGTCTGAGGAAGGGAGTGATTTCTGGCTTCCCCAAGGCTGATATTTCCCCTCAACTTCAGAAGTGGGAGAGAAGACTTGCCCATCTGTTTGGAATTTACTGCAAGAAAAAAGAGAGATGGGGAGGGAGGGAGGGAGAGAGAAAAAAAGAGAGAGAGAAGAATGAGGAGGATGTAAGTGTGTGTGTGTGTGTGTGTGTGTGTGTGTGTGTGTGTGTGAATGAAAGAGAGAGGAAGAGAAATCATTCTCCTTGGCCACCATCTCCCCAAACCTTTTCCTTCGTATTGATCCTTAGCAGCACTGGCATGAACACCAAGAGTCAGGAATTTTCAAAGCCCCCTGGGGCAAAGCCTTCGAGAAGATAATGTACCATTGGTGATTGCCAGCCTGGTAGTCTAAATGGTAGAGTGTGGCTTGGCTTGTCCCCTAGACCCAAGTGACAGAGCAACCATCACCAGATGCTTCTAGAGAGAGTATATGTATGTGCACACACAAAGTGTGTGTGCACGTGTGCGTGCACGTGTGTGTCATGGGGGACATCTCCAGCTGAGCCCCATCGGGAGCCCACAGGGCACCCAGAGACAGCCTCAGCAGGTTTGACAAGGTGGCAGGCAGATCAGAGAGGAGGTAGGAGCTGAGCTGAGGCAGGCTGGGCACGAGACTCGTGGTGCCCTCGAGAAGGCCTAGCCAGTGGCAGGCTGGAAACAAGGCCACTGGCCTGGTAACCTAAGCCCGGGTGCTCGCTACGTGACCACACTGTCCACAACCAATCGTGGGTGTTTGAGCCTGGCAGGGGGAAAGGGGGAGCACTAGTAGAAACCTCCTTATAGGGGGCCATGGCTGCCAAGCAAATCCAGAGACTTCCAAACTTCAAAGACATCCCGCCAGAGAATATGCCCAGACCCTAGGTTCGAGCTGGGGTGAGACAGACCGAGAGGGGTAGGGGATCTGCTTTCCTACAAAATGAGAACACTGACAAAAGGGAGCAATGTGAAGGGACGGGAGCATTGGCTGGGGAGCGGGGAGGCCTCCATGTTAGATGACTGAGTCCAGAGTCGGATCCACTCTGAGACCCTGAGCAATGACTTCCCCTCTCTGGGCCTCAGAGTCTCTATCTCTAAGTGGGCAGGCTCTGAATGCCAGGCCCGATGAAGCCAGGGCTCACTGAGTCAAGATATATAGATTCTTTTCATGAGTGCAGACATCTTTGAATCCTTCACATCTGAGACTCAGTGGGACCTCCCAGAGCAATCATCCTTCCAGGCACACACCCCCTCCCCCCAACGACTGCCCCATCTCAGACCGGAATCTTCACGAACATTATCTTCAGGGGAAGGGGTGAACTATGCCCTCACCTCTCCCATATCACCTGCACCTCTGGAAGTCCTTCCTGTGTCTCCCTTTTATCCCTTCTTTATGTTAGGGCTCGCCTGAAAGTAGTGTCTCTAGGGTCCCATTTTTAATTTCTTTTGTTTCCCCCAACCAAGGAGAGGAAGAATCTGACTGCACATCTGTTTGGAATTTGGGGGTGGGGGGAGGGAAATGAGGCAGCTCGGCTTCTCCTGCACTCCATGAGTTCCAGGCTGGGGAGAACCGGTGAGAGCCGGGGGCCTCCCTGCGCCAACCCCCCCCCCACCCCCCATGGTCCTTGTCAGCTGCCTTCTCAGCCTGTCTCATCTCTGAGACAAACAAACAATCAGGAGGCAGACCTGAAACCTTTTGCCGAGGCGGCAAACAGCGTGGCCGGGCTCCGGCCTTAATGGGCCCCAGCCCCGGCCTGTCTGCTCCCTCCCGGCCTGCCTGCCTCCAATGTGTTTCTGATTTGTACTGAGCTAGCGGCTCTGCCACGCTGAATGTGGCAGCCACCTCAGCCCCGCCTCCCGGGGATCCAGGGCTGGGAAGGTTGGGAGAAGCCAGAAGCTTGGTGTAGAGGCCGGGGCAGGAACTTCTGAGATGTATACGCAGACGTGGCCGGGGGACGGGGGTGGGAGTAGGGATGGATTTCATCTGGCTATAAACAAACATGCTTCTCATTTAGGGACCTACGGGTGCCAGTCACCAGATCCCCCTTACCCATTTTCCAGGGGCCAGGCGGAGCGAGAGCGGGGATGGCGCTGCCGGGGAAGTAGATTGGGCTCTTTTTCGAGGAGTGCCACTCTCAAAAGGTGGTGGGGATTCTCCGAGGACGGGAAAGGCAGAGGTGGGCATGAAGAAAAGGAAGTTCCGAGAACTCTTGCCTCCAGAAGAGGCGTAAGGGTATGGAGATAGGACGTTCTGTCTGCGAAATAACTGAGCAGCGGGGGGCCAGGGAATGCAATCTTTCTGACTCCCCTTGCCCAGTCGTAGAATGGGAGAATGTGGGGTGTCATGGGGCCATTTCCTGTAAGCCTGTTTGTCCCAGGGAACAAGTGACCATCAAGGAGGCAGTCCCTGGGGCTGGATGGCCTGGCCCTGGGACACTAAGGGAGGGCATCATGTCATCTTTGCTCATTTGCCTCGCACACCTCCCCTTACACACACGTAGGCGTCTCCTTGCACATTTGGGTTAAGCAACCTGGCACATTTTCCTTTGCCCTTTTGGCCCGGCCCTCTGTTTAGAGATCCCACCTGTGTGTTCTGGCGCGCTGAGGAGGCCGGCTGAGGAGACAAAGAAGGTGGCCACTTTGGCCCCAAAGTGGTTCTGAATGTGCTGATAAAATCGGTTTTCTTTCTCATTTGCTCCCCCCCCCACACCCCCATCTTTTGCAGGCCCTTGAGCCACGGCTTGCTCTCTCCTGGATCTCTTTCTCCCTGGAACTGGGGCTGAGACTGGAGTCAGGGTCAGAGTTGAGTGGAAGCAACTGGCTTCACTCTAGCTGTGACCAGGGTGGGTGGAGACATCCCTCAGGCCCTGGCCTTGACAGTCATCCAACCACTGCTCTCTCAGCCTGGACCCAGCCTCCAGCTGGGGCTTGGTGGCAAGCCGGGCCCGGAAGGTAGTGGGGTGCTAGGCCAGCTGGGCAAAAAAGGTGAAGGGCCATGGAGAAGCTTGGGTTGTGTTCACAGCGGAAAGCCCTGTGAGCGGACGGGGACAGGCCGGGCCGCTGAGCCGCGAGCATGTCCCATCCCCTCAGTCTCCTTTCCAGACCCCCATTCATGGGAGTGTGGGAGGGCGGGGGAGCAGAACATCTTCAGGAAAGCATCCCCTGGGATCCTGTGGCTTTGTGGCTATTTATTCCTCCTGCTGCTTTTTCTTAAGCCCTAAACGTTTCTCACAGTGTCTAGCCAGTTCCAGTTATGTAAGCAGCATTGTGTGTTAACAAGAAAAATATCCAGTGGTGGTGTGTGGAATCCAATGGCCTTTGTCCCCCAAGCCACCCAGTACTTCCCTTCTCGCTGAGGCTAGGCCCCGCTGTGAGCTGGGGGATGGAGACTGTCTTCATAACCATTGCCTCTGTCACGGGATGGCACATGTATGCAGGGACCCTGTATGTGCGTGTGTATGTGTGTGTGTGTGTGTTTGCGCGCGTGCTTGTGCGTGTGGTGCAGTGTGTGGGGAACACACACCTTGCCCCGGGCACCTTTGGGGGCGAGGGGCACCAGGCTTGAGCTCAGCAGCGTCAGGGTGGACAGCAGGGTTCTGGCAGACACCTCCCTCCTACAGGCACTGTCCTGATTAACAGCCAGGCGGCCCCTCCTCGGCTTCCCCAGAGAAATTCGCCTCTCCTCTTTCTGTATTCTTGCTCCACCCTTCCTGGTTTCCCCAGGGCTCTCCCAGGGCTCTCCCAGGGGCCCGGAAGCCACTGAGTCAGAGGCTGAGGGTGCTGTGGTAGAGGCAAGAGAGGCAGCTGCTGGGATAAACTGCAGGTTGCCCAAGCCAGCTGAGAAAAGCCTGAGGCTGAGCTCTGCCACCAGCGGACTCCTGGATGGGGCGGGGGCGGGGGGGGGGGAGGATACTCATTCCCAGTCTGAATCTCAGTTTCTCCATTTAAAGCATGTGGTGAGGGGCGCCTGGGTGGCTCAGTCCTTAAGTGTCTGCCTTCAGCTCAGGTCATGATCCCAGGGTCCTGGGATCGAGCCCCGCATCAGGCTACTTGCTCCGCGGGAAGCCTGCTTCTCCCTCTCCTACTCCCTCTGCTTGTGTTCCTGCTCTCACTATCTCTCTGTCAAATAAATAAAATCTTAAAAATAAATAAATAAATAAAAATAAATAAAGCATGCAGTGGGGGGGGGGGGGAGGAGAGTAGATTAGATTGGCTATGAGGGGCACTAAAGCCCAGGCCGATGATGAGCCAGGGCCCCACCTACTGAGCTCGGCTGAGCGGGGCGACTGTGCCCGGGCGACTGGGTATCGCGAACGGTGCCAAAGGGCTCAGATTCTTTTCTCCAGGCAGCAGTCCCTTTAATCCTTCCTCCAGCCGCCAGCCACATCAAGCCGGCCCCGGCTGTGAGGGGGGCTCAGGCCCAAGCTTCCAAAGGGAGACAGAACCCACTCATTCACTGGCTCGTCCATTCACCCAATTCTGTTTCCATTTAGCCATCACGGACGGACACCCAGGGTGTCAGGCACTGTTCAACCCCGCCCAGCCCAAGAGACTTATTATCTTCGTCCCTCTGCTGTCGGAGGCCTCTGCCTGGCCTCTCCTCAGCTCAGCACCTTCTCCCCCAGGCTCTAGGGAGCTGCCCCCACCCCCGCCCCTCCCCAACCCGGGCCCAGGCTCCTGTTCTGTGGCCCCTGAGCTCGCACTTTCTGGACGGCTGCCTGGCAGCTTTTTTTTCTAGGACAAGTCCCACCTCCGCCGGAATAGGCCTCCAGGCCTCCACTCCTGGCCTTATCTTTTACAGGCTATTTAGCCCTGTCTCCTTTTCTGTCCTGTTCTCTCTCCAAACGTTCAAGATTCCTCTCCTTGCTTGGCTTTATCTAAGGTGTGGCTGGGCTCCAGGCCTCCCCGGCGGAGCCTTCTGGATCCAGCCTTCAGTCATACAAACACGGCATACACACAGCCCAGCTCCGTGGCCCTGAGCCTCCCAGCCCCCATGAGCACCTTCAAACCCAGCTCTCTACACAGCTGTGGGCGGGCCTTTCCACAAAGCAAGACCCCCGGGGGGGGGGCGGGGGGCAGCCAGCGGGGGGGGGCCTGGGAATGGGGGGGGGGGGGGTTTGGCTGGGGGGCAGGGCGGGGGGGGGGGGGGGGGGGGGGGGTAGGTGCTGGGGAGTGGGGATGGAGGAGTGTATGTCAGGGGACTGCCAGCTGGGGTATGTGTCAGAGTGAATGGGCCGGTGCGTGTCTCCATGTGTGACCCTCCCAGCAGCCGTCAGCCTGCATTAGCCCACACATGGCTGAGCCTGCACGTGGGCACGAGAGGCAGCAGGGCACGAGGGAGGGTGGAAACGACAAAAACAAAACAGAACACTAGCTGCAGGGGCAGAAGAGGTTTCTAGTCCTGCCTCTGCTGCCAGGTTTCTAAGGCCCTTCCCCCTGTCCGAGCCTCAGTTTCTCTCTGTGTAACTTGAGAGGGCTGAACTGGAGGTCTCGAAGGGCTAGTCCAGCTCTAACATGCTCTGGTTCCTTTATGTTCTGTGTACTGGGGCAGGCTCAGAAACTTCCTTTCTAGGGAAAGACACGACACGCAGAGTCACCTCTAAAATATCGATGAAATCTTAGACCCTCCTTCTTGTCCTTTGTCTTCCTAGAGCCAACGTAAGGGCAGAGGTGGAGGGGAGAAGCGCTGTGTTTGAGAAACGTCCGCCAGTTCAGGAGGGCGGCAGGTGGGGGGGGGGGGGTGCGAGGGGAGGTATCCCGGGATGCTGTGTGTGCACAGACGCAGAGAGGAGGCTGCTGGCGGGAGTGCGAGGAGCCCACACCTGCCCCGTCACCACCGCCATTCCTCCAGGATGGCCTCAAGGGTGGTGGCGGTCTAGCGCAGGTCGGGCGTCTCTGGAGGCCAGCAAGCCCTGTATTTACCTGGAGCATGGGTGTTATACTATCAAGAAAGATGGCAAAAATTGGGGCACCTGGGTGGCTCAGTCGGTTAAGCAACTGCCTTCAGCTCAGGTCATGATCCTGGGGACCTGGGATCGAGTCCCGCATCAGGGTCCCTGCTTAGCGGGGAGCCTGCTTCTCTCTCTCCCTCTGCCTGCCACTCCCCTCGCTTGTGCTCACTGGCTCTCTCTTTCTGTCAAGTAAATAAGTAAAATCTTTAGAAAAATAGCAAAAATTTCTGAAGGTGTTTTGATTCGCACTTTCTATAGGAGTTTAAGCATGCATGTGTCATTACTGTTTTATTGGGAATGGCTTATGGGGGCTGGCGGGAAAAATTATAGGAGGCTAAAATCTCCCATGCCAGCCTTGGTACCACCACAACGGACCCGATTTTAATCCTGACCTTACCATTAGCTTCCCTGGATGGCCCTGGGCAAGTCACTCCCCTTTCCTGTGCCTCAGTTTGCCCGTCTGTACGAGGCTGGAGGGGCTGGTTGGGGGGGGGGGCGGCGGTTTCCACTGTCCCCAAAGGGCCAACCTAGCCAGCTTTCATGGGCAACAAATCCACCACTTCTCCCAAGACCTGGAGCTGTGGAGGAACTGCAAGAGGGAGGTCAGTTCCATTCATATTCCAATGAAAACAAGAGGCTGGGCTGGGAAGCACACTTTCTGAGTCTTGGTTTGAGGTCAGAGAGGTGAAGGGCCTTGCCCAAGGTCACAGAGCAAGTGGGTGGCGAAGCCAGTCCAGACCAGGTCTTCTGGCTCCCAGTCCAGTGCTCCACCATTGTCACCCACCCTTACACAGCTAATTTACCTCAGGGGGTTCTAGGAAAATGGATGGGAATGAAGAGCACTCTCGAGAGCCACAGCTGGGTCTGAGAAGGTTAAATTCCCAGCTGGAAGCATTCAGTGAGGCCTCCAGAAAACGGGCAGTCCTTACAACTTGCAAATAAGTACTTCAGGCCACAGGAAATGATCCCAGACCACAGGGCCCCAGGATTGCACCAGAACAGTCCTGCCTGCGTGTCAGCCAGCGTGTGGGAGAGGCAGCTTGGGGTGGGGCAGGAAGAGGCATCCTACAGACCTCGGCCTTTAGGCCCAGCTCTGGGGTTCTGCTAGCTGAGCAAACTCGGGCCAGTCACCAGCCCCCGAGCCCCATTTGTGAACTGGTAATCATAGGCAGTAGCTCCGCCTTGGGCCGCCGGATAACTAGGTGGACTGGCAGATGGGCAAAGGCATTGCGAACCGTAAAATGCGGCTCAGGCAGGAGGGACTGTCCTGTTCGTAGAATGGCTGCTTGTATGTATGCCTGATTTCTGGGTAACTTCAGAGGAGGTCGCCCTGGAGGTGCCATGTTCCAGGGCCGGTGCCTCCCGTTTGGAAAGAGTGGGGAAAGTGGGTGATTATTCTGTGTGTGTGGGGGGTGGTGAACGGATGTGCCCCTGAGGTCAGAGACAGTGGAGCTGGGGGCCTGTGGAGCCGCCTTTCATGTGGGGGCTAAACGGACGGGTCCTGAGGCCAGAGCTGAGGCCTGCGGGCACGAATGCCATTCCACAAAGCCCCCCACATCGCCCAGCCGGCAGTGACCACAGCAGCGCATGGGGGCACTTGGGGGAGGGGGGCGGGGCTTCTGGCCTTTTCTCTGGGAAGAATCTCCTTCCAAGACTGTCCCGGCTAGAACACAGGATTTCCATTTCAATGCTCCCTGGCAAGCTGCCCTCCCCAGAAATCTGCTAAAGGCCCACGGAAAAGCCTTTAAAAACACACTAATTACAAACAATTCCTCAGCTTCTCCTGATTTCCCTCCACGCGGCGCTGGGGGTGGGGCAGGGCGGGCTTGGATGGGGAGGGGTCACTAACTGGAGACTGCAGCTTTTGTGTGTCAAAACCCCACCGGAGCTCTCTCGGCCCCGAGCACTGACCCAAGGGGCTCCTTGGGCTCCCGCTTCCTTCTGGGTGCCCAAAGGCCTAGCGAGGCCTGGGTGGTTGGGAGAAGCCGTGACAGCCTAGAGCGGGTGACTGGGTCTCCAAGAAGCCTGCTGTAAATGGGGCCCGCACAGGAACTTCACGGGGCACTGCCTGCCCTCACCCGGCTAGGCCTGGATGCCAGGTGCCGGCCTCAGCCCTGCCCTGCCCCCTGCTGCCGCTGGGCCCAGTAAGCCAAGCCCCTATAGCCTGCCGGCCATGGCGGCCATCGTTAGATGGGTGAGAGATGGATGGATTCCCTAATTTCTACCCGTGGCCCCTCAGGGAGGGAGTGGGATGTCAGGTAATGGTTTCGGAGCTAAGTCCGACAAAGCTCTTTCTTTATAGTGGCTCTCCACAGTCCTGGCCTAATCTGGGAGAGAGCCTGGGGCATCTTGGCTAAGGTTCGGCTTGCTCACAGCAACGGCAAGCAGGGCCCCAGCCCTGGAGGGGTCATTCTGGGCCTTTAGGAAGCTGAATGAAAGGAACGCCACTAATCTGTTCTGACTGGCCTCAACTCATGTCTTTGTTCATGAAGGGATGCAGTGCCTTGGGCGAAGGGGGGGCACTATTTCATGCCTCTCAGGCCTCTGTCTGATAGTAACAATAATCGCCAGCACGCAAAGAGCAGGTACTCCGTGCCAGGAGCAGTTGTAAGCACTTGACATGTATTCCCTCTTTGAATCTTTGCAACCGGCTCCACGAGGAAGAAACCAAGGCCCAGAGAAGTGACTTGGGAGGGCTCGGTTGGTCGCACAGCCGCCAGGTAAGGAAGCCGGGCTTGGAACCCACGTGATCTGACTCCAAAGGCCTAACCACTGTGTCGGCCATGATTGGCACCTGCCCCCACGCCAGCCATTCCACACATGTCCTCTCCCGCACAATTCTGTAAGGCACACGCCAGCGTTTCTCTCGTGCAAATGGGGCAAGGAAGACGTGACAGGTTTTTCTCAGGGTCCTACAATCGGGAAGGGCCAGAGGGGTATTTCAAAACCTGGCTCTGCCTGCTTCTTGACATGCCGGCCTTCCCTCCAACACCTTTGTCACGGTTATGCGGTTACAAGCATTCTAAGAATTCTGATGCAACGTTCTAGCTGTTGAGCGCTTACCGTGCAGGAGGCATTTGTCTGTTTTATTTGTGCTAGCTCGTTGGAGACTTGCACCTCCCGTGTGAGGCTGGGGGTGTCATTCCCTTTGGTGGATGAGGACACCGAGTCTATTTTGTCTCTCCTCCCTCTGGGCAGGACACCCCCAAGCCACTGCAGCATTCACATGCCCATTTCTTTGGGTAAGAACCCTCCCCAGCCACAGTCCGGTTCTCCTGAAACATCCAGCCACAAGGAAATGGGGGCCTGTTCAAGACATTCCGCGTCGATGCAAAGTCGGAGCCCCGGCTCTGCCACTTCTGAGCTGGGTGACTTGGGCTACGTCGCTGCCCGGTCTGAGCAGAGGCTACCTCACCACAGGTGCGTGAGGCTGATCAAAGGCCAAAATGGGATGGCAAAGCATTTTATAAACTCTGGAGAACCGTGCAGAGGTGAGCAGGTTCTCTGAGACGAAAGTACTCATCTCTGGGTTTCCATCTCTAGCATTCCGGCGTGACCTCGTCGCACACGTGTCCAGCACATGCATTTTGGCACCACTATTGAGACACACATACCAGCACCAGTAAGCTTCAAACAGACGCTTGGGAGAGGATTGTCCTTGCCCCTGAGTTGCCTCTCCTTCGGGCAGAGCATTCGCTAGTTCCTTTAAGCCCTTCCTTCAAGATTTCAAGACCCTTTCCTCCGAGGCAGTTAGGTAAAGTAGAAAGATCCTGGGGTTTGGAATCATGCAGGCCGGGGTTGAAACCCATGTGTTGCCAGTTTCTAGCTGTGTGATCTTGGGACATTGCCCTTACCTCCCCGAGCCTCAGTTTCTCCATCTGCAGAATGGAGATGATATTCATATTCTCCAACTGGTCTGAGTCTCAAATGAAAGGTCCTGGGCTAGGGGCTAGGGATGCAGAGCTAGATTAGACCTCAGTCCTTTATATCAAGTAGCAGAGGAGGAAGGTCAAGCAGCAGGCAGATGGTCTCAAGTGCCATGATGGAATTTAGCCAGGGCTCTAGGGGCCCAGAAGAGGGCCACTTATCTTAGTCTCGGAGGAGAAGGTGGTAATGTCTGAGCTGGTCCTTGAAGAGGGAATAATAGCTAAGAACAGCTAACCCTTATACGGCACTGAATATGTGTCAGGCACTGTTCTAAGTGCTTTACAAGCATGATCTAATTAACAAGCACGCCCTTTGAGATGCATACAACCTTATGCGATAACAACTGTTGATATCCCCATTTCACAGGTACGGAAACCGAGGCACAGAGAGGTAAGTGACTTGCCCAGCTGGGCAGCCAGACCCCTGAGATCGCGCTCTTAACCATCCCACCAAGCTGCCTACGTGATTAGGAATCTGCCAGCTAAAGAGGAGGCTGGGAGTACTGAGGGTGACGTGAGGAGTGTGGTACATGCCGGGACTAGGCGATGAGGTGGGGAAGCAGGGTCCTTGTGCATCGGGCTGAGGAACTTAGACTTGACTCTGGGACGATGAGGAGTCACTGGTGGAATTTAATTGGGGAATTACATGCTCAGATTTGTCTGCAGAAAGTCTCTCTGGCTGCAGTTAAGGAGGCTGGTCAGAGGAGGACGCACTCTGGCGGCAGAGAAATAATAAAAGCCTGAATCAGGGCAGTGTTTGTAGGGATGGAATGCTTGGGATGGATTCCAGAGCTATTAAGGAGGTAAAATTGGCAGGTCATGGCAATTAATTAGTTGTGAGGGGTGAGGGAGAAGGAGGAGCAAAGGTTTCTAGCTTGAGAGCCTGGGTGGGTTGTGGGGCTGCCCCTTGAGAAATGAAAAGGGCAGAAATGTGGTCCCTGAGTATAAGTTCTGTTTGGGGTGAGGTGGGTTTGACGTGTCCTCGGAGACGACCACTAGGGAAATATTGATACGGACAAAGTTCGGGAGAGTGGTCCAGGCTGAGGTGACATTTGGAATTCACTTGCCTAGAGGAGGTGGAAGAAGCCACAGGAGTGGGCCCAGGAAGCATCTGTGAAGAGAGGCTTGCGAGTGGCAGTTTGGGGAGCCCAGTCTTTAAGGGGCATGCTGAAGAGGAGAGGTCCGGGGAAGGGCCTGACAAAGAATGGTCGGAGAAGTAGGAGGAGAACCAGGAAAACCACAGCTAAGTAGAGAGTATAGAATCTGGGAGTAGAGATTCTCACTAAGCTGGAGGTGGTCATAGGTATCTCGTGTGGCGGAGAGATCCGCGGAGTTAAGGATAGAAAACCATCCACTGAGTTCTTTAATTAGATCTCTGAGGTCAGGTGAGAGCCGAAATAGGGATGGCAGCCTGACAGCAGGGGCCTCACGTAGCAAGTGCAGGTGAAGGAGTAGGGACAGGCCAGCAAGGGCCCTGGGAACAGGAGACACAGAGCTTTAGCTAGAGGGGGACAGAGGGTCAAGGGGGAGCCCAGAGCACATGATGGGATAATCAGGCCCTTCCCTCCTGGCTTTTTTGCTCCCTTCTTTGCCCACCCCCCGCCACCCCCAACTTGGGTCTTTGCCCTGGGCATGCTGGGGTTTGTCAATGCCTTTCAAAGTGCCGGGCCCTCCACCTCTCCTCAGGCTCCCTCAAGTCTCGCGGCAGTAACCTCCCTTCACTTGGCTCTGGAATAAGCCCCTGGGAGAGCCAATGAGACAGCAATTAGACCAGTTGCAACGGCCATCCGCTCACATCTCTGTGCCAGGGCAGGCCTGCTGGCACCCTGCCAAACTCTTCTGGGCCAGCCCCACTGCCTGGTCCTCCTCCTGTGTAGGCCCCATGGACGCCATCTGCCGAGGAGCCTCCAAGGGGCTGGAGGCTTGGGAGATGGCCTTGCTTACCTCTCCAGCCTCTGCCCCAGCCGGATGTCTGTGCATCCAGCAGACAGCTGTAAGCCGATCAGCCCCAGGACCGGGCCAGGGCCCACCAGTTTCAGGACAAGGAAGGTGGGATGAAAGTAAAAGCGCAGGATCAGGGTCCCCTTCCCACACCTCCACCCTTCACTTCTTGTGGGACTCAAGATGACACCCCCTTACCAGTCTCCTGGGTCTCCCCATCCACGAAACTTCAGAGGATTCCAGTTGGCTCCTAGAAATAGATCTGCCTTTGTCCACGGGGCTGGTCCTTTTGGGCCTGCGGTATCTGCTTGCTGTGTTCTGTGGCTGTCGGGACCTGATTTTTCTAGAGTCTCTTCAGCCTTGGCGGGAAGACTTCATCACCCTGGGAATCATCCATGTCCCATCACTTGCCCCAGCTGCAGCACACCCTTCTTCTTTCCTGTTTCACATTGCCCTCGATCACAGCCCCCCGCCTTTGACTTCATCCTTTCCGAGCTGGTGCATTTTAGAAGTATGAAAATGTTCCTCTATCTCAACAGCGTTCGCTAGAATGAAGGCTATGGACACCCCAGTCTACTCTCCATTGGAAAGACCCTTCCTCCCTCCCTCCCTTCCTCCCACAAACATCTCAGCGTCTGACTCCGTCTGGAGAAATGTATCAGAGATCACTCCTGCCCTCATGGACTCACCATCTGGTGGGAGATACAGACATGGCCGCTGGTAATTGGAATGTCTTAGTTAGGTATCGCGCTGGGAGATTGTTCCAAGTTCAGGGAGGGAGTGTGACGGAGGCAGTGACAGAGTTCTTACTAGGCCCCGGGGAGACTTGCAAGGTTAGCAGGTGTGTGGGAGGCAGATGAAGCAGTGTGGGAAGAGGCCCAGTGGAACACAATGGCCTGGTATTGTTGAGGGATATGGCTTGAGTTCTGGGCACCTCTTATCATATAGATGGGGGACACTAAGCTGCGGAAAGAATGTCCTCTGCCAGGGTTTTACCCTTGTGAGGTGGTGGTGAAGAAGCAGGGGAGAGCTCCATGAGCCACAGGTTGAAAACTGGGGTCACCGCGGTGGCTCTGGGTGCCGAGGGCTTCTGGGCCTGGTGGAGATGGAATGGGGGTGGGCTGGAGCCGGGCTGTGGCTGTAGGGTAAACTGGTACCAGCACCGTGAAACCCTCAGTCTTCTCATCTCTAACATGGGCATAATAGCACCTACTTTATAGGCTTGATGTGTGGGAGAAATGACATAATGCCTATAAGAGGGCACTGAAAATGTGAAGCCCTGTGTCCATGGGAAAGATCGTTGTGATCGGGACCCCTCCTCTGGCCCCCAGCTTAAAAACTACCACCCTCAGGAAGCCCTCCCTGCTTCTTGCCAGCTGGAAGCCATCACCCCACTCCTGACCGCTCCGTGTAGAGCATCCGTGAATGCCTCGACAGCCGGGCCCATGTCTGATGTCTCTCAGCACTGTCAGGGCCGAGCCCTGGGTGGCTTCCCTGCAGATCGAGACTCACGTGCACTTAGGTTCTGCCACATGCACACATGGCTAAACATATGAGGCTGGGCAAAGGTCCGGGGACCCACACTTGGAGATGCCCCTGTGGGTACAGGTGTTCTCAGGCATGCCCCGCGAATGCCCACATTCCCAGCTACCTCTCCCCTGTGCACAGCCCGTCACCAGGCACGCGTGTGCGCCCTTCCGGTTGTCCCGCATGAGTCTGCTGGGCCCAATACCACCCACTCCAGTTTGCAGATGAAGAAAGTAAGGCTCAGAGAGGTACCCGCAGCCAGAAAAGCCTCCTACGGAAGCCCCGCTCGGCACAGGCTTCCCCCCGGGCATGCCCTCAGCACCGTGTGTGCACACGAGCCTTCCTGGGCTGACTGATTTCTGTCCCACACTGGACACCAGAAGGCACTGGTTTCATCCTGGGAAGCGCTCACTGCACTGGTCACTGGCGGGAGTGGGGGGTCGGGAGGATGGGGGGTCAGGTGGTGGTGGAGTTGAAAGGGGGGAAGCCTGATCAAAACCATGTCACAAAGGAGGGGAAGAGTGGGGGAGAAAGAAAGAGAGAGAGAGAGAGGAGAGAGAGAGAGAGAGGTGTTTCCATTCACAAAGAAATCATTATGGTTAATTTAATTCATTGTAGCGTTTAATACAGAAAAGCTTTTCTACAGAGACTGGGCATCAGGCCAACATTTATATATAAATGGGTTTTATTTTAAAAGCGAATGCAGTGAGGGGGATACACTAGGCTTAGCCCTCTCATTCCCTCTCCTCTTTCTTGAGCTACCTTTCTGAGCTTGTGTAGATGAGGAATTGGGTCTCCCACAAAGCAGGAACCCCCTACTCCCCACTCCTGTGGCCCAGAGTTTCTTATTCCTCTTACTAAGACTGTTTCCCCTGCTTTCTCAGGACCTTACGGATACACTAGGCCAGGCCCAACTCAGAGGCTGCATTGAGAAATTAAAATCCTTGAATGCTATCCTTAAGATAGCACTTAGAGATCACTCTACCCGCCTTCTCCTCATCCAGGACAGGCTCTTCCTGTGGCACAGAAGCTCAGAAGAGGGGAGTGACCTGACTGTGATCGTACAACTTGGTCCATGCCAACAGCACAGCTGGACCTCAGGCCTTCTGTTTCTCAGTCCAGCATCCCAGCAGGTCAGCCCCCTGCCCTGTCAGCTCTTCAGTCTGCACCCAGCATTTTGGGAGCCTAGCCCTGCTTCCCTGCACCCGACTCAGGCCCAGATCTATCTACCCTTCTAGGCTGTTTCTCATGCCTCTGAAATGTTCCCTCACCCCCATTACTCCTAAAACTCTAGCCAGTTAATCAACTAATTCACACCGTGGTGTCAATGGCAAATAATAACTTACTGTAAAGTGCTCATGGTGCAATTTCAGGCTCTCTGGGCTTCTCAGAGGCTGGAAAAGAGTTGTGGGGGAGGGGGAGACCTGTTAAGAGCCCATCTCATTATATTGCAAACCATTTATCTGGCACCCTGTGTTGCCACATATTCATGGAGTGCTGCTGGTCTGGGATCACAGCATATATATATTTTTGAAGATTTTATTTATTTATTTGAGAGAGAGAGTGTGCCCACAAGAGCATGAGTTGGGGGGTGGCGCAGAGGGAGAAGGAGACTCCCCACTAAGCTGAGCAGGGAGCTCGATCCTGGGACTCTGAGATCATGACCTGAGTGGAAGGTAGATGCTTCTTTAAAAATTTTTTTAAATATATATTTTTAAAGATTTTATTTATTTATTTGAGAGAGAGAATGAGATAGAGAAAGAGAGCATGAGACGGGGGAGGGTCAGAGGGAGAAGCAGACTCCCCGCCGAGCAGGGAGCCTGATGCGGGACTCGATCCAGGGACTCCAGGACCATGACCTGAGCCGAAGGCAGTCGCTTAACCCACTGAGCCACCCAGGCGCCCCAGAAGGCAGATGCTTAACCGACTGAGCCACCCAGGCGTCCCTGGGATCGCAGCATATTGATGAACACACTGCCATGGATTGAGTGGCACCAGCTCTTATAGGTGCATGTCCAACGAGGCCCCTGGATTTACCTGCCCCCTTTTTCTTCCCAGCCCTTCCTTGCCCAGACACACCCGGCCAGGCCCTTTCCTCCCCGCCTAATGTAGCCTGGCCCCCAGGGCAAAGGAAGCACATAAGATGAGGGGCCATGGCCCCAAAGTGAGCTCTCTGGAGGGTTGGCTTCCTTCCCCCCTGTGCCATCAGATGCCAGCTTCAGCTTGCAGGGCTGGGGTCCATGTTCTTCCGGTGATTGAACCGCCCACACATGGTCTCATCATGGGGATTGTGTAACGAGCTCTAGAAAACTGAAGTGACGTGCCCAGGGCCATGGCGCTAAGATACAGGGGATTTGGGGTTGACATTCAAGTCTGGACCTCACAGCCGACCGAAGCCCCCCATCCCTGGACAAAGAGGACCAGCTCAGGGGTTCACCAGTGTCAGGGGATGGAGCTTCTGATGCAGGCAGGAGTACATAACCTCTTGGGTGGGCCTCCTTGAGCTCCCCACCAGGCCCCCCAACTGTCATGTGCAGGGAGCTGATTCGCCCAGCAGGCTGAGCATGAGAATGAAGCCCAGACTCAAAAGAGGGAGCTGAGGCTTGGCCCCAGCCCTCAGGCCCCTAGAGGGCCCCTAGAGAAGGACTAGAAGGGCTCTGGAGGCTGGCTTCCAGGCCGGCTTCCAGGCCCTCAAGGAGGCCAGGAGTCTCCGGCAGCCCTCCTGTGCATCCCCAGGTTTCTCAGTGGCCTGGCTGGTATGTGGGGTATTTGGGGTTCAAGCCCAGCACAGTCCCACATCTGGATCCTGTTAGCTCTCCGCGTTCCTTTTTGGCCAGGAAGAATGTGTGCAACGCTGGAGGAGCTGCGGGACTGTGGTCTTGCCGCTCGGACCGGGCTATCAAAGCCGAGTGGCGGGCAGCCGGCCCCTGGGGAGGGGCTTCCCAGGCACTCCATCCTCCAGCCACCACCACGGGTATAGCTCCAGGGTGGAGCGGGGCCCTTGCAGCAGGCGCTCGCTGCTGCGGAAGAGTGAGCCAAGGGGTTAGGCTGCGCCCAGGCAGGCCCCGCTGCTTCTGATTATCGGCTCACCCGCTGCTCTTGCCCCACCACCCTTCCCCCTGCAACCAGAGCAGATGGGAGCCACCCAGATGCCCCCCCACACACACCTTCCAAAATGCAAGGCTCTGGAGGGGAAGAGGCCCTCTGCCCTAGTCAGGGCAGGCAGAGCTGACCTCTGCAGACCTCTACCAGCTTCAGAAAGCAGGCACTATTCGTTCCGTTCCAAATCTTCCCAAAGAGTCTCCTCTCTGAAGAGCTCCAGCCACAACCAGCTTCAGTTAGAGGCAGTTATGACAAAATAACTGCCCGTGCAGTCTTTTATAGTAGAGCACAGCGGTTACAGGGGAAGGTTCAGGAGCCAGGCCACCTGGGTTTGCAATTGGGCCCTGCTCCTTCTTAGCCCTGTGACTTGGGGCAAGCGACTGAGTCTCTCTGTGCCTTAGATCTCTTTCAAACCTTCCATAACATCACAAGAGCAAGAGGTCCCTGGGTCACCGGGTTGCTGGGAGGCTTAAACGCGTTAATACTCACAAAGTGCTTAGAATAGTGCTTGGCACATAGTGAGCACCCAGCCACTTACTATTGTTAGAGTTTATGTACATCCTTTGACTCACTGGAGCGTGCAGCAACCCTGTGACCTAGGGGTGGCCGTAGGAAGCTAGCGAGGGGAGGGCCTCACCCCACGTCGCATCACCAATAGGGGCACGGTTGGGACCCAGCAGGTGTCTTTGCCCTGTTTCTTTCCCACCGCCTGCCACGGCGCACCCCTCCTCACACTGCCCATGGTGGCCCGGGAGAGCAACAGTGGGAAGGAAATTTCACCCAGGCTGAGATTTTCCGCTTTTGCCACGCGGCTGATGGGCCATGGAGAACAGGTCAAGCATTTCTGAGAGTTGAGTCCGGAGAACTGCTAATCCCTCGGGGCCATGGCTGTAGAGAGATAACGTAGACCTCAATGCTAGTGGCCGAGATCCGCCTGGGGCCCCAGAAAGACCCACCCAGGGTCCCCCAAGGCTCATCTCGCCAAATTGCAACACGCCAAGCGGGAGTGAGAAGCCAGGAGTCCACGATGCAGCCGAGTGCCTGGCAAGGACTTGTGTCCTGATAGATGTGCCCTGGCAGGCATCAGGTGGGGGGAGGACGGAGGTAGGAGTGCCACCAACGTGGCCGGCCGGACACTGGATCGCAAGCAGCTCAGAGGAGTGGAGGAGGTGTAGGTAACAAGGGCACCCGCGAGCCCACCCTCTGGCCCTTTATCCCCTGGGAAGCTCGCACGGGGGTCTTCCGCAGCCAACTTCCGCTTCCCTTGCTTTTCGGGCCTCGCTGCCTGCTAGAGGTGGTAGGAGGCAGGGGGGAAATGGGAATTGGAGGAGTCCCTCCTCTTCTCCCACGGGGGTGAAGTTCTTTCCCAGGCCCTGCCCACAGCCAAGGGATCCCGGGCAGCCTTGCAGGGAGAGGGTGGGAGAGCCTCCACGGAATGTGAGCACAGCTCGCCCTGCCTCTGCCCACAAGTCAGATGGCACCAAAGGCCTCAAGCACCCTTTCTTTTCTTTTTTTTTTTTAAAAGACTCTTTTTTTTTTTTTTTTAAAGATTTTATTTGTTTATTTGACAGAGAGAGAGATAGCAAGAGCAGGAACACAAGCAGGGGGAGCGGGAGAGGGAGAAGCAGGCTTCCTGCCGAGCAGGGAGCCCGATGTGGGACTCGATCCTAGGACCCTGGGATCATGACCTGAGCTGAAGGCGGACGCTTAACGACTGAGCCACCCAGGTACCCCAAGCACCCTTTCTAACTGAGCTCCGAGATTTGCTGAGGATTGAGCTCTGGAGGCAGGAGATGGAAAAGGAGGGAGAGGAGAAAGCCAAGAGGATGCTGCAGATAGAGAGCTCTCAAGGCAGATCCCCGAGGGGCTGCTCAGACAGCCGCCGTAGCTCCTCCCATGCCACTGGAGGTTGGGGGGGGGGCATGGGGAGGAGAGCACAGCCGGAATCCTGGGTTCAAGTCCGGATTCAGCCACTTGGTAGATGATGACGCTGCACAAGTCACTCACTGCCTCAGCGCCTCCAGGTCCTCATCTGTATATGGAGGTAATAATGCCTGTGTCTCAGGGCCGAGGTGAAGATGGGGACATGTGGCAAGAGCCGGGTACAGGGCCAGTCCCGAAGAGGTGCTCAGCACCGACTCCCCCACAGGCCCCATGCCGCCATTGCCCATACCCTCAGCACAGACAGCTTTTTGGGTCGCTGTCCTAGCTTCCCTTGTCACGGTCATTTGTCATTTTGGGGCTGCCCATTCCCCGTCCCTCTGTCACCGCCCCACCCCCACCCCACAATGGCATCCTGATTTTTTTAAAAGATTTTATTTATTTGTCAGAGTGAGAGAGAGAGGGAGCACAAGCAGGGGGAGGGGCAGAGGGAGAAGCAGGCTCCCCGGTGAGCAGGGAGCCCGATGGCCCGATGCGGGACTCTGTCCCAGGACCCCAGGATCCTGACCTGAGCCGAAGGCAGATGCTTCACCGTCTGAGCCACCCAGGCATCCTGGCATCCTGATTTCTTTTGGAGAAATTACCTCTCTCATTTTATGTTGTCTTAGTAGGGGGTAATCTAAGGCCACTGCTTCAAGCCCAGAGGTCAAGGAGGCTGACGCATGACTGGAACTCAGCCAAAAGGATGCTCCCTCTTCAAGCCAGAGCCATGGCAGAAGGGTGGGCCCTGGTCACACAGGTGCCTGGCAGCAAAGTTGTCCTGGCCAGGCCATGCTGGTTACAAGACAAGGACTGCAACTGCCTGTGTCTTGGATGCTCAGAGCTTCCCTGCCTTCGGCTCACCCTCAAGCCTGCTTCTCTGCCTTCCACTCACTCTCAGGTCTGCTTCTGCAGCTCCCCTGAGTTCTGAGAGTACCCCTCCTGGAGCCTCGGTACAAATTTCCTTTCTACTCCGGGTGACCCAGTTTGGTTTCTGCGTGTGCCCTCCAAACCCTCTCTCCTCCATCCCTCACCAGACCGAGAGGGCAGACCCCGTCCTCTGGTCTACCAGTTCCCCTGTCAGTGCCCAGCATGGTTCGCAGAGCACACACTCACTTGCACACTCCCGGCCCCTGACTAGGGAAGGAAGCTATGCTTTGCAGATGCCTTCAGCTGGGGGAGACCCTGCTTGGCAGGCGAGGGAGGAAGCCATCTGGTGTGGAGGCAGGGGTCGGGACGGATGACTTCCGGAGGCGTTTGGGCACCTCAGCCACCCTCGGGAAACACATGTTTAGTCCTAGCAAGGGCCTGGCCCAGAGCAGGCGCTTTCTAATTTCTTGTTCGTGCCCAGTAGTTTTCTACTGTTGCACCGAGAAGACAAGGGTCAGTAAAGAAGCACCAGGCTCCTGTCTACAGGCCAAGGAAAAGCCGGAACTTTATTCTATGCATCTGCACACGTACATAAGTAAACGTACAGATGTAGAACTGGCTTCATTCGTCACAAATCAGGTCCTACTCTATATGCGGGCATGTTTTACAACTTATTTTTTGATCTTAGCAGTGGGCGTGGGGCATCTTTCCATTCTGCGTGTGTCAATCTATCGTAGGCTTTTGAACAGCCTCGCTGGATCCCCTAGTATGGAATAGTTTATTAAACCGGTCCCCTATCGATGGCCATTTAGGCTGTATGCAATCTGCCCGTCTTCTGTGCGCTACGATTTTACATATATCATTGTGCACGTGTGAGTCCTTCTGTAGATAATTACCCAGGAGAGGAGTGCGGGCTTCAATAGTCATACGGTATCTCGTTACAACTCTGTCCCCTCAACTAACTGTAAGCTCTGGGTGCACTGGGAGAGAGGGAGGTAGACAAGGAAGAGATGAAGGAAGTGACTATGGAAACCTTTTGACTTGCAGGTAGAAGGATATTTATTTTCCACCTGGTTTTCCTGGGGAAAAGCATCTCAAACCCGATTCCAGCCTTCTGAGGACACCAGGCACTGAATCGAGAGCCATCTTTCCGGACCTCTAGATCAGGCCCACATAGAGGCACATCACAGGAGAATCCTGGCTTGGTTGAGCCGAGCCAGGAGCCAGGAGCCAGGAGCCAGGAGCCAGGAGCCAGGAACCTCCCTCCCCACAGTGAGCTGGGCCGGGTTCACAGGCAGGATGTCTGAGTCTCATCTCCCCACTCCTCTCCATGTGGACCCCGGGACCTGTATTGCCTCCAGGCCGGGTCCTTCCTCCAGGCCGGGTCCTTCCTCTTCTTCCCTATTTGCCTGCCAGAGACCAGGGTCTCATCCCCGCCCCTCTCCACCAGGGCTGCACACCTTCAGAAAGCACGCCCAGACATGGTACAGGGCACTGAGTCCAGAAAGCTTGCAAAGTGCGGAGCCCACTGGCAGCACCTGAAAGGGGGTGGGTGGAGAGGAGGCCAGAAGCTGGGGATTTTTCCTTAATAACAACCTGGTGCCCCAATTCACTGGCGGCTCTGCCTGCCTGTGAGCTGGCTTGCCCCTCTCCCTCCTCCCTCCTGGAGGAGCCTTCATCTTCAAAGCTTTTTGGGAAACAGTTAATTAACCCCCACAGCCCTACTACCTGCCCAGAAGCCTGCTGATTCCCTCATCTCCGTGGGGGCGGGGAAAGGGGAGGGCCAGTGAAACTGAAGCCTAAGAGAAAGGGTGTGGAGCTGGGACCCAAGTGATCCCAGGCTCCCAGACAGGGAAGCAGCTTTCCTTTACCATTCCCCAGCCCCACCCCTCAAATGGCTTGTGGGACCCCCTGGGGGGGGGCAAGCTAAACAGCAAAGGGACTAGGAGTTCAAGAGCTTCTCCTCCAACACAGTTTATTTTGGATTAGTCATAGCAGCTCTCCGTGCCTCAGTTTCCTCATCTTTAAAGCAGAGATAGTAATAGCACTTAGTTGTCAGGGCCCTGGGAACCATCGAATGGGACACAGGAAGAGCAAATGCTGTGGGAATGGTATGTCCAGATAACAACTGAAACAAGGAGCATCTGGGAGCTGTCTCATGAATGGGGGTTGGGGGGGCTGAGTGGAAGAGAGGGGTCTGGAGGGGGCAGTGGGACCCCTCGTGCTCGGTGACCAGGGGCTGCTGCGCGCACTGGGAAGCAGAGAGGAGCTGGAAGGGAGGAGGGGGTGGAGCCTCGTTTCCTGGCACCGTCTTCTCTTTCCTTGTCTTCACCCACTCTTTCTCTGCTCCAAGTTTTACACACACACGCACACATTTATCTCTACATTCATGTGCATATATATACACAGACGAGCACAAGCACATGCGCGCACACACACACACACAGAACGGCACACAAAGGCGCAGGAACAGCCCTGGAGGATGTCTCGTAACTTCCTATATGGCTATGCACACAGCATCCAGCCTGCAAAGGTGCCCCCTGCCCAGGTGTGCAAGGCCCACGTGAAGCCAGGGAGGGACAAACAGGAAGGAGGTGGTGAGCTGAGTTGCAAATGGAAGGGCCTCCTTAAGTAAGCCTACCTTTCCTGCTCTTGTTCAACCTGACTTCCCTCCATACTTTGTGTCTCTTTCCTAGGGCGAGTACCATAACTCTCCTTCCATTCCCGTTAATTCTCCGGATGTCCTGTCTTCCCTGTGAGGCTGGAAGCTTCCCAAAGGCAGCACCACGGTTGCTTCTTTCTCGATGTTCCTGTTCCTGGTACCTTGGGCATTAGCATGTCCTGTGTGCCCCGATGGCGCCATGAGGGAAGGGGGTTCCTCTTCACACCCCAGTGTGAAGTCAGCCTCATCTTCCACATTTCACACATAAGGAAACCGAGGCTTGGAGCAGGGGGGCGGCTTGCCCCTGGTCGTGCAGCGGAGGAGACCTAGAGCCAGTGTTCCTGTCCCTCCTCTTACGGCATGCTGCTTCTTCTCGGGGAGTTTCCAGGGGGGCTCCCTGGGCTGGGCGCGGAAGCTGGGTAGGGCCAGCACCTCTCCTGGGGCTTCAGCGAGAGCGGACAGCAGCCTGACCTGGAGGCCTGCCTGGCCCTCGGATGCCTGCCGCCGCTGCGCCCCTCCCGGGCAAGGAGCTCGGAGGCAGCGGCCATCTTGCTTGCATGCCTGGAGAGGCAGGGGGTGGCTGGGGAGGAGAAAGGCCCAGAGAAGGAAAGTTCTGGCCATTGACAACAGAGCCGGGAACAAACCGGAACTGAGCCAGGCCCCATGGGGTGAGCTGGGAGAGGCTGAGCCAGGGCCGGCTGATGCCGTCACCTGCTTGGGCCCAGGTCTTGGGGTCAGGAAGCGGTGCTTACGGCGCCAGCGAGAAACTGAGCCCCCTGAAGCCAAGCTAGGGGGGCTGGGCCGCTGTGGCCAGGTGCTGTGGGCGGAAAGGGGGCAGCCTGGCGCCTGCTAGGAGGGGCAGGTGAGCAGCCCTCACCCTAGAGGAGGGGGGGACTGGAAATCCAGAGCAGGAGGCTTGTTTCTCTGGAAGGGAAACCTTCAAACACTAATTGGTAGTTGCAAGTAATTAAAGTAATTTACTCAGATTATAAAGGAATTTCTTAAGAGTGATTAAGCAACTCTGGCTGTGTATGGTTGTTGGTAATGACTTCCCCAGGGGGATTAGTACACTTGGTAGGGTGTAATAGGGATGCTCACAC
Source organism: Mirounga leonina (assembly GCF_011800145.1). Classification (NCBI taxonomy): domain Eukaryota; kingdom Metazoa; phylum Chordata; class Mammalia; order Carnivora; family Phocidae; genus Mirounga; species Mirounga leonina. The sequence continues at coordinate 1,042,846 of NW_023270513.1, read as the reverse complement.
CCGATGGGTCCTGATTCCTCGGCGTCGGGGGTGGGTCATGGAAGCTGGGGGGTGCTGGGGACTGCTGAGATTCGCTGGCGGAGATCGACCCCAGGCCCGAGTGTGCACAGGGCTCCGCACTCAGCCACAGGCCCATGCGTGTGTAGACGTTCCCCCGGCTGCACAAAGAGACCCCTAGCAATCAGGCCCCTATAGACACAGCAAGCTGTATACATCAGTCTTCTGCAGGCCCGGGCCCCCCCCCCCACATCTCGGTGTCGTACCCACACCTAGACACTGCAGGGATTGCTCAACCTGCTGAGGCTCAGGAACACACACACAGTCTGTGGGTGTACCAGGGCAGACGCATATTTACACAAAGAAATACACATCCCCAGATGCCGTGACACATGTGGACAGACACATGTATACAATCACACCAAGCTCCAGATGTCTACCTTGACCTAGACAAATGGAGCCCAAAACACATGTAGACGCAAACCCATGTACGGAACCAGAGCCTCGTGCACAACTGCAAATCCACCTAGATGTCCAGCTGTCACGTATGTACACACACACACACACACACTGTTTTGCAGGGCGCTGAGAGCTGCCACCCAACTTCTTAGGGTATTCGGAAGTGGCTGAGTCAGGACGTAGGTGTCCTCCGGAGCATTGCTCTGTGGGTCCCTCACCCTTCCACTCCTCCCCAGGTCACAGCATGTGAACTGGAGGCGGGTTGGAGGTGGAAGGAGAAAAGAGCATGGGCCAGAGCTGGGGCATGACTAAGATGTGCTCCGAGGAGCCTTCAATGGCCATGGGATGTAGATAACGGGGCCAAGTCTCTGAGCCCAGACTATCACTTTCTAGACACGGGACCTATTTCCATATGTGTCCCTTCACGTGTCTGACACTGAGCTTCCTCGTCTGCCCAATGAGGATAACAATGAATGCTGTCTTCCTCCTCGGCAGGTTTTCGTGCGGATGAAAGAAAAGAACCAACATGGGAGTATTTTGCACGCAGTAGGCCAGCAGCAGATGGGAATTTCCTTCCTCTGGGCCTTGGGGGACCTGCCTAAGCCACCCCTTAGCTAGGGGAAAACCTGCTCCGAAACCCCCTGCATAAAGTTGGTGGGAAGTTGGCTCTGCCGTACTCTCTAAGGCTCTCAGGGGCCCAGATCTTTGGCCCTCAAAATTGGCAAGTCTCATCAAAAGCAGTGAGTGGTCCTCAGGCGCCACCTCTCACTCACTGAATAACTTTGGGTAGCTCCCTTCCCCTCTGTGGGCCTTGGTTTCCTTCTCTGTCCCCCCCACTGAGAGGGAAGGGACAGGGGGAAGGGATGACCTGGATGATCCTTAAGCTCCCTCCCAGCGCTACCATTCCAGGGTTCATGTAAATGACCCACTTGAGGCCAGGCGAATGTGAATGATGGAATTGCGATGCCTATTATTTTGCCCTGAGAGGGTCTCTGCTACCCTTGGGGCCTATTGATGGCGAGGAGGGATGGGGGTGGGAGCTGAGCGTGAGGGCGCTGCTGGGGAATATAGGAGCCCCAAGCCCAGGCATAAAAGAGGGAAAGAATGAAGCAATGTCCACGGGACCATGGAAGAAAAGGAGTCTGGGAAAGGCTTCTGAGAATGGCTGCCCCAGCTCCATTTCCATTTCAATGAATGCCAAGGGCAACTGGAACTCTACTCTCTTGACCCTTTGAGGCTTCCCCACAGTTGTTATTCTGGTGACCATCCCCCGCCCCCCACCCCCCACCTTATGCCCCCGCTGCTGGTTTCTCTGTCCGGAGTAGCCTTAAAGTCCTTAAAACACAAAAGGCCCCGGGCGAAATTGTTGCAGGGACAGCAGGGAGGAGAGATGCTGGGGACAGTCTCCGATGGGCAGGGGCAGAGCAGGTGGGGCTGCTGAGAGGTAGAAAGAGAGCAGACCCCACTGCTTACAGTTTGTGGAAGGAAGGAGAAGTAGGCTCCTGAGGTGCCAGGCCCCAGGTACTGTGGATTCCCAGCTCCCTTCTTGCCCCCAATGGGCCTAGGTCTCCTCACCACATTGCCCTTCGTTTGGTCACGTTGATTCTAAAATTTATTGAGTAGCCAGGTGCGTGGTACCCTCCCTGCGGACAAGTACACACATTCTCTTGCTTCAGCATCTCCATAGTTCTGTGAGGGGAGGGGAGCAGCCTCTTTGAATCTCGGCAGGTATTATCTTGACAGTGGCAGAGAATTCTGGATGCCCTGGTGGAGCTTCACCTTGAATGAAGCCAGGCCCATTGTCAGTCATTCCTGAGCCTAGGGCCCTGACACCTGCTCTCCTGGAACCGGAAAGGGCTCTGCTGTAAATGCTAGGTGATCTGCTCCTGGAGCCTTCTAGAGAGGATGCTGCCCCCTAAATCTAGGGCCTCAAGTTCCCGTATCACTTGCCTCTTTGGTCAGAAACCTCAGTCTCTCCAACTGCAGTTCTCATCTACTCCTTCTTATCCTGCTGTCAGGGAGAGGGAGAACAGCTGGTTCCCATCCTCCAAATAATAAGCCTGCCGTGCAAATCGTTTTCTAAAATCATTAGGCCACAAAGATTCTATTCAGCTGCAATGTTTGCATTGGCCCCGCCCTCATTTCCCAGAGACTGGAAGACATTCACTCACAGAGACACTGGCATAGAGACACACCCGAGAGATGGAGAGATCCGGGATCAGAGGCCAGTCAGATTTTCCCAGAGAAAGAGTCAGGAAGACCGTCTCAGAAGAGCCATGAAGCACCCCCACCCCGCCCCCAGCCCAGAGACCCAGAGCTTGGGAGGGATTTGGGATCTTCGCACTTTTTGGAAGGACCCTGAGCAGCTGTCTAACGCCAGAAGCAAGAACAGGGCTGGATGGAAGCCTTCCAGATGCCCAGCCCCGTGCAACAAGGGGGAGAGAAGAGATGAAGGGGTGTCCCCTGCTCTCGGGGGGCCTTGTAGTCTAGTTGAGGAGACAGCACCCACTCAGACACATACATTGATATGCATGCCAAGTTAAATAATACCAGGTCTCCTAACAACCAGCAAGAGACATCACGAGATGACATATGCTCTGTGCCAGACAGAAGAGCTTGGGGAGGAAGTGCCAGAGGACCAAGGAGAAGGGAGAAAACACCCAGTGTCCTTTCCTTGGCCATCCCTGCCACACTCGCCCGAGGCAATGGGGAAGAGCCACTCTCCTCTCTCCCGGCTACGGAGAGGTCATCACCGTTCGGCATTCTGGGAGACCTCTCTGTTGACCAGTGCCTAACCTGTAATTGTCCCAGTACGTTGGGTCCAGTGGTGGTAACTCGAGGCTCTGGAGGACCTAGTCTCTTACTTGGGGTTGTTTGGGTGCACAGAGTTGGTAAGGTATTGGGGAAGGCCGTAGTCCCCCAGTAAGGTTCAAAGGGAGGAAAAGGGACCACTACTAGTCATGGAACTTTCCCAGACGAGGAAACGGAGCTGTGGCAGAATGAAGGGGCTTGAGCGTGGGCACAAAGTTGAGAAGAGTTGGAGCCTGGACTCCCACTTAGATCTGTCTGGCTTCAAAAAACCCTACTTTTCTCACTTCCCCACAGAATAAGTGGGGCTGCCCCCCACTTATCCCCCCCCCCCGAAAACCAGGTTTGCATCACTGTGCAGTTGCCAAGGCAGGAGTGACTTCCTTCTCATGGGCTCCTGCATCACTTTCTCTGTCCTGAGGGACCTCAGGCTGCCAGCTCAGAAGGTCTCAGCCTCCCGGGGAGTCGGACGCCTGCCCATCTCACTCCTAGAAAGGTCCCTTGCCCAGGAAGATGGGGGTCTGTCTTCCCGGGGACAGAAAAGAGCCTCACCAGCCTCCACTGGTGATCCAGCCTCTTGTCCCCCAGCAACTACAGGGATTTCAGATGCAAGAGAAGTCCAGAGTCTGGCGCAGCTCTCTCGCCGTCTGAGACTTTGTGAGGCCACCCCTGGGGATGGACAAGATTAGAAAAATGAAGCTGATGAGTGTCCCTTTTGCCGGAGACCAGGGTGGGGTTGAACCTACTCTCTGGCCCGGGGCAGCATCCTGTGTCGCCAGGCCCCCAGAGAAGTCGCCTATGTGGTCTGCCCTCCTGCCTCTTCGGAGACCTAGCTGAATGGCTGTCCCCAGGATGGACGTCAGGAACCCGAGCGCTTGGATCAGCTTCTGGCCAGGGCGAGGCTCTCAGGACAGACCGGGAGCCTGCAGAAGGTACCTTGGTTCTTCGAATTGCTGTGGAGAGCATTTCCCGCATCACCGAAGATAGCCACCTGGAGCCCAAAGCTCTAGCCGCTGCCACCGCCATGATTTCTTCCACCCTGATTGTCACCGTTGCCACTTCTGTCACCATGCTCACCGACTGAATAAAAGCCGACATCACTTTCCTCACCTGCTTCACGTACCACCACCATCATCACCAACCACCACCGACGTTGCCAGTCATATTCTCCACTCTTAGCTCTTCCACCGCGTTCTCTGCGAAGTATACTTATTTAAAAGCCTAATTGTCATTGCTCCCCATTCAGAGAGGACACTAGGAGCCTAATCCCTGCCCTCGAGTCAAAGACTGATAAACTAACCTAAACACGGCCTGATGGGACCCATCAAAGCTATCCTGTAACTAACTAACTAACTGACATGCTATTGACACGTTTGGGAGTGTCCGCTCAGGGCAGGGGCCAGAGCTTTTCCGAGGTGGAGGAAATGTGGGACTTTGACTGGGTCAAGCGCTCTTCCCCTGGTTGATCTGGGCACTGCATGGTTGGAGGCCCCGCTGCAGGCTGAGGGAGGGGCGGGTAAAGAAGGACCATGCATAAAGGCCACTGGGAGGGGTGGGCAGGACCCAGGAGAACCACCTACTAGAAGTATGAGCTAGGCCCGGGGGATGACGGTCCCTGAAGCCTTGAAGTTTGCTTGCTCCCACAGCTGGCTCCCATGAAGACCTGTGCCCACATGTCCACGGTGAGGAGGTGACTCATGCCAGGCTCCAGGGCAAGGTGTGAGAGGCAGTCTAGGACATGCCTTCCAAAGACTCTAATAGGGTGTGTGAGCATGTGAATATGAGAGGGGGAGAGAAGAAAGACAGAGAGAGAGAGAGAGAGAGAGAGAGAGGGAGGGAGGGAGGGAGGGGTAGGGAAATATGTGCCCCCTTATTTCTGAGCAAATCCTGGGTACCAAGGGTAGTAGGGTGCCAGCTTCAGGCCGGAGAGGGTAAGGGGCTCCCTGTCTTGCACCCCAGGGGAAAAGCTTTGCAAGCCCAAGGCACCTTAGTAGCCTCCTTTACCAGCCGCTGCTCCTTGAGCTGCCCTCCTCAATTTGGTGATGTCCAGAAGAAGAGGGAGCTGGTGGTGTCCATTCTCCATTTATATGAATGGAAAATGGCCTCGGGGATCCTTTTACCCCTCCAATAATAATGAGCTTCTTCCTTCTCTCTCCTCGATGCCAGTTCTCTCTCAGGACAGGGCTGCCTGATAAAATCACTGTCTATTTACACACTGATGGGATGTCTGGAATCTGCCTTAAAATAACCCTTGGCTGGGGAGTGGGTGGGGATGGGAGTCAAACAAGGTTGGCCATGAGTTGATAATTATTGAGAGCGGGTGATGGGCAAACACATGGGGGGCTCCTGGAACTCTGGTGTCTACTTTTACATATATCTGAGATTTTCCGTAATAAAAAGTTAAAGCAAAACAGAACAAAGCAAAGCAAAAACCCTCAAACACCACGTATGTATTGAGCTGAAATCATACTTTCCAGTGGTTTCCACCCACAGATCCCAGATATGCCTTCTCGGACCATACAGACCACCCTTGTTCCCTCTGCCCCACGTTGGCCTTCAGCTATTTGGACAAAAGCACGGTCTTTGGAGCCAAGCAGATTTGGGCCGTGTGCTGGCTCCGCTTTTTCCTAGGAGTTCCCGCAAGTTACTCTACCTCTCTGAGTCTGACTCCCTTAGGGTCATTGTGGGGGTTCCATGTCTGTGAAGCCCTCCGCACAGTGCCTAGCTTTCGAAGTCGGTGCTCAATATGATCGAGCCTCTGCAGAATGTTGCTATTTTAGGCCAAGGCTCAGGATCCCCCTTGGACAAGGTAAACAGCGTCAGATTCTGCGACTATTTCTCACACATTGTGGTTCCCCAGCCTGGGTGACCTGCCCTGGCTGTTTATCAATGTGCCTTGGCAAATATGGGGCCTACGATCCGGCCCCGTATTCCAGATGGTCTGGACACGCAGAGTACAGTAGGACTATTACCTCCCTGCATCTGGGAACTGTATTTCTATTCATACAGCCCGAGATTTCATTAGCTTTTTTAGCCACCACGTCACACTGTTGGCTTCCGTGGAGCTTGTGGTCAACTCAAAGCCCTCAGTCCCTTTCACACATGTGGCTGTTGAGCCCTGTCTCCCCAGCCCCCGTATTTGTGCAGTCGGGCTTTGACTCTCAAAGGAAGACTTTCCGTTTACTCCTGTTCGCGTTTATCTGGCTGGTTTTGGCCCCAAGTTCCAGCCTGTTGAGATTTTTGTTTTGTTTTGGTTTCATTTTTCAATTCAACCTATTAGCCGGGCCTTGCAGCGCTGGGTCGTCTTGGGACATTTGGTGGTGCCCAGGCCTTCTGCATCCTCCTCCGGATCCCTGTAAACTCAATGTGCAGCATGGGATGGAGCCCAGGGCCCTGTGGGGGCATGCTAAATAATTCCTTCCCCATTGACATCAGTCAAGGCTCTTTCAGTTCTTTTGTTTTTTTAAAGATTTTATTTCTTTATTTGAGAGAAAGAGAGAGAGCACGAGGGAAGGATAGAGGCAGAGGGAGAAGCAGACTCGCCACCGAGCAGGGAGCCCGATGTGGGACTCGATCCCAGGACCCCGAGATCAGGACCTGAGCCAAAGGCAGACGCTTAGCCGACTGAGCCACCCAGACAGCCCCAAGGCTCTTTAAGTTCTATTGTTGAGCTACAGGTGTACCTCGTCCGACCTTTTCCAGTCCACCGTTCTCCATCTTGTTTACAGGAACACCATGAGGGCCCTTGTCAGAGCTTTGCTGCACTCCAGAGATCAACAGAGTCACAAAATAAAGTGAGGCCTAACGGGCCCTGGCCTGTTCGTAAGTGAAGCTTCCTCATCTCCTGGCTTCCTTTGGAGGTTTCCTGCCAACCAGCAACTTGACAATTCTCTGGAATTTTGTCAGGCTTCCAGACCGAGCCAAATGGCCTGATATTGCCAAAGTCTACCTTTCGTCCCTGTTTGAAAACTATTATTATATTTGTAAATCTCTCAGCCTCCGTGAGCTCTTAGCGTCATGATGATGGTTCCGACCTCATATCTGCAATTGCCTCCAGGACCCTGGACTTGCAGACGAGATCAGTGGAAATGACAACAAATGCATTCAACATCACTGGCTGGGCACCTTAAAGAGTGCTGTGCTGGGGTCAAGTGAGATGCCAGTCCTCTACTCAGCAAGCTGCCTGTCCCGTTGGAGAGGTGAGACACGCCAACGGTTCTAATAAAAGGTAGAAAGTGGCAAGTGCCAGCGAAGACGGACAGATACGAGGTTAAGAGGTCTGGAGGAAAAAGAGCTGATGGGCAGCAGAAAGGCAGCCAGGGAAGGCTTCGTGGAAGAGGTCACTTTGGAGCTGGGCCTTGAAGCACGGGCAGGATTTGGATATGTGGTGATGAAGAGGAAGACTCCCGCGGCAGGTGGGAGAGCCCAAGAACAGGCATGGAGGTGGGGACCTCCCTCGAGCTACGGAGCACAAACAGTGAGTGATACTCGTAATAGTTGCTATTTATTAAGCACTTGTTACTGGGCCAGGAGCTGTATTAAGCACTTTACATACATTAGCATGGCCTCACAATGCCCACTCTAAGGTGGGTACCATCATGATCCTCTTCATTTTACACGTGAGCTAATGGAGGCTTCACGAGATGAAGTGAGTTTCCCAGGGTCACCCAACTAGGCAGGCCTTTGAAGTCAGGGCTGTCTGTCCCCTCCTATCAGCTCTGTCACGGTCCCCACCCAATTAGGCCTCAGTGTTAGCATCCAGATCCTCTGTAGCTTCAGGGACCAGCATTCTGGGGTCTCTCTCACTCTTACCTTGGCTCATAGGAGCAGGTGGTCCTCACCAGGAGGCTTCCCTCTGGCCCCAGTCCAATCTACTGCCCTGCCATCTCCTCACTTGACAAAGCCAGTCCTGTCCCCTCTTTTTCTTTCAAAATGAGACAGTAGGACATAACCCAAGAGCCCTCTCTGGCTTTGGAGGTGGGAGAGCTGAGTGTGTGATCTGGAGCTCCCAAAACAGTCTTTATTAGACTGCACATTGCAACTCGTTAGCAAGTCATGCCATCGATTTAGTGAATCTTGACTGGGATTCTAAAAGAATGAAATGGAGTATCCCATGCAGTAATGATCAGTATTGTTTCCCAGGACATGTTTCAGTTTTATATATCCCTGTTTGTACACATACACACACATATACACACACTACATATGTATACAGATACATATATGTATACACACACAAGTTTCTTTGTTGTACCAAGCTTGTGATAAAAAAAAACAAACAAACAAACCTCGAAGCACCACTGTGCGGCCTAGCTGTGTGACCATGAACGAGTCACTTCCCCCTCTGGTTCTCCCTTTTCTCGTGTGGAATATAGGTACAGTAATGCCTCCCTCTCTCCTTCATGGCTAGGGGTGAGGTCTGCGAGGCATATCTCCGGAAGCACCCTAGAGACGGGGAAGAGCGAAGAGTATTATACACAGGAGTTACTATTCTAACAGTTGGCAAAATCCCCCTAAGCCTGCCCCCTCATGATTCTGTTTTGGCATCCGGCGTGGGCTTTGCCAGGCCTCTGCAGTGTGGGGCTCCTGGACTGCGAGTGGGAAGGCCCCAGCAGGGCTGCCCGGCTGCCCCCACCCCCTCCCGGCAGGGCACCAAGAGGGGCAGCCAGGAGGTACTCGTCCCAGCTGCGGGGACAGCAGAACCTGGCCACCTCGTCAGGGCCACTGCACCCGGCCTGCCTTTGTTTCCCCGGAAGGTGGGGCTTTGCGGGTGGCCCAGAGGGCAACTTCTGGAGGGGCTGAGCTCGTAAGCAAAGTGGACCAGGAGTGAGGGAGGGAGGAAGTTGCAGAATCTACAGCCCGGGAGGAGGCCACAAAGACCATGGGCTTTGGGCACAGACACCCCCGAGTCTGAGGCCCTGCTCCACGGCTTTCAAGCTGTGAGGGTATCAGTGAGTCCTTTGGTCATATTAAGGCTCAGTCTCCTCGTCTACCTTGCAGAACCGTGGCGGCAGTGGGCCACCACACGGAGCCTTTCCGGGCCCCCCTGAGCCCTGCCCGGTCTCCCCCATTTTACTCCAACGCGGCGAGCGCCAAAGAGATGTCTGCACACGTACGCGTGCACGTGTGTCTGTGTGGGTGAGGTTTGGGTCCAAGCAGGTTGGTGGCAGGGTGCAACAATATTTCTAACCCCTCAATAAGAGCGGCCTCCGTCCCATTTTGTCTATCATCTCCAGGCAACAGTTTCAGGCCGAACTCGGGAACATCATTTCTCTCCCTGAGCGGCAGTTGGACAAAGCAGAATCGGAGCCCCGGGCCCTCTCATCAGGACGCTGAGCGGAGCTCGGGGAGGTGTGAGTGTGAGGCCCCGGCACTGGTCACTGCCCTCTGTGGGTGGCACCGCTGTGTGGCCTCTTCTCTGACTGGAATAAAGGAGGCTCTGCCCTGCTCAGGCCGCCCAGGCCTCCCAGTATCTGAAGACTTGGGGGGCAGGAGGGGACAGGCCTAGGCAGGTGGGCTCATGTTCCCCTCAACTTCTACCCTTAGGCTGCGGAGCAACTCCGAGGTGGCGCATGTGGACAGACGATCGGGCCCAGGCCTGGGAATATGCAGCATGTGCTTATCGAATCATCCCTATTCAAGATGGAAGAGAGGCAAGTTGGCGCAGGGTCCCGGTCTGGGGGTGGGGTGGGGGTCAGAAAATGAGCAGTGAGCTGACTGCTTGATGGGAGAGGATGGGGGGGGCAGCGTCCCCTCCAGGTGGCCCTCCTGTGCCCTACCTGCCTCTTCCAGGACAGTTCTCGAGGTGGGTATCTCCATGCTGCCTGGAGAAGCCACTCCATTTCCCACCCTACCCCTCCTCTTTCTGCAGCGCTGTGTTCCTCCTCCTCCTCCTTGAAGCCTGCTGGGCTGTTGACACCTCGGAGATATTTGTAGATCACTATCTCAGGAGGCCGTTGGCCTGACTCATCCTTGGGCCCAGCCCTGTCTGCTGGCTCCTTTCATCTTCTCCTCTCAGCCAATCCCTCTTCGCCCTTAATCATTTTCTCTCTCCCTCTAAATGCCCCCCAGCGAATCTGGCTCCCCACTTCCCTACCCTGCCTGTTCTTTACTTGGAATTCTTCAGGGTAACCCCATGCCGCTGTCTGCTGGGGCAGCAAAGGCCCCTGGAAGATGCCTCAAGGTCTTGATTTGGCAGCCCCCTCACTTGCCACACCAGTTTGGACAAACGGCTTTGCTCTGCTGGGCCTCAGTTTCCTCTTCTGGCAAATGGGCAGCAATGATGCCAGCCCTGCCAACTTCACACGGGCCTGTAGTGAGGAGCACGATGAGATCATGCCCTTGAACAGCCCTTTGGAGACTCAGCGGTGGTGCCCTCGGACGGGACTGGCTAGGATCCGAGAAGAAGCAAAGAACGCACTTGTAGTTACTTCGAGACTCCCTCCAGCCCTACCGCGGACCCCACAGCCCTGCTTGCTGGCTTGCCAGCTCGTACTCTGCCTCTGTCTCTCTCCATCCCTTCTCTGTCTTGGTCATTCCTCTCCCCTGGTCTCTTTGCAGCTCTCGGTGAAGAATACCCTGCCTACCAGCTCTCCGGCCAGCCTGGGACAGTGCCCACCGTCCCCAGAGAGAAGGAGCCGGCATGCTGAAGGCCACAGACCCTGAGACCCCGGAGAGAGTCCAACTCTACGTCCAGAGAGCCCCAGACATAAGAGGGACCTGGGCACGAGGACTTGCCCCAGCTTCTCCCCCAGTGCCTGGGCCGCAGTCAGGCTGCCGATGGCGTTGGGGGTGTGGATTGGCTTGCATAGAATTCCTGTGTTATTCTCACAAACCAAACTAGTCCCTGATCATTTTCCTCTTCAGATGTTGTCCCCGTTCCACTGAAGGCCATGTCTTGGGCTGGCCTGGGCCCACTTCCCTTCTCTGGGTCTCTGTGTCCCCATCTGCTCAATAAGAGGGGCTGTGCTGGGACAAGGACGAGGGTCATTCCAGCCTGAACTCTATGTGTTACCTGACAGATGCCACCCCGTCAGCCATGTCTCCCAAGAGGCCCTGGGAGTGTGTCTCCTGGGGGCCAGCTCAGGGTGGTTTCGCTGTGATAACCTCGAGCCTCAGCAGCTCTGCTTTCCAGTAGGTCTGCAAGTAGGTCCCTTACTCAGAGAGTCCACATAAGTGTCTCAGAGGAAGAGAGCCACCGGGCAGAGGCAGGCGTGGGTTCGCAGAGGGTGGCCTCAGGACCACGAGAGAGCAGGCCCTCTCCCAGTGGTCAATGGAGGCAGAAAGTCCTGGGTTCTAATCCCAGAAGTTCCGCCACGGACACCCTATGGTCCTGGACCATTTACTTCCCTCTCTTAGACCAAGTGCCATTTTGTCATCCAGAAAATGGGGATAAAAGAGTCTAGCCATCACAGAATAAAGAAAGGAGTTGGCGCGAGTGCTTGGTACCAAGCCTGCCTCATCAGAGATGCTGCAAAAGATGGCTGTCTTCCTTTCCCAGTCTTCCTTTCCCAGTCTTCCCTGGGCAAACTTTCCCGGGGCCCGCCTCTTTCCCTCCCTCGCTCCTTCTCTGTGCTGCGAAAAGCAGCCACATGCCTGGCCCCTCTCTGAAGCATGGCCAGCCAACTGGGGGCCTGGGGTTCACACTTGGTGCTTCAGCAGCTGCTGAAAGCCTCTTGGGAGCCACACGAGGGAGGGAAAGGGAGAGAAGGCAGAGACAGAGAGCGGTAGAAAAAGGCAGGTAGGGAGAGAGACAGTGAGAGAGAAGCCGAGAGACAATGAGAGAGACGAAGGAATGCCATAGAGGCAGACACACTCAAGGACCCAGGAAGATGGACAGACGCCTGAACAGGTTGGGCGAAGGCAAACAAGGAGCGAGAAAGGCAGGGGCCGGGAAGAGAAGCAGAGAGACAGGGCGACAGATGCACGCAGGAGGGAGAAGGAGGCAGGGAGTGAGGCAGACAGTGGGATGGAGAAGTGCAGAGAAACAAACAGAGGCCCACAGCAAGAGAGTCCAAGACAAAGGGAGAAGGAAACAAAGGCAGGAAGCCAAGGCGGTAGAGACCTAGAATGGGAAGAAAGGGAGGGGGGGGGAGGGGCGTGGGAGGGGAGGAAGGGAGGAGGGGGAGGGGTGCGGGAGGGGAGGAAGAGCGAGTTGTTAGTTCAGGGCTCCGCACAAGGCTGACACAGCACATTCTCTACACTCTCTTCTCCCTCCCACTGCCGGCCTCCAGCTGCCCCCATCCCTTTCCTTATCACTGGGCCCTTGGCTGGGGAAGGGGCCCTGTCCCCTGCCTGTTCCGCATACTCTTCTAGGCCAAGGTTAGCTAGGGAGGCCCAGCCCCTTCCCTACCCTCTTCCACCTCCTCAGCAGCCTGGGGCTCAGGTGGGGAGGAAGCAGGTGACCACCCCAGGGAGAGAGGCTAACATTCCAACTCCTCAGCAGTCTGCAGAGGAGGCCAAGGGGGCCAGGGAGGAGACTGGTCGCCTCATTCATTTGCAAGCTCCTTCCACACCGTCATCTCCTGGAGGGCTGGCCAGGGCCTCAGGGCTCTGAGGTTCGGGGCCAGACTTCAGGCTTTGGCCCAGGATCACTGGGGAGTCCAGCCCCCCCACTGACCCTGCAGCCACCCCTGGGAGCTTGAGGCGGCCAGCTTCCTAAATGGAACCACATCCCATTTGCCCCAAACCAGCATGTCAGATCTCTAGGCCTGGCCTTTGAAGACGCTGAGGGGGCTCCAGCACGGAGGGGGGCAACGGTTTGGCCAGGCAAACCGAGCAGAAGTCATCAAGCCCGCCTCGCTCGTGCAGCTGGGTTCTTTAGGAAAATGAACGAGATCTAAGTCCTGGGGGGTGGGTTTCCTTCTTGGGCAGCTCCTTGCCTCTGTGCAAAGTTTACGCCCTGGCAGGAGGGAAGAGAGGGAGTCAGGAGGGCACGGAGTCTTGGCCAAGGTCTCAGGTGGCTGCTTGCGGTCCTGCTGCTTGGGGCATTAGGAGTAGGGGCAACGGGGACCATGGGCAGAGATACAGAAGACCCAAGTCCAACATTGGCTTCGCCCACCCTCCTCCAAGCAGACATTTTGAGATCCTGAGGAAGGCCACTCTGGGTTTCTGTCCCTCCCTCCCCACCGAGGGGAATCAGCCGGCTGGGATGTGGGGTGCCGAGCTTACATCCTAGCTAGGAGGATCCTTTGAAGGAACTGGCATTCTTCACCCTGTGGGGACCTGTGGGAGGCATCGTTTTCCTCTTCAGAAATCTGAGGAGCTGCCGTGGGGCAGAAAGTTCACAAAAACTCACCAGGTCCATCCTTGAGGGGAGGGGCCCACCAGAAGGCCGGGCAAACTCAAGGCGGGGGTGCGGATCATGGTACTCTTTCGGCCACTCAAGTTGACCCCCACTAATAAGAGTTTAGAAAGCAGAGTAGTCCTGAGGAGGAAGGGAGGGGAGACAAATTGAGACTATTACTAGCAAATCCCTGTTTGATAGCCAGACTGGGGTCTAAGAGGGGGTGTGCAAGGAGGAGTCCCTGGCAGGGCACTAGGTGAGAATGAGAGGACGTGGCCTTCCAGCCTCCTGCCACCCTTAACACTCTGAAGCTCGAGTGAGACAGTTGATAAATGGACTAAGAATCCTTTTTTTTTTTTTTTTCGGTTGCGAACAGCCTCTTAAATACAGAGGAACGAAGTGTGGAGGGGGTTTGGGAGGATGGGTGACACAGGTGAAGGGGATGAAGAGGCATAAACTTCCAGTTATAAAATAAGTAAGTCACGGAGATATAAAAAAAAAAAAAAAAGTACGGCCTGGGGAACATAGTCCATTATATTGTAATAACTTTGTTTGGTGACAGGTGGCGACTACACTTATCATGGTGAGCGTCGAGTAATGTATAGGACTGTTGAATCGCGATGTTATACACCTGAAACTAATATAATATTGCACGTCAGTTCTACTTCCATCATAACAACAAAGAAAGAAATGGACCAAGAAGGATAGCAGTCCTCTGGGCTACAGAGGGCTGCATGCCCGGGGAACTCCCTGGCTCTGCTCTTCAGTTTCCTCCTTGCCCTACTGGTCAGCTCCCCCCCGGGAGACTCATGTTGGGGATCGCCCCCTAAGGTGTGCTGGAGCCTAGGGGCATCTCACTTGGGCTCCTCACCAGCCCTTTCGGTGGCCTGCCTAGTCTTCTGCGGGCTCTCATCCTGATTTTTCTCTGGATCGACATCTAGGGATTTCGTTTAAAGAGGCAGAGGTCAAGGTAGCCACAAGTCAGTCCAGGGTGGTGCGGGGATGCCGAGGGTGACCAAGCAAGTCCACAAACTATCTGGAGAAGTGGTGCGCGCAGCTTGTCCCTGGAAGTCTTTGAGAAAACGCTGGTTGACCACTTGGCTAAGGGAGCTGCGGTGCGGTGGCCTCAGAATCTGCAAGGGGATGGACCGTGGATCTGACTGGGCCATGCCAAGCAGGTGTCTCCTGGGCTGGGGCCAACTGGAAAAATAACCACTAGGCCCCGGCTGGGCCTCAGATCTCCGGGCTGGCAGCTCTGGGAGGCCCCCGCCCCAATTCACCTGCTGAGGCTGACTCCAGTCCGAGCCCAGCCCCACCTCCTGTCTGGCCAGGTGTGGCAGGGTGGGGTGCCCGTGCTCAGACCTGAAATGAGGACCACATGGCAGTGTGAACCCCACCCATGCAAGGGGCCTGGCTGCCTCCGAGTCCAGAGGAGCGTCTCTCACCCCTGGGGCCTCTCCCCAAGTGGGGAAGGAAGGGGGCAGGTGGCCATTCCTTTGGAGGCTGTACAGGCCCTTTTCGAGCCCCTTTTCACTTTTCGGTTTCCCTTTTTCCCTCTGAGCCCTGGCCTGGTGGCCCAGGCCCTTTCTGCCTGGTTGGACTGATCCTCTCTTATCTCCGCCCCCATCAACATTCCTCATTCCAGCTTCCCCATCCCTAGCTGGGACACATACCTGAGGGGCAGATCAAAGGCTCACAGCTGCTCTTGTCAGCTCCCATTAGACCGCAACTGAGAAGAAGAGCCCACCCTGGCAGGCCTCCCTGGCCCCTTCACCCTGCCTTCCCCATCCTGGGCTTTCAGAGGCCAGCTCATCCCAAGGTGGCACCTCCAGATGCTGAGGGGGCCCTGCCCCTACAGCCCCTTCCCCCTCCTCTCTTCTCTGAAGAGGAAAGAATGCCTCAGATCCTGGCTGGGAAGCAAGCCTGGAGCCCGGGACCTGGGCAGACCGAGACAGACAGCCGCCTGCACAGTGCAAACCCTGGTCCCTACAGGCTCGCTAAGGTCTCTGGGGAGGGCCGGCCCCGGTCCCAGCCGTCCTGCCAGAGGTACCGCCAGAGGACATGAAGGCCGAGAACCCCGCTCTACAACTGCAAGGCAGGGCTCGCGGGAGCCTCGAGCAGAGTCCTGGGCTTTCTTCCCAGCTCTAGCATGCCAAGGGAGCCTTCCAGGCCTTTGTGATCCAGCCCTGGTCTCCATTCCAGCTGTGCTGGTCCTCCTGGAACTTCCTCCAAACACACAGCACATATTTCCCCGCACCCCAAGTTTTTGCACTCGTTTCCTCACGTGTTTAGAATGCCCTTCTCCACCTGACAAAATCTTACTCCGCAGGAAGAAATTGGATGCCAAGCTACATATATACAACATTCCTTTATATATGTGTGTGTGTGTATATATATGTATATATATATACATATATGTGTGTGTATCTTACAGATATAGATACATAAGAATAGAAAAGGTACATTAAGATGACTTATGCTTGTTGAGCACTTACTACGGTACCGTTATTATCGCCATTTTACAAATGAAGAACCCGAGGCCCAGAGAGGGACAGCATCTTGCTCAGCGACACAGAGCTGGCTCCAGAGCCCATGCTTTGGGTCCTCACGCTCTGCCGCCTCTCATTCATGCAGCTGCAGCAAGAGAAGCAGCTTGGGTGCTTACGTGCCTATGTTAACAGTAGCAGTCTCCAGGGGGCAGGTTAGGGGTGATTTTGAGGAGAGAGCATGTTTGCCACATTCTACGGTGGGTGCGGATTTGGAGAAGGGAGAACGTGGCATTAAGCACGCAAACTCTGGGGTCCGGGAATCTGGGACCAAGTTGCAATTTTGCTGCTCACGACATGAATGACCCGGGCTCCTTTGCTATCTCTTCTGGATCTCCATTTGGTCATTGGCCACCCAGGGATGGTAATAACACCTATTTCTAGGATTGTCATCTTGATTAACTGAGATAGTGAATGAATAGCACCTAGTTCGAGGGGACCAGAAAGTTCTAATGTTTATAATCAAAGAAAGAGACTTGGAGAACACCACAGCCGACAAAGCTCGGGACAAAAGTTACCTCCCCTGGGAAGGCTTTCTCCTTGCCACACCCCGCCTCCCCCCCCCCGACTCCTCACCCCACTTCAAAGAGCAAACCACTCACCCATTTTTCTGTCCTTAGCACACCAGCTGGGGCTTCCAGGTCTCAGCAGCAGGGGCCACAGCACTGCTTTCTAATCATTGCTTGCTTTCCCAGGACACACTACAGTGCCAGACCCAGAGGGGCCTCCTTAAGTTCATTCATCAAACATTTGTTGAGCACCTATCGGCGTGTGCTAGACGCTGGGGATGCACGGTTAGAGAAGATGCTGCCCCTGCTCTTGGTGAGGAGAACTCGTGGTCCAGGGTGGGAGACAGACTCGACATTGTCGATCGTAATATATTATTAACAGAGGAACTCATTTGCTCAGTCATTAACAAATATTTATTGAGTGACTATTATGGGCCAGGCACTGTTCTTAGAGGCTTATCTGTGATCATCCCCCTACTAATAATCTCGATTGGAAGCATAAGGAGAGATGGAAGTAGCTGAGAGGCAAGAAGGCTTTGGCTTGTTAAGGCTGCGGTGGGGGGGTGAGGGTGGGGAGAAGGGTGTTTCAACAATAGCGTCGCTAGGGGAAAGATGCCAGAGGAATGTGTTTGCACCCTCGGTCCCCACAGGCTTGCTAAGGACACCCCCACAGACCAGCGCTTAAAGGTAGATATCCCCTTCTGCCCCCCTCCCCCCACCCCCGTGTCCCTGTGTCCCAGGAAGAAGAAGTAAGATATACAGGGGCTGCTGGTACCTCTGTGGAGCTGTGAGTCATTCAACCCCTGTGGAGCAGGGAAGCTAAGGGTGAGGGGTGACGAGAGTAGTGCGGAGAGAACAGGCTAGAGAGGTAAATAGGGATCAGGCCTGGCCTTGTGGCTGCAGAGTGGGGACTTCCTCTTGCTGGCGGAGGAGAGTTCCTGGAAGGTTTCTAAGTGACATAATCAGATGTGTGCTTCAGAAGGTTCACTGGGTGTGTGAGGAAGATGAGCTCAGCATGGGTCCTGTTGACTTTGAGGGGCCTGCAGGATGATCAAGCTGGTGGGACAGGGCTGAAGCTCAGGGGAGAGGGCTGGGCTGGAGGCCTGGGGTGGAGATTATCAGCGTGAACATAGATCTGGAGCAGAAAGAAGATGAGCTCATGCAGGGAGACTTGGTTGCATGGAAAAGAGGAGGAAGGACCAAGCCTTGGGCCTTCTGGCATCCAAGGAACAGGAGAAGAAGAGGAGCCAGCCAAAGAAACAGAATAGCTAGAGAGCTAGAAGGGAAACCAGGAAGTCGTTGGGGAAAGTCAGTGAATTTAGACTAGGAGTGACCAAGGTCCACTGTTAAAAGGATCCCCTTGCTCATGAAGAGTTTTTTCTTTTAAATATTTTATTTATTTATTTGTCTGAGAGAGAAAGAGAGAGAGCACAAGCCGGGGAAGTGGCAGGCAGAGGGAGAAGCAGGGAGCCTGATGCGGGACTTGATCCCAGGACCCCGGGATCATGACCTGAGCTGAAGGCTGATGCTTAATCAACTGAGCCACCCAGGCGTCCTGCTCCTAAAGAGTTAAAGGCAGAGAACCAAGCAGAACATTTATGAATAAAACAGTAGCTATAATATAGATTCCTATCCCCGTCCCCCCCACACACACAAAAATTCTGATTCAGTTAGACTGGGTGGGGCCCAGGAATCTTCATTTTCAACCAGCATCAAGTGATTCGGGAGAAGGCATCTGTGGCATTTACTTTGAGAATTGCTTCCATCTCAGGGGCAGGTAGTGAAAGGCAGAGGGTAGGGAGGATGCTCCGATGGCTTGCCCCCAGCAGGGGGCGGGGTGACCAGCAGTGCTCCCCCACCCCAGAACATTCACACCCCATAGATTTTTCTCTTAGAACCCAGGTGCAGATCCGGAGCCCAGCCAGGAGTAAACTGAGCTTTAGTGTGGAAAATATGGAACCAAGATATCTGGGGAGGGGGTGGGCGGGAAGGGGAATAATGCAAACCATGCAGATCTGCCTGCGAAAGAGCAAGGGAAAGGGGGCCAGGGACTGGGGAACAGCGAATGAGATAGGAGCTTGCAATGTGATATAGTAGCCCAATAAAGTTGGCCTCTCTCTCCTCTCTCTCTCTGTCACACACACACACACACACACACGCACACACACACACAGACTGCACAGGGCCTGGCTGCTGTAGCACAGAGTGAAACCAGAGGCTCCCTGATCCCCAACCTCAGCTTTGCCGGGATAATACCTCAAACCTCCCCGGCGTCACTTCCCATTGAGAAAGAGGGGTACTGAAAATCTCAGGGCATTGTTGTGGGGCTGAGACAGGGCTATCAAACAAACAGCACTCCAGGGTTCTATGATTCAGGCAGCCTGGGTCCTAGTCCTAGCTCTGCCACTAATGGGCTATGTGGTCTTGGGTAAGTCACTTAACCTCTCTGGGCTTTTACTACTGCATCAGTAGGGTGGGGGAGATAGGGGCTAGATGATATGGGCCCTCGAAATTCTAATAGGTAGGAGCTTCCAGGACTGGTGGATTTTCACCTGTTTTATTCTGACCCTTCTGCAGGGATAGAAAGTGAATTGGGTGGCCTAGCACTTACTGGGTACTTCCTTCGTGCTTGGGACTGCGCTGAGAATTTTATGTTCAGTCAATTGTTTCAGTTCCAGTTCCACAGCCCTGTGAGGAAGGAATTATGACCATTTTACAGGTGAGGATATTGAGGCTTTGGGGACCTGGCCGTTGGGTCTGGAGGCTGGGGGAAGAAGAAGCAAGGTCTCAGCCTCTGTACACACTGCCCCCCAGGGTAATGCATCCTGGGGATTCCTGGATCTCATACTCCCAGGCCCAGAGGTTAGCACCCTCCCAGCAGCTTTTGTCTAACTGATTGATCCATTGCTCTGAGAAGCAGTCCCTGCCCTCCAGGCCCATGGGTTCATACTTCCCTACAAGGGCTGGACACATGGCCGGCTATGGGGCGGGGGGGGGGGGGGGGGGGGGGCACACATGACTTGATAAGGGGCCAGCCGGGTCTTTGCAATGTCTTTCTGACATGCCCAAGGGAGCCGGCAGCTGCGGGGGGGCGCTTGTGTGAGGTCTGGGCACAAGGGTCCTCTCTGTCAGCTTCTCCTTCACCTTGATCCATCCCAGAAGTCTAGCTCTCTTGACAGAGATCCTCCAAACCCACCTAATGATTGCCAGGTGGGAGTGGAGGACCCAGGGCAGAGACCGTCAGGACCCCATATCACCCCAGCTCTAATTGGCTTCCTGGCAAGCTGGGGAATGACTGCCCTCTCCGAGCTAGGCCTGGCTTCTCTCAAACCAAGACACTGGCCTGGCCAGCCAGGCCCAGTCAGCGCCCCCATTCTCCTGGCAAACCCTTCCCCATGGGCTTTCCACTGAGAGGAAGGAGACCCACGGTCTGGGTCTGGGGTCCTCCTGGCATGCCGGCCCTGGCCCAGGAATCTGGGCAGCCAACAGGATCCCAGGGCTTGGCTGCCCTTGTAGGGAGCCCCCTACTCAGAGCCATACCTGACAGCCTGGCTGGGTATAGGGATGGGATGTGGGACTGCCCAAAGTCAGGCCCATTTCCTCTCTTCTCTACTCTTGTGCCCCTTCCCCCTTTCTCTCTACTGTACAAATCCCCAAGGTCTTCTGAGACCAAAATTAAGGCCCGATTCCTACAAACTCAGTGGTTGACCTTGCCCAAGTCAGTGGACCCTCTTGAGGTCTCAGGGTCTTTTCTAGCTGGGGCATACTGTGATGCTCTAAGTCTACTCTTGAACAACTCTGTAGGCGTGACATCTCTCTGCCACAGGAAGGGAAGTGGAGTCCTTGTCAGCTGCAGAAATCAAGTCCCAATTCCTTAGCTTGGTATTCAAGTCTTTTGGCCATTTGGCCCTGCTTCTCTCCCATAAAGGCTCACAGTTGCTTTGGACTCCTCACTGTTTCCAGAACACACCAGGCCTTTTCCCATGGCAAAGCTTTTGCTCAGGCACTTCCCCTTGCTTGCAATGCCCTCCCCCACCCCCGCCTCCACTCACTCCCACCGCTTTAGCCCTTTGCATCCTCCCAGGTCCACCCCAAGTGAGAAAATGAAGGGCTCCTTCCTTTGTCCGCAGGGCCATTGTTAGTTCTTGGTTAATTCTATCGCTATTAGAATGTCTCCTGGAGGATGAGCATAAGTGTTTGTTGAATTGTAACCTAAGAAATACCTATGATTGCACTTCCTTCACGTAGGTCCCCCCCCCTTCCATATAGTCAGTGCAGCTAAGTGTTACTTATATCCCATTAACTGCTCAATAGAAACGTCCGGGTCGTAGGGAGCGCTAATGATCTGAGTTGAAGATCCAGGCAATGTCACTAACTCTCTGCACCTTGACTTTGGGCAAGTCCTTTTGTCTCTCAGCCTCTTTTCTTGTCTGGCGGGCCGTGTGGCAAAGTGATTACACTCACAGACTCTCGGGCTAGAAGACCTAGGGGCAAGCCACACCTTTTTCATGTTCTAGGTCTGTGATCTTAGGCAAGTTACTTCACCTCTTTGACCTTGAGTTTCTTCATCTCTAAAAATGGGGGGAGTCATGGTGCCCGCTCACGTTGTGAGGGTTGGGTTAATAAATGCCAAACGCTCAGAGCTCTAGTAAGTCCTCGATAAGTGCTAGCCGCCGTTATTATCAATCATATTGGTGGCTGTCAAATGGGGTTCAGGGTGCCTGGCAGGTGGGGCGGGAGCGGGTATTAAAGGGATGAAAGGGGGTTTGCAGGCTCCTCATGAAAATGAACTCAGAGGAACTCCCCGGACGGGCCAATGCATGGAGCCTCGGCCACAGGTCTAACAGCTCCCAGACTGTCCCAACCACTCTCTCATGTGATCTCTACAACAGCCCTTTGTCAGGAGGCAGAGAAGGGCTTGGGAGGCTCGTTTTCCTGGTGATGGAAGTGGAGCTACCAGGAAACGGAAGTGACTTGCCTAAGGTCACGTAGATAAATATGAGCTCAGATCTTCTGAGTCCCAGTTCCCAGAGCTAGAAGGGCCAATCGTACAGGAAAGATTCTTTCTTACTTTTCTACCTACTCCCTCCACCTATGCCGAGTTCCCTCCCATTCAGCAGAGACGCCCGTACCAAGGCCAGTGCAGGGCACTGAAGACTCAGAGGTGGAACCACACAGCCTCGGCCTTTGCCGTCTTAAGGGATACAGATGCCGGAACCCAGAAGTGCTGGCCCAAGAGCCCAAGAGCTGCTACCACCTGCAATGCAGCCACGTAGAAAGTGTGGCAAGAACACAAAGGAGGGAGGACCAGTGGCATTTGGGGGCGGAGGGCGGCAGGGGGCCTGAGGGAGAGAGCGTGTGGCAGAGGAGAGACGGTATTCCGAGCAGTGGGTCAAGCTCCTGAGCTGGCAGCAAGGTGTTTGACCCAGAGACGGGGGGTTGGGCAGCTGCAGATGGTGGCTTAGCCCAAGTGTTGGTCTGCTGTCGATGCTCTGGCAGAACGCCACCCCAGCCTCCTGTTTGGGCCCATTCATCCCCGGGCTGGCCACAGCAGTAAGGAGGACAGCGAGCTGTTAGCAGGACGGTATCCTCACTGGGTCTCTGCAGGGAAGAGGTGAGGAGTGGGCAGAAAGCAGGACAGGGTAACTAGCTAGAGCAGGGACAACGTCGAGAGTAGGTGAGGCTGAGTCATCTTAGCTTCTGGAGACCTGGCGGCCAGGAAATCTCTGCTCCCAGCCTCCAAGCTTCTCGATGATTCCCCGGGGGTGCCGAGCTGAGAGGAGAGCCTTGACCTAGTCAGGCTGGTGGCCTGTGTTGGGCCCAGAGCCCAGGGGTCAGAGATCATGCAGAGCAGGCAGGCATCCTGGGGTAGGTCTGAGGCACCCCATCTCAGCACTCGAGAGCAAACCCACTCCCAGTCCCGAGTTCTTAACCACACGGAAGCCTATCCTTCCCACTTGACATTCATTATCTCCATGCATCCTCACAGTAACCCCGTGACTTACGCCAGTGCTGCACGGAAGGCTCAGCGGGAAGGGACCTGCCTCAGGTCACATAGAAGTAAGAGGTGGCCTGTGGGCCCCCCACTCCCTCCCTGCCTGTGCCGAGGCGGCCTCCCATGGCGAGTCCGCCAGAGGCAGAGTGCTCCGTGGCTCTTGGTATCAGAGAGGAGGAAAGCTGACAGGGCCTCAAGGGACCCCCAGTGGATGCTGGTGCTAAATTGGGAGAGAAATGCCTCGTGGGGGCCCTTGCCTGGGGGCGCCGAGCAGCCCAGTGGACAATGTCCTGGGCAACGGCTTGACAACCCAACAGACACCGTTTACACATGGCTGTTTTCTTCTCGCTTTTCGTCAGATAATGTTTATTTCTCTTCTTGATTATGAAAGGCACACAGGCAGGCCTGTTTCTTGAAAGGGCCTTTGATAAGAGCCGAGGGCAGTACATGAAAGAGCCACTCCGTGAGGGCCGTTCTGCCAGCGCCTATGTGCATGTGGCCCGGGCGGGTTTTGTTTTGTTTTGTTTTGTTTGAGACGAGACGAACAACCAGTTCAGTGGGCGCCTGCCATGGCCCATAGACTCTTGCGCCCAAATCGCCATTCTTACGGAGGCGCTTGTATTCCCTCCCTCGTCGGGCCCTCACCCCTCTTCCACTCAGGGGCCGGGCCCTTTCCAGACCTCCTAAGGCCCCTCGGCCCTCTCACTTTGAGTGGCTTCACCCCCCAGTATATCAAATATTTGAAAATGCACCCACATCCTATGTTAAAAGTAATTTTTCCTATAAAATGTTTCAAAGGATTTTTATAATTCCGCTTTTGAAATGATTTGCCTATGAGTAACTTGCTTCATTCCCAATTGGCCATGATTTCTTGGTAATCATCGTGCATACTTGGGAATTCTTGCTAAGTGAGGAAATCTAACCAACAAATTGTTTTCAAATGTAATGACATTTTTAGGAATACTAAATTTAACAATTAATGAGGTCGAGATTCTATTACATTTTGTAGACACATAATAGAACATTTATTAATTCCAATTCTGCTGTTTTCTTTTCATATTTTAGAGCCAATAAATTTCCTTGGGGCTCGCACGTTTTCGTAGGCCCCTGGAAAGCTTGGAGGCCCTGGGTAGTGCGCCCACAGTGCCGTGTGGAGAAAGGTACCCAAATGCAGAGCTTCGGGGGCTTTCCCTCCAGCCAGCCGCGGGAGAGAATGAGACAAAGAAGCCCCCAGGTTAGTCACAACGCTAAAGGTAGCTCCCAGGTGTCTTTAATAAGGGAGAAGAGAGTAATGTGGACTCCTCCATGTTGAGTCCATTCTCACCCCCTGTCTCCCAGAATCCTCATGGCTGTCATGATTACTTCCATTCCCCAGGTCAGGAGACTGGAGCTCGGAAAGCAGAAGGCACTTGCTCGGGGTCACACGCCCAGTGAGGGGCAAACGGAGGATTTATTTATTTTTTTTTTTAAGATTATTTATTTATTTGACAGAGAGAGAGACAGCGAGGGAGGGAACACAAGCAGGGGGAGCGGGAGAAGGAGAAGCAGGCTTCCCGCTGAGCGGGGAGCCCGATGTGGGGCTCGATCCCAGGACCCTGGGATCATGACCTGAGCCGAAGCCAGATGCTCAACGACTGAGCCACCCGGGCGCCCCCAAATGGAGGATTTAATTCTCGATCCCGTTAGCTGCACAGCTCTTTCGGCTGCCCCAGTGGGCTGGGTATAGAAAGCCAGTGCTGAAGATCGTAGGGAGGTGTGCTGTGCATGAAAAGCAATAAATACTAACTCTTCCTCTTCTCGTTATCAGAATATTTCTCTCCCGGAAGGAATCTGCAATTAAAAGGATAAAAAAGATACCCTATTCTACCACTTACTAGCTGTGTAATTTTGAATAATCCGCTTAAGCTGTCCATGCCTCAGTTTGTTCACATGCAACAATAGGCGTACTCAAAGAGTTGTCAGGAGGAGTGATGAGTTAGGACACGCAAAGCCCCTAGCGGAACGCCGGACACACAGTAAATGTTCAAGTGGTGATGGTGGTGATGATGATGATGATGGTTATTCACTGAGCATGAGGACGCAAGCCACCTACTCTGTGAACCCGTACAGAGGAGTTGAGGGTGGGGATTCTGGGGAACAAGGAGGGCAGTGCACGGGGATGCTGAGATTTGGGCTGGAACTGGGGCCTGCACTTGCAAAGAAGAATCTGATCTCGCAGGCTCGGAGGGGCCGAAGACACCAACTGCCACCTGGCAGGCCTCTGGGACTCTGCAAGTAAGAGGGGCTCCTTCACACTCAAAGCTGGCCGAGCTATTTTTAGTGATGACAGCAGCTGGCCTCAAGGTCCTCCCAGCAAGCCTGGAGGAGGAAGGTGAGAAGAAGGGAAGGGGAGGTCCAGAGGGAATATGAGGGATTCTGTTTGCGGCGGCCCGCCCCTCTACTCTGGGACCTGCAGCAGTCCCAGGGCACGCACGCTGGCCAGGCCACCGTGTGAACGTCTTCCCTCTGTGCAATCTCCACCTGGAGCCGGGGTGGGGGGGGGGGAGGCCCCAGAGACATTCCCATCTCTCCTAACCCAGCTCCTCCTCTTGCAGGCACCCCACAAATCTCTTTCCTTTGCCTGCTTCCCGCAGCTCTGAACCAACAGCTCTGGATAAATACTCAGGACCAGATTGGAAGGACCCCAAGGTCCCCTCTTAGGCTACAGAGGCCCTAAGAAAGGGAGAGATGTGGCCCCAGTCAAGCAGCCAGTCAGCAGTGGACCTAGGACTTGAACTCAGAGATACTGTCCCCTAATGCAGTGCCTTCACCTCTGCTTCACCCTGTAGGCTCAACGTGGGTGGCCACATGGCCTTGGGCAAGAACCAACCCCTGTGGGTCGTGTGTGCGTGCGCGTGGTGTGTGGTGATCCTTGGCTGAGTGAGGGGCCCAGCGTGAAGGCAGGCTGCCGCAGGGGCAAGTTGGGGGGCACCTTACATTGGCTCCCCATGTGGTCAAGTGCATTTTCCACAGGCTCCCAGCTCCCATGCATGCACGCATGCACACACACACACACACATGCTTTTCTGACATTATCTGGGCTAGGGATCGCCACGCTGCGTGTGCAACCAGTTTGCCTATCCTCTCCGAATCTAGAGACGGTTGGAGCGATTCTAATTACAGCCTGCATTCCTGCTCTGTCTGAAGGCTTTCCCTTTTTCAAGCGGTCTAGATTTTTTTTCCCTAGCACTTGGCTCCCTTGCTCCCCCCTGCGTGACTCCCCCCAAAACACACACCTCATTCTCACGCCCCTTCATCTCCTCCCCCTTTTCTGGGTTGGATTGTTCAACTTCAGCTTGATTTTCTGCTGTCTGTGGCTTGGCAAGACTTAAGAAAGCCCGGTCTCTGCTGTGTGTGTGTGTGTGAGTGTGTGTGAGTGTGTACACAAGGGTATGGGGAAATATGGACACGTGTGGTGTTTTGGGGCGTGTGTGCATTATACGTGTGCATGGGGTGTGTGGGGGGCTACATGTGAAAGCGCACGCCTGCATACGCACGTGTTTATATGCACACGGCATTTTGGTCACGTGCTCATGTTGGGGGGGGTTGCGTCTCCGTGGGCATGCAACGGAGAGTATTAAGTCATGTGTGCCGGGTTCAACAGGTGCTTATACACTTTGCTTATCTGGGGTTGAATTTCTTCTCCTGCAGCAGAGACGCTGCCCCCTGCAGGTTACAAGGGAGGCCTACAGAGCCTCCCCTGGCCCCAGGTCCTAGCTCAACCCTTGGCCTCTCCACCTCCAGCCAGCAGGAGGAAGTCAGTGGCTCGCTCAGGCTCCCCACGGCCTCTGGCTTAGTTGATGACCACCTCCTGTAAGAAACCCTGATCTATCCCATCAGGATTCCCACTCCCATTTACCTTAATTGCCACAAAAGCCACCCAGCTTTAATCCCTGTATTGTTCCATACGCGCTGCCAAATTTGGGCCTCATCTTCTGTTCCTTCCAAGCTCCAGTACCCACGGTCCACTGTCAGCCATGGTTCCCCTCCCCATTCGCTCAATCTCGTATGACCATTTCCTTCCTTCTTATGCCCCAGGGATACTCCCTCAAGTGGGGGGGCTCTGTTTTCCTCCCATACACTGCATACCTCTGGGCACAGAGGTGGGATAATGTCTTCCTTGTTCCCCATGGCTGCTTCCAGGCCATTTGTCTTCCTCTTTCCAGAATGCTGGCTCCTCCCAAGACCGCCTTATCCCCTATGTCTCCTCGAGGCTGCCATCTTTTGATCTTCTTTGTCAGCGCCCTCTGTTCGCGGAGATGTCAGTCGGTGGCCCACTGACCCCTCTCCATTCCCTAATCCTGGCAACATTCTTGGCGACTGCTTTATTAGCACAGTTGACCCACGCACCACCCTGGCTTCTCTGTTCCTAAAGTACCTCACCTCCGACAATCTGGTCTTCCACCTCATCTCAGTCTCCCATTCCCATAGCCATACACTTGACCTTGCGATCACTATTAACTGTGTCACTTTCAAAATCTTGATTCCAATCAACCTACTCTTTGAACCCACCCCCTATTTCTCCTTCTTATTCCCTCTAGTAGCCTGGTTCCAACAATGCTCTGTCTTCACTTAGGCCTCCCATCCATTGATCCTACGACTATGTCTTTATCCACACACTCGTCCAGCTTCTGTCCCCTCTCTTCTGCTCTCCTTTATCATGGGACCTCCCCAAAAGGATTTCTACACTCCATGTTTCTGCTTCCTCCAGTTCATTCTCACCTCTGGCTATCCCGATGGACTTCCATCTCCACCGAAATTGCTCTTGCCAGGATCACCAATGACCCTACATTGACAAACCCAACAATCTGTCTTGACTTTTGGACCTCTCAGAATCATCTGCTGTAGTTGACCACTCCCTCCGGGAGCCATGCTTTCTTGGTTGCTGGCTTTCCTCTCATTTTGCTGAGGGCTCCTTTTCTGGTTCTTTTCAGGCTCCTCCTCTAAATGCTGGAGCTCAGTCTTGGGTGCTCCCTTCTTCTCTACCAGTACATTCTCAGTAGATGATCTCATTGAGCCTTATGGGTTTAAACACCATCCATGTGTCAATGACTCCCCCAGATTTGTATCTTCAACCCTGATCTCTCCCCTGAACCCCATACTTATGTTTCTAACAGCCTAGCTTGGTGGGGGAGATCAAGGATTCTTTTGCAGCCATGGCATATTTGAGATCCCTGCCTAGACATCCAAGCGGAGGTATAGAGGAACTATCCATTTGAAGTTAGTGGGAAGAGCCCAACATCTCCACTGGAATCCAGACTGGCATATTTAATTACCAAGTCGATATCCGCTTCTCTCTGTGGCCACCAGCCTCATGTAGGCCACCCTCGGCTCTCATCTGGACTCATGCAGTAGGGCTCCTGCTTCTACCCTTGACCCTCAACAATCCACTCTCCTCGTAGCAGTCTAAAACACAAACCCACTCACGTTCTTAAACATGCTTAAAACCTTCTAATGGCTTCACCCCACACTTGGACTAAGACTCAAACTCTTTCCCATGATTTATAAGGCCTTAGATGGTTTGATCCCTTTCTATCTTTCAAACTTCAGCGCATAACCCTGTTGTCCACCACGTTCCATTTCCTCGCAGTGTCTTCATGCTTCCTGTTCTTTCTCCCCCAAGCCCTTTTCTCTGCTCCTCGCAGGGTGGGCTCCCTGTCAGTCAGGTCTCAGTCCAGGCATCGAGGACCTCCCTGACGACTCACATCACAACAAGCCCTCCTCACATCACAATTACATAAACCTGGCTTATTTTCTTCCCAGCTCTTGCCCCAGTCTGGAACTTTCTTCTTAGTGTATGCTTTGCTTGGTTACTATCCACCTCATCTCTCGTCAGATTCTAAAGTCCATGAAAACACAGGCTTTGCGTCTTTCTTGCTGCACCTCCGGTGCCTTGAAACAGTGACTGGTGCATACCTGGTGTCCTGTACGTGCCCACGGAAAGAATATGCAAATACATATTCATTCAGTGGAGTTTTCAGGAAGGTAGAGGACCTGCTCCATGTTGACAAGTACATGTGTAAATAATGTTGGGGGGGGCATCCGCATGCAGAAGGAGGGAGACTTGGGGTGCCACAGCACTGGAAAGTCAGTCCTGGGCAGGCAGGACAGGCTGCCGATGGGAGCCTGCTTCCCCTCCATTGACTGCATTCATACCAGGGATTTGGAATGAAGCCGGTTGGGTCATGGGTAGTAGTTCAGGGCAGGTTTTGTACAGATTCATTGCTGATAGCCAGAGTGGGAAAGGCTGAGAAAGACAGATCGGGAGAGAGACAGGCATCCCCCTGAGCTGGTGCAAGGGTGAGCCCCAGGCTGCAAGGGTGAGAGCAAACGTTGCCTGCAAGGGCTGTAGACCTGCCCTTACCATCTAGGTTCTCCGGGCTTGCATCACCCTTGTCTGGGCCCTGCATCTTTGAGACAGGGGTACCTCTTCCTGCAGACATCGTCTCTCTTCCCTTGGGGACAGGCTAGGCTGAAGTGTGTGAGTAGGAGTGGGAGGAATACTGGGTCACCTCGTTGCGTGGTCTTTGGCAGTTTACTTCCCCTGTCTGTGCCTCAGTTTCCTTTTATTTTTATTAATTTTTAAAGGTTTTATTTATTTATTTGACACAGAGAGAGAGAACAAGCAGGGGGAGCAGCAGAAGGAAAGGGAGAAGCAGGCTCCCCGCTGAGCAGGGAGCCTGATGCAGGACTTGGTCCTGGGACCTCAGGATCATGACCTGAGCTGAAGGCAGATGCTCAACCGACTGAGCCACCCAGGCGACCCTGTGCCTCAGTTTCCTAATCTGGACAACAGGGCTATGCACTGAAGCTGGGAAGATAGAAAGGGATCAAACCATCTAAGGCCTTATGAATCATGGGAAAGAGTTTGAGTCTTAGACCTTAGTTGCTAATAAGGCCCAGATAATTGCTAGCTCAAAGGGTTGTTGTGAGTAACGAAGCAAGGAAAGGCATCTGAAAGTGGCTGCTAGTAGCTGACGCATAGTAGGTGCTTGGTTCGGTGGGCTGACTGGAGGCCCACAAGGCAGTCCTTCCTTCTCTCAAGTGCTTTGTCCACGGGGCACACGTTTCCTCTCCAATTCTGGCATTGCCTTTAGGCTAATATAATTTGAGGGAAATAGAGCTAAGATGGAGCCTCAGGTCAGAGTGGGTCACCCTGGACCTCATCATTTGAAGCCTGACCAAGATCCGGGGCTCTGGGAATAGCTATTGCTAAGCAAGTATGGGTGAATGGGTCCTCCAGTATTTTCCATTGCTGAGTACGTTGATGTGCAGGCATGGGCATGGGAAGGCAGGCAAGGGAAGAACTCAGCGGGGAGCAAAAAGAGTTTAAATACCCAGGTTTAAATTGTGGCTCTACCACCGCCTGGCCTTGGGGCCATGGCTCATTCACTTCTTCTCCTTCCTGAGCTTCGGTTCCCTCAGCCTGTCACGTGGACATATTAATGTCAGAATGAGATAGAAGGCATGAAATATATGGCCATGGTAGGTGCTCGGCGGATGATAACTGCATGCCATCTCCACAGCTCCAGAGGCACCTGTGGAGTCGGGAATTCAGTTTGGGGCGAGAACATGCAAGCCTTGTGAGCTCCAGGAAGAAGGGCACAGAGACCTGGAATTGGCCACTCAGGGGAAGCAGGCGGCAGAGTTTAATTCAGGAAACAAGTGGAGGTCAGGGAATCGGAGGGCAAAGGAGGGACCGGACTGGCCCAAGGTCACAGATTCTGGTGAAGGCAGGACTAAAAGCCAGACGGCCCGCCTTTCCAGCTGTGTCTGAAGGGTTACCAGGCCACTGTCACGTATATCCATCGGCAATAGGGACAAAGGCCGTGGGGACGGAGGTTTCGTCTAGGACGGGAAGCCCCAATGGCTTCATAGTCTTGCAGGGGGTGACCACTTTTTCTATTGTGCTGGGAGAACTAGAGCTTAGGGCACTCCTAGGGAGCAAGCTCTCAGCTCCCCGTTTTAGCCCAAGCCACTGCTGCTTCCTGGGCCCCAAGCACCTCCTCCAGGTGCCCCCTGCTTGGCCTCAGAGGCCAGGGGAGGGGGAGATCAGGGTGACAGCTGCTGGGCCATGGGCTGGCGGACGCCAGGGCGGGGGTGGGAGTGGGGGAGTCAGCCCAGAAGAGGGCCAGCGGGCAGGAGCATGAAGAGGAAGTTCACAGTCTGCGGCAAATGGATTTCAAGGCCCTGTTAAGTGGAAAAGCCTCCAGGAACGTGGCAGAGAAAGGCCCCTGTCTTTGGAGAGGGGCTGTGGGGTGGGGTGGGGGCGTCTTGGCAGGGGGAAGCTGAGCTGCATGCCCGGTGTGTGATGGAAGGAGGTGGTGGGGAGGGTGGACGGGGGCAGCCAAGTGAGGCTGGGGCTTTGGGATTGACGTCTGGTTGGGGGCGGGCTCCAGTCACAGCTCCAGCTGCAGAATTCAGGGACCTCAGGACTCAGTCTTGGTTCTCCGAGACTGCGGAAACTCAGGCTGATGAGAGATAGGACCGACTTGTGTCTCTCAGGCCCCAGGCCCCTCTCTGCAGCCATCCCCCACGGTGACACTCAGGCCTGGGGTCACACGGGATACAGAAGTAGGTTTGATCTAGGAAGGGAGGCCCTGGTTCTTGCCCTCGTGGAGCATACGGTCTTACAGAATGATCATTGTCAGGGACACAGCACTTTACAGGCCACGAGACACTTGCCTCTTCATTCCCGTATCACAAGCCTGTGGAGTAGGGTGGAGAAACCAAGGCTCAGAGTAGGGAATTGATTACTCAAGTCTCATAGCGGCAGAGAGGAAAAGTCCTGGCCTTCGGCCCTTTGCTTTGCCGGGCAACCCATAAACTCCCAGCCCACCCTGGGCCCTAGATTTCCCATTCTTATAGGTGGCCCCTCTCCTTCTGTGGGAGGGTTCGGGCCCAGAAACCCCTGTCACCCAGCCGGACAAGGTATTTTCTTGGCCAAAAAGCATGTCTAGCTGCCCCGTGCTTGGGCTGGATATCATGCGGCCGGCCATGGAGCCCTTCCCTCTAGTGGCCTCAGTTTCTCTGACATCCGTCTCAGCTCTTGAAGGAGTCATGTTGGAGAGGGGCTATGGAGACACAGAGTCAGTGACCGGGGCTACACAGGAGGCTTAGTAGAGAAGGAGGAGCCTCAGGCCCCTTTCCCAGCCAGGCCCCCTGCCCTTTGCCTGGCCTGGCCCCAGGCACAGGGCCCAGCCAGCTGTCCCAGGGCGGGCAGGCTAGCTGCATTAGCAAATGTGTTTGCGGTTATGAGCCGCTCCCGAAAGCAGAGAAGTGTTGCACGAGGGGGCGGGGGGCGGATTGAAGACAGACCAGGCTCTGGTTCCCGGCCCTAGCCGGGGAAATCAGAACCAGGCTGGACTTCTGGCCCTACCCCCTCCCAACCCCCCTCACTGCCCCCTCCCAGTCTCCTTGGCCCAGGGAGAGGGGCCGGGAGAGGCCAGGCCTCAGAAGTGCCAAGAGTCCAAGGAGGGTTAACCTCGTGCTGCTCAGACAGCGCTGCCTTCAGGTGTCAGTGGTGGAGGTGCGGGGTGGGCTGTGGTGGGGGCCAGTCTTGCTTTCGCCTTCTCGCTCTAAACAACCCTCGCTCCCCTCCTCCCTGCCTTGGAGGTGGACAAAGCAGATGCAGGAGACGGAGCTCAGTCCAGGTCGTGCAGGCCGCACGGCAAAAGCCATCTGAACCGGAACAGGACAGAAGATCTTCCTGCCCCAACGCCCCTACTTTTCTCCTACCCCCAGGCTCATAATGGTAGGGAGGGTGTTAGTTGCCCTAAAGTCTGCCAGGAGCTTGCTAGGGCCTGACCCTGTGGACTCCACCCAGAGCTAAGCCAGTCTGTCACAGAGCGGAGAGGGGGGCGGGCCTCAGGGAAGGAGCCAGAGGAGGAAATGGCGTGAAGGAAGAGTTGGTGGGAGCACTTGGGGGCAAGGGCCGGCAGAAGAGGATGCGGATGGGGCAGGGACTGCGTGGGGGGAGGCGCCCTGCAGCCCAGCCCATTTTGAGGTGATCCACACAGTGAAGATAACGATGGCGAGAACAAAGCTAGCAACCACCTAGCATCCCACACCAACTAGGTACCCAGCACTCAGACCAACGGACTGAGGCTCCGAGAGATTCGGTCCCTGTCTAAGGCCACACATCCAGTAAAGAGCAAAGCAGAGCGAGGAATCCAGACTCTTCCAGCTGCGCCCTGGCCAGAGGCACGGGGTCTGCTGGAATTCACTCTGGCACTTACTCAAGGATGAGTTCTTCTCTCTAGGATGCCACTTCCTCCCTTGTGAGCGTGGTCAACTGCTAGGGATCCCTCAAGGGCTAGCTTGAAAGTTTCAGTCCACCAAGCCTAGCTGACTCCCACAGATGTGGTCAGCCCCGCCGTGCCCCAACAGTCCCATCCCTGCCCTTGCGACACAGCAGGGGGATTTTTCTGTTCGTAGGGGGCCGGGACTGGCCCCGAGGAACTTCTTGGTCCCTGTCCGCCTCCTCCTTTGTCATACGACTAGAATGGTTTTGATTTCCTTTGTCTGTGGAGCATCTTAGCTGCTTGTAAGCACGGGCATTGGTGTCAGAGGCCAGGGTTCAGAACTGCTCCCGCCACTTGTCAACCCTGGTCCCTTCTGCTGAATCCACAAGTGCCTGGCGTGGCAGAGGCACTCCGTTGGGCAAGTGTTTTCAGCTTTGTGAGCCTCCTTTTTCCTGTTTGGAAAATGGAGATAGACCCTCTCAGCTGGCCTCACGGGGCTGTCCGGAAAATTCCAAGGCCTGTCGAAGTAGGCACTACATGGGGTGAGTTCCCTCAATCCTGTCCTACCTGCCTGAGGCACAGGTGGCCAAACAGAGGGGTAGCCTTCTCCAAAGAGAATCTAGGGGATGAGGTCACCAGAAGCTTCCAGCCTCTTGTCCCTTCCTTTGAGCTTTGGGCCAGAAGGCCCTACCACATACCTAGCCCTCAGGGTCCCTCTCTACCATCGCCACTGCTGGCATGCTTTCTCAGGTCTAGCTTGCTTCCTTCCTTGTTGCAAGGAAAGCCTTCCCCAGGGAGGCTGACAGCAGCTTGGGGATTGGGGTTCTCGTTTGTGACCGAGGCGGGCCGTGCAGCCGTGTGCCCAACATACCGGGGAGCTCCGGGGCTGTGGGAGCAGGGCTCAGGTGAGGAGACAGGCAGAGAGGGCCTAGGGGGAGAGCCGACTCTGGAGAACTCTCCTCTCCTGAAGTGAAGAGAGTGACTGAAATGTGCCCTCGCTTTCTCTCCCAGGACCCTGCCAGATGCTCCATTTCATAGATGAGGAAGACTGAGGCCCGGAGAGGTAGAGGGACTTCCCAAGGGCTGCTGAGCAGCCAGGCAGCAGGTGTGTTTGATACCAGCACTGCCCCCCATACACACCTGTCTCCCACGAACCAGAAGTAAAGGGGGACAGACACACTGGGCATGGGGGGGGCTCACCCTCTCACCCAGGGACATGAATATGGAGGCCCCAGCAGGCCACTTGGGAGGCCCCCTCTGCAGCCAGAGGATGAGAAAAGGATGATAAGTGGGAGAAGGTGCAGGAGCAGTAGATGGATTGGAATGGGTTCAGAGGCAGGCAATGAAAATGATTAAGGGAAGAGAGGGATTAATTTATAAAACGAGATTAGAAGAGCAATACTGCCCTGCTTGGCTAAGGGATAGCTCGTGGGCGGGTGGGCCGGTGGGCGTTGGGGAGGGGTGGCTGTGAAGTGTTGGGGGGATTCACTGACTCCGAGAGGCCCACCAGCCTGGGCCACAGCCCCCACTGGGCTGGACTATTGCCTGCCCAGATGACTGGGAGGGTCCCCAAGTGCCCAGCAGCCTCGGCTCCAAACCTGGCCTTCCTTCCTCCTGCTGTGGAGCGACAAGGGAGACTCATCTGAGCAGCCCACAGATGCTCCTGAAGATACCTCATGACAGCTTTCGAAGAGGGGAACACTTCTTCCACTGTGTAGATGAGGAAATCAAGGTTAGAGAGGTGAGTGACCAAACCCAGGGTCTGTCCCACCACGGTCCAGGGTCATTTCACTGTTCCAGATTCTCCAGGGCAGGATTCCAAGAGGTCTATTTGCTTCCAGGGTGGGCATCTCTCCTGAGTCTTGTGCTGGAAGGTGAATCCACAGATTCCAGTGGGCATTTCTTTCTGGTTCTAACCCCTACACTCCTAGAAAGTTCTTTATTTTTTAATTAATTAATTAATTAATTCGACAGACAGAGAGAGAGCATGAGCAGGGGAGAGGGGCAGAGGGAGAGGGAGAAGCAGACTCCCCGCTGAGCAGGGAGCCTGACGTGAGACTTGATCCCAGGACCCTGAGATCGTGACCCGAGCCGAAGGCAGACGCTTAACCGACCGAGCCACCCAGGAGTCCCTAGGAAGTTCTTTCTTATGTCTGTCCAGAATTCCTTTCTGCTGCCCTTCTACCCCTGTCTTCTGTTGGATGATTGGGGGGGGGGGGCAGTGATGAGGAGAAAGAGGGAGACAGATGGAGGGGGAGGGACAGAGGGAAGGAGGGGGAGACAAAGAGGGAGAGAGAAGAAAGAAGAGGAGATTTATTGTGTATCCGCAATGTATCAGAGATTCTGCTAGTTGTTTTCACCAATTTCAGGAGGCCAAAATTGATTTAAATGCTATTTAAACCTCAGGACAAATGTATAATGTAGATCTTACTATTCCTGTCTTACAGACAAGAAACTGAGGTTCTGTGAAGGGAAAGGATTAGAGTAAGTCCTGGCAAGTGAGTGATAAAGCTGGGTTTTCAACCTCAGATGGGCCTCCCAGGCCACCATCCCATATGCCTGTATCCATGGAGAGAGATAGATACGAGGGGCTCCCGTGATTTGGTCAGCAGTTCAGGAGGGGACCCCAGTGAATGCACAGAGGTAATGAGCTAGTAGGGTGGCCTGGTGATGGCGAGTGGTGCATCTGTCCGGGAATACCCACGGGAGTGAGAAAAAGGGAACGGGAGGGAGGAGAGGTCCGGGTGCAGTGAGGGTCTGGGGCCTGGGTGCTGGATGCGGATGCTAGAGGGGGCCTGGCCAACCCCAGCAGGGCCCACTTTGCCTATTCACCCCTCAGGCCCATAGGTGCATCTCTTCCAGGTTGCCCCCTTGCCTCCTATCCCCCCATCCCAGACGGCAAGACTGTGATCTGCCCTCCAGAGCCGATTGCTGGTGCGGCACGGAGGCAATGGCACCCCAAGCTGTGACTTAGAGATGCTGTCTCTGCAGGCAGCCCCCCTCCCCAACCATGAGCAGAGGTGGGTGAGGCTGGAAAGAGGAGGAGGAGGTGGGGGAGGGGAGAAGCGGTTTTCTTTTTTTTTTTCCTTTCTCAGGCAGAAATGAGCTCATGTTTTGTCTAATCTAAATTCTGTCAAGCAAGCGAAAAGGAGAGAGACAGAGACAGACAGAGAGTGAGCAAGAGAGAGAGAGAGAGAGAGAGAAAGAGAGAGAGAGCGAGAGAGCTACAGAGTTAATAAAAAATCTGCCAAGCACATGTTCTTTCCAGCTCAGAGACAAACCAAAAGAAAAAAAAAAAAAATACCAGGAGAGCTGAAAGGACAGACCAGACAGGGAATGTGTTCTCAGCTCACACAACTTCCTCTTTACTTCAACCAGAGAAAATTCTACCTCAAGTCAAACTCTCTGCTCACCCAGCCAGCCAGCAAACTGCGCTGTGCCTGAGGGAGGGTGGGAGGGCCTGGCCCTCAGTAGAGAATCCAATTCCTTCTCCCAGCCCTCTTGCCTTCTTAGTGACTGAGGTGGGGTAGGTCAGGGGCACAGAACAGAGTAGCCTGTCCTTGGCAGCCTTGGGCCCTGGGACACGGAGAAGCCATATTACTTAGCAGTCAGTAGATTGGAGAGACACCTTCCCAGCCCCGAGGAAAGCCCAGGCAGCACCCCGCTCCCCTGCACTAGGTCCCTCTGGGAAGCAGGGGGTGACACGAGAGAAATGGGAGGTCAGAGCCGGGGCTGCGCCATCTTTGCCCTCTCAGCCTGCGAGGCTTGGGGAAGGTGAGCTCTCCCTCTGCAGCCCTCCATCCGCCTCAGCCCCTCCCTGCCCATGCACCTCCCATGGTTGAGAAAGGCTGGCTGTGCAGTGTTGGAATGTGGAGCTATTCCTAG
Source organism: Mirounga leonina (assembly GCF_011800145.1). Classification (NCBI taxonomy): domain Eukaryota; kingdom Metazoa; phylum Chordata; class Mammalia; order Carnivora; family Phocidae; genus Mirounga; species Mirounga leonina. Next base: position 1,006,079 of record NW_023270513.1, on the reverse strand, counting down.
GGGGAGACAGGGAAGTGAGGGGAGCTGAATTGGCCATGCTGAGCAAGATGTTTAGCAACCCCAGCAATAATAGGGCTTTCATGGAGATGGCCAACCTTGGGTTCTGGAGCTATTTTCCACCCGCAACCCTCCTTCCTCCCGCCCTGAGCCACCCCAGTGGAGAATCCTCCTTTGTTGGGCTGAGGCCTGGGGAAAGAGGGGCTGGGCTTTGTGGAGGGGCCCCCGGGCCAGGCTGACTGGGCTCCCTGTTGTCTGGGTGGAGTGCATCTGGGCAGTGGAAGGGACCTAGGGCCAAGGCCAGGGCCAAGAGACCCAGCACTTCCTTGCCAGAAATTCCCAGTGCTGAGTCGTGTCTTCAGGCTGGCATTTCCCACGTTCCTCAGTGGGAGGGTCCTTGAGGGGACACGTGGACAAGTGGGCACTCTTGGTCAAGCACCCTTTGGCCAGAGAAGCCTGCCCCTGAGCCACCCCTCATAACAGAGCAATAGGCACACAGACACGGGGAAGGCTAGGAAGGATCGTAGGCCCTGGCTTTGAGGGTCCGGGTCTGGGGGCGCACAAAGGCTGTGTGAGGAGCTGGAGCCAGCAGGGTAGGGGGGCGAGGCAGGGGCTGGGGCTTGGCCTGGTGTGGCTGGGCAGGGTAATGAGATCCAGCTGGGAGGGAGGAGGAGGAGGAGAAGGAGGAAGAAGTCTCCTTTATCTCTCGCTCCATGTTCTCAGGGCCCACGTTTTTTAATTTGTGTTGGATAAACAATATGGGATTGTATACACAAAGAAGCTCTAATTATCCCCTGAGGTTGTGTTTCCTTAGAGGAAATGAACTGGGCATGGCATTCACGTTGGATCGCAGAAACGCACAAGCCCAATAGCTTCCAGATTGCTGCTCAGGCGTGCCATGCTGGGAGCCCCCCTCCAGTGGAGCTGCTCTCTCCATACCCCCATCTGGGTCTGAAGCCCAGCCTGTGCCCTGCCTGACCTGGCCCTGGGAGGGCACTGGAAGGGCTGCTTGCTCTGCAACCTCACCACTTCCTAGTGCATTAAGGCATCCCCAGCCCCGCCCACACACCCCCACCCCACCCCCGGCTTTACCTCTGTCCCTCTGCTGTAGACAGTCAAGGGCCTGGGACAGAGGTGCCTGCGACAAGGGCTGGAGATGGAGGTGAGCCCTGCTGCCTCTACCCCTTGTCACAGTTCTCACTGGATTATGTCACTAAGCAGTCCTCATGAGGAGTCTAGGGTTCCCTCCCCATCTGCCACAAACCACCACTGCAGGGGATAGATTCCCATGGAACTGACTCTGGGGGTGGGGGTGGGTACTGAGGAAATTGCCCCAGGAGCTGGGAACTCTATTGCAGTCCCCCAGGCCTCTCCAGCATGCTGGGACCTACATACCACCCCTCATACAATTAGCTACGTCTCCATCCACAGTCCCTGGACACTGAACTCTTTACCTGCCTTGGCGATGGATGGAGAGATGGCCAGGCTGAGGCCCAGGGAGGTGGAAAAAATAAATGGCCCTAAGGCTGGTGGCGGAGCTGGGATGAGAACCAGGGCCCGAGATGACCAACCGGCTGAGTGGGGCTGGTGAAGGAGAAGGTGCATCAGGGAATAAGAGAGAAGTGTAGACCCACAGTTGAATCGAATCCAATCACCACCCCCTGCATATATATCCCCCTCTGTTCTCATGAAGGAATCCGAGGCATTCCCAGAGACCAGGTAGGCACATGGTCAAGAATGGCTGATCTAAGTTTTGCTGCCACTTGCTGTGTGCCTACCCCTGGAGCCGACCGGCTCTGGGGTACGGGGAGTACGACAAAGCTGGACTCTGGGGTTCATGGGGCTTAGGTGGGGGAGGGAGTGGGGATCTTGGTTCTCCACCACAGGCAAGGCGGAAGGCAGAGCAAGCAGGCCTCAAGGACGCTTCCCTGGGGGAGCTGCAGGGACAACTGGGCTGGACTGGGCCAGGGCCGGGGCCCAGATGGCAGTCCCTGCTCACAGTCTGGAGACGGGCAAGGCAGTGGTGAAGGCAGAGGTGGGGAGGCGGCTGCCACAGCCCTGGAACTGGACTGCTCCCACTCCAGTGGAAGGTTTACCCCCATGTCTCCCTTTTATCTTTTCATTACATACAAATTAGGAGTGCGATTAACTTTATTAAAAGCAAACAAAGCTGGTCAGAGAATGGGGCCTCCAGACAGAGCTGCGGGGGTATGGGGAGGAAAAACCCAGGAGAGCAGGGGAGGGTGGTGGTTGCAGCAGTTAAAAGGGCAGGAGGTGGAGAGCGGGGGGAGGGGGCTTCCCTGCAGGATTCTCCATCTCCAGGGATCCCACCACTTTTATGGCCGTCTACATCCTTCTGAAGTTATGTCAGCTCGGCCCAGCCTCCAGACAGAATTCCAGACTTTAAGAACTGAAGTGAACTGTAGAGACCATGGGGTCTGCTACTGATCCCCCACCCCGGCTACAGATGGGGAAACTGAGGCCCAGGGAGGGGAAGGGATTAGCCCAAACCACAGTCCAGTTCCAGGGCTGTGGCAGCCGCCTCCCCACCTCTGCCTTCACCACTGCCTTGCCTGTCTCCAGACTGTGAGCAGGGACAGCCATCTGGGCCCCGGCCCTGGCCCAGTCCAGCCCAGTTGTCCCTGCAGCTCCCCCAGGGAAGCCTCCTTGAGGCCTGCTTGCTCTGCCTTCTGCCTTGCCTGTGGTGGAGAACCACCGCCTGTAAGTGGTTGTGTTGGTATGTGTGGAGGGGAGGCCTTCTGTTTTTCAAGATGTCCAGAGAAGGACATCCACACTCTGCCTCACCTCCCCACAGTGTATGGAAGGTCTGATCTAAATCCTTCTCGCTGCAGATGCACCCTGCTTTTCTACTTTTTCATCACCCCTCAGTGCAGCTACTGACCCATACTGACCTTTTTTTTTTTTTTTGCACTCCAAGGCAGCCATGTCCTGCCCCTTCAGCCTCCTCTTCTTTCTTGGCTTTTATCATTTGGAGAACTCAGGCTCTGACTGCTTGTGGGGGTCTTGACATAATCCTGGACAACACCCATGACATCCCCAGGCATTCATGTGGCGCTTTCAAGTTCTTGGAAAGGATTTTCATAGGACCTCATTGATTCCTCCTGGAAACTATGATGGCTGGGCCAGGCAGAACCCACCTGCTTCGTTCGTTTATTAATGACTTCATTTGGAAAACATTTGCTGAGGGCTTACTTTGTGCCTAGCAATGTGCGAAATGTTCAGGATTCAAAGACCAAGACAGACGTGGTCCTTGGCTTCATGGAGCTTCCAGAGGAGAAAGAGATTCGGAGGATCCATAAGGTGCCATGGACATTCACCAGAACGAACAACGAGGTAGAGATGAAAGAGGATGACACACGCCCCACATGCACACATGCTTCCTCCTTGAGCCGTTTTCCATAAGTCTGGGGGCCATCAAGGAGCAGATATGGCAGAGGCCCTGTTGCCTTCCCCTCTATTTAGTTTACATAAGATGTGGCAGTGTCCCAGGGTCGCAGACACCGTTTCCAATGACCCCTACCTCCCAGCTCCTTTAGCAATGCCATCGATATCCTTGATTACTCAGAACTCATCTTCAGACATCTGAAAATAAGTTTTTTTTTTCCCCCCTCTAAAGTCCCTCTTGGCTTTAAATATCAAGGGCTCTAATAGTGCAAAATTGGATTCAGGAGAAATGTTTCAACTTCTCAAGGAAGTACAGTTTTTAAGTCCTTTAGAAGCACCGACTGGAAACCAACTATTTACTCTATGGAAATGGGTCAAATACGCTTAGCAACCTCCGTCAGCTGAGGACATAAGAAATGAGTGGGGGTTGAACCAACCCTTACCCACCACAAAATGAACTCTGCTATTAGGTTAAACCATATGAAATTGTCATTTTTCCAGGGCAACAATGGTCAAGCATTGGCAATTTCATATGGCTCCCCCTGATAGTTCCCGACTCTTCTGAGGGAACCGGTAAACGTAAATCTTGCAAGGACTGCCCAGAGCGATAGCACTTCATGTTGAATCATTAGAACAGGCACCCCAACCCTGCTATCAGGCAATCCTAATTCTCACTGAGTCATTACAATAGGTCTCCTGAGGCTTCCTGCTGGGCCATTTTGTTGTTGGTGGCGATGGACTGAATCATGATGCAATTCAATGATCGTTTCATGATAACATCTACATGGCACTTCCCGTGTGCCAGACCCTGTTCTAAGTACCTCACAGGCGTTAACCCATGTCATCCTCACAACTATCCCATGGGGTGGGTGCTGGGATTACCCCAGTTTTATAAGATGGGAAATGAATAGATAGGGGAAAGAAGTGACTTGCCGGAGGTCTCACCACCAATACCTCAGTAAGCTAGGATTAACATCTGAACCAGGCTGTCTGAACCACGAGGCTGTGTCTGCACTTTGAACGTGCTCCTGTGTCTGAGTCAGAGGCTTGTTCCTTCCTCGGCCATGGGCTACGGACAGACTGAAGTCTGCTCTCACCTGCCCTTACGTCCGCCAACAGAGAGAGGGCATGTTTCCCGGGGACTGAGATGGGTGAGCACATGAACAGATGGGGTGAGGACTGAGGAGCTGTATCATTCAAACTGCGGTCCCCAGAACTGATCAGTGATCCATGAAAAGAAAGGGATTCTTCTATTGCTTCTTGCTTCTCATCAATTCCCTTCCAAGGACACTTGTCAGATGCCATGGGCTGTGGCAGAAGCCTGGGGAAGTGGGTCCAAAAGACCCGGGTTCAATTTGGTCTCTTCCATTTCTCAGCTGTGTGGCCTTTGGCATGTTGCTCAACCTCTCTGAACTGCAGTTTCCTCATCTGTGAGATGAGGCGAATAATCCCGACTGCCGAGCGGGACCGTGAGGTTTCGATGAGAGAAGTGGAGCGAAGTGCCTGGCAAAGTTCCTGGCCCTTAGGCAGTGCCTGGGGCATGCTGGTCCCGTGCCCCCATCCTGAGAGCAGAACTCCAGCTGCAGCTCCTCGTCCTTCACCACGCCTTGTCCGTGTAGCCTGTCAGAGAGGCCGGGGCTCAGAGACCAGTGACAAGGGACGTACTCTGGTAACACAGTGAGATCCAGCTAGTTTTATTAAAGCTCCTATATAATTTTATTCCCCACTGATGTCTTTTTTTTTTTTTTTAAGATTTTATTTATTTTTTAGAGAGCGAGCGAGAGAGAAACAGCATGAGAGGGGAGAGGGTCAGAAGGAGAAGCAGGCTCCCCGCTGATCCGGGAGCCCGATGTGGGACTCGATCCCAGGACCCTGGGATCATGACCTGAGCCGAAGGCAGACGCTTAACCATCTGAGCCACCCAGGCGCCCCCCCACTGATGTCTTGAATGATGATATCCTCTTTTCCTCCCTGTTCTTCTAGTCACTCCAACCCCGAGACCCTCGGGAAGACTCCCTGCTCCTGCCACCCCACTTTGAAGCTTGCAGAGGGTTCGTGTTGGCTCAGTGGAGAATGTGGCAAATCCATTCTGTGTTCTTGGCACTCTGCAGGAAGACAGGGGAAGAAAAACTCTGAGGAAGAAATAAGGAGGGAAAGAACCACCTTGCAAATGCCTGTCCCTGCCCCTGGTCATGGTGTGGTGGGTCTGGAGCTGACGCTAATCGGTGTGGTTTCTCTCCCAGCCCCAAGTTTATCCTTGCGTAATTTAGCGTAGGAAAAGCTAATACCAATGTGTCAGGTTGGGTTAATGGAGATTTTGTTTCGAGCTGAGCAAAGGCCCCTTTTCCTCCTGCCACCTCCATCCCCAGGCTCCTCCCCAAAGGAGGTGTCGTACCCCCGTGCCACACATGACTCGGCTACCGAGGGACAAGGATCTTGAGGGGCCCGGGCAGGGCTCCCCTCTTTCTGAGAGATCTCTGAGGAAAGAGATGTTCTAGCCACTTTTGTTCACCCATTTCCATTTGCCCACCAAGCCTGCTGGCAGGAAGTACTTTCTTGCCAAACATGGATCCTTCCTCTTCCTCCTAGCACATCCCCACTGGAGCATTTCCAGGCCTGCCATGGGGCTCCGTGGCTCAGGATGAAAGACCTTCCTGGCAGTTCCTCTGTGTCCCTCTCTGAGTCACAAGGGATTGGGCTAGATGACCTCAGTGGGTCCTGTGGCCTCAGATAGCCTGTAGCCCTAGGATTCTAGACCAATAGGAAGAGTTGGCTGGGTGTCAGCCTGTCCTGAACTTCCCTGGTGGAGGTGTGGCCCCAGGGGCTCCAAGTTCCTGGCACCTCCTCCAGCACCCATGCTATCATGTCACCCACCGATGCCCCCTGAAAGCGTGCTTCGGCCATCTGCAATTCTACTTCTGGCTCTGGATAACTGTTGAGCACAGTCCTCCCTTCTTTCTGGGCTCGGTCTCCCCACCCATAAAAAAGGGAGAGGGGGGTTGGACAAGCTGATCTCTAGGGCCGCCTCTAGCCTGTGGCTCCCTACCAGAGGGAGGAGGCTCGGGCCTCTATGTGCTACTCACCTATCCCCGACTTTAGAGGCGGAGGACAAGAGCCTTCTAGAGCGAGCTGGCTGGCCTGGAGCTGGTGATGGGAGAAGAGGAGATGAGGGTGGAGGGCAATTCAGAGTACGAAGTTGTGAGAAAAGATAGAAGGTAGGAAGACAGATAGGGAGGAGGCAGGAAGAAAGAGGAGAAGGAGGTGGGAGGGAAGGAAGGGAAAGAATAAACACATAATCAGGGTTACTGAGTTTCCTGTGCAGCTGGAGTCATCTTTTGCTCTTAATAAACTCAGCTGCGGCTCCACACCCCCTCCGGATGGGTGGCTGCTATTCCCAATGCAGCTCAGCTAGCCTGAGACCTGAATAGGGCGGGGGGGGGTACTCTCAGGCCTGGGTGTCGGAGGCCCCTCACTCACGGATGCCCACCAGCGGGACAAGGCTGAGCCCAGCCGGCCTGGGAGCCGGGCCTTCCCTTGAGACAAGGTGGTGGGGGGGAGAGACTAAGGCACCTGGGTGAGGCAGGCTGGGGTTCCATTCACTACTCACCCATTCTGGGCTGAGGGGCCTTGGGCTTGTTTTCCCCGCTCCGAGCCTGCTTCCTCATCTGCAAGTGGGGCTTGCGTCTCCTCTGATACATGCAGTCTTATGTGTGGAGTGAAGGAGAAGCTGGCTATGGAGGCCCCAGTCCGTGCCTGACTGAGTGGCTATTTAATAGCTAGTGTTCCTTGCTGTTTCCTAACTCCTACTCCCCCCATAGTCCGGGTCCAAGCCGGTCTAAAACCAGTAGCCTCAACTCAACACCCAAAAAACAAATAATCCAGTCAAGAAATGGGCAGAAGATATGAACAGACACTTCTCCAAAGAAGACATACAAATGGCCAACAGACACACGGAAAAATGTTCAACATCGCTAGCCATCAGGGAAATACAAATCCAAACCACAATGAGATAGCACCTTACACCAGTCAGAATGGCTAAAATTAACAAGATAGGAAACAACAAGTGTTGGCGAGGATGTGGAGAAAGGGGAACCCTCTTACCCCGTCGGTGGCAATGCAAGCTGGTGCAGCCACTCTGGAAAACAGTATGGAGGTTCCTCAAAAAGTTAAAAATAGAGCTACCCTATGACCCAGCAATTGCACTACTAGGTATTTACCCCCAAAATACAAACACAGTGCAAAGAAGGGGCACCTGCACCCCAATGCTCATAGCAGCAATGTCCACAATAGCCAAACTGTGGAAGGAGCCGAGATGCCCTTCAACAGACGAATGGATAAAGAAGATGTGGTTCATATCTACAATGGAATATTACTCGGCCATCAGAAAGAATGAATACCCACCATTTGCATCGACGTGGATGGAACTGGAGGGGATTATGCTGAGTGAAATAAGTCAAGCGAAGAAAGACAATTATCATATGGTTTCACTCCTATGTGGAACATAAGCAAAAGCACGGAGGACCGCAGGGGAAGGGAGAGAAAACTGAAGGGGAAGAAATCAGAGAGGGAGACAAACCATGAGAGACTCTGGACTCCGGGAAACAAACTGAGGGTTACAGAAGGGAGGGGGGTGGGGGGATGGGGTAACCGGGTGATGGGCATTAAGGAGGGCACGTGGGGTGATGAGCACTGGGTGTTATACACAACTAATGAATCGTTGAACACTACATCAAAAACTAATGATGTACTATATCTGGGTTAATTGAACATAATAAAAAAATTGAAAAAAAGAAAAAATAAAACCAGTAGCCTCTCTAGCCTCACCCACCCAGAATCTGCCTTTTGGAGGGAGGGGAAAGCGTGGAGGAGCCAAACGGGTTCAAAATGGCAACAGAATCTCTCCCCTTGTCCTGACTCTCCCCAAGCCTCCTTGAACTTCTCTTCCCAAACTGCCCCTTTCCCAATGTGCAGATCCTAGGAAGGGGTAAGCAGAGTGGGGAGCAAAGACCACCCTGTTCCCCAACGTTGTTCCCGTGCGGGCAGCTAGAGCCAGACTCTTGAATATGTGGTCCTGTTATTAAAGGTTCCCTAAACCCCTTATCTTCTATGAACGAGTGGGCAGCTTGGTGGGTTATTCTGGGGAGGCAGTCAAGGGTGTTTATTAGGTTCTCAGGGGCTTCCCAAAAATCAACAAGACCTACTAGTTGTGAAGCCCACAGTGTCTGCTGCGTACTGTTGCCTCCAACCCTTGCCTCATGAAGGTCCTCCCTCAAGAGGAAATCAACACTTCAGGATTTTGACTGAGGTGGGGTCAGGAGCAAGATCCACCTAGGATGGGCCAGCGGTCCAGCTTCTTCCACAGGGACCCCAGAGCCATCATTCTAAACCCAAATCGGAGCGAGTCATTCCTCTGCTCACAACATTGACACCGCTCCTGTTGTCCTCAGGATAGACTCCTGCTCCTTGATTGGGCTTTTGTGCACCCACTCTCATCATCTGCGCCCTGCCCAGATTTCGTTTCTCTTATCTTGCCACTTGTGCTTTTGATGCGAGAGCTTGGACCACATCAAACAGCAGTGTTAGAAGAAGAAGAAGAAGGTAGCGGGAGGGGAAGAATGAAGCGGGGGAAATCGGAGGGGGAGACGAACCATGAGAGACGATGGACTCTGAAAAACAAACAGGGTTCTAGAGGGGAGGGAGGTGGGAGGATGGGTTAGCCTGGTGGTGGGTATTGAGGAGGGCACATTCTGCATGGAGCACTGGGTGTTATGCACAAACAATGAATCATGGAACACTTCATCTAAAACTAATGATGTAATGTATGGGGATTAACATAAGAATAAAAAATTAAAAAAAAAAAAAGCTTTAAAAAAAAAAAAAAGGCAGTGTTAAAACAAGCCCTCTTCTTCCCCGCCCATTTGCTTGTGATGGTCCGTCTCCCTGGCATGCCTTCTCCCCACCCCCGCTCCCCCACCTCACTGGCCCTTCACAGGACATTCTTACTGGAATTAGGCTCCAGGAGGGTATGGACTTCCTCTTGGTCACTGCCGTATCTCCAACACCTGGACTTGTCCCTAGTACATAGCAGGGGCCCAACACACAGTTTCTGAATGTTGTCTACATGGATGATCCGAGTTCAAATGCTGCCTCCTCTGCGAAACAACCCAGGTAAAGCCCATTCGTGCTGCCAACGTACTTTCACATCAGAGCAAATGTCCCTTTTCCTTACTGTTGTTTCTTTACTTATCTCCCCGCTAGCCTGGATGTCTCTTCAGGCCAGGAACCTCGGCTGAAGCATCTTGAAATCACGTGCCGTGCCTTCTGCAGCATCTGGTGCAGGGGCTTGCATCAGAATCATGTGGGGAGCTGCAAGTCAATGTCCATGCCCCAGACCCAGTCCTGCTCCACCAAGCGGAGTCCAGGCTGGCTGGAGCCTTGGCACGAGCATCCTCAAAGCTCTCCACATGAGGATTCCAGAGAAATGCTGGAACGGGCATTCTGTGACAGCCCTTTTGTCAAATGGTCCCAGCTCCACCTGGCCTGCGGGCTGGCTTCTGAAGGGAAAAACCCTGGCTCAAAGCGACCCAAGACATGGCCTCCAAGGAAGTTGGGTCTCCTGTCTGGCTTAGCCTGAGGGAGAAGACAGAGGAAATCTTGTTCTCCCCCCCGGGCAGGGAGTATGGGTGATACCTTCACACCGCCACCTGGCATCTCCTTTGTCCTTAAGCCTGAATGCGTCTAATCCAGCCAGGCCCCTGACGGGTCATTTCCAGTTTAAGCCAGTCAGGGCTGCCTTCACAGCAGGCACAGAGGGCCTGAGCCCAGAGGGGAAGAATTGATAGGCCAGCCAAATGGGCACAGAGTCAGTTGGCGAGCCCCTGGGGTTGGCCTGGCCTGCTCAGTGAGTGCCACCTGAGCGCCGGCACCAGCATCCCGGGGCAGTGAAAGATCTTTGGCTTAAGAATGACAGCTAACGTGTGTTACTTTGTGCCAGGCCCCACGTCGAGCACTTTCCATGCATTATTCTAGTTCATGCTCTCAACAACCCTACGAGGTAGATAGGATCCTTCGCACTTTACAGACCGGGAACCTGAAGCTCGCATGAGTTAAGTTCCTTGCTCGAGGTCCCGCAGCCAAGTGCCATCAAGTGCCAAAGCCCAGACTTGAATCCAAGCTTGAGAATGCTGAGTGACCGACCTAGACTGATGCTGTGACTAAAAGGCCAAGGTCACAGCCCCTTCTCCATCCCTCACTCTCTGTACGACATTGCCATGCACTCTGGGCCCCCTCCCTGGACCTCAGTGTTTCGTCTGCTGGGGAGGGGGGAGTGGCTGACCTGGATGGTCTCTGAGGGTTTTTCCAGCCACGACAGGTGCAGAGTCTATGAATCTCTGACAGAACGAAGAAACCAACTGTTCTCAAGCCTCCATACTCTGGGCAATAGGTTTGCTTGGGGATGTCCAAGGCAGGGCTCAGATCAACACTTGCCTTTTGCCCCAGGCCCCGGGAGACAGCAAAGCTATAAAGAGCTAATCTCTACATCTTCTATTTAGTGCCAAGTGCTACTCTAAGCACTTTGCAAGCATGTGTATGCACTGAGTCTTTGTGATCACTCCACGATATAGGTACTGCCACCGTCATCCCCATTTTACAGCGGGGACGAGAAAGCCTATGGTTAGGTAACTGGCCCAGGGCTACACGACTACTAACTGGCACAACCAGGATTCAAACCCTGGCCCATCTGACACAGGAGCTTGTGTTTTTAACCACGATACCCTGTGACTCAGGCACTTTCCGTGAAGGATGAGTGGATGGGCAAGAGGAGGGGGAGAGGCCCTTTTCTGCCACCTGGGGCCCCCGAGGTGAGTCAGACTGGGCTCTGGATGCCTGGCCTTTCAGCCTCTCTTTTTCCCAGTGTCTCCTGAAACAGAGGGAAGGGTCTGGGCCCTTGTGTGGGTGCAGAATGGGGAGGGGAGGACCCCAGGAAGGGCAGAAGCTGCCACTGAGGTTCAAGGCCACCTGGGCTGGGCCAGCAGGAGCACTCGGATGTGGACAAGTCCTGGCACTCGGATGCCTAACCATCAGAGAGGCACTCGACTGGGGTGACTTGCCCCGGAGGCTGCCCAGCATGCTCATTCAGAGTGCCTGCCACTAAGTGTAGGACTAGACAAAGGAGATGGGTCAAGCCTTCCCCTGGGAGTGACTGTAGGAGAAGGAAGAAGGGGGAAAGGCTACCCAATTCAGCTGGGTCCAGGCCAAAGGCCACCCACCAGCCAGTGGATTCTGGGCCTTTGGAAGGACTTCAAGTGGACAGGAGCCCGAGCCTTGCCTGCCCTTTCCATCCCCACCTTCTTCCACCTGCAGTAGAGGATGCAGGCCAAGTTCTTAAGGGCTCCCCTTCCCCAGGCCTGACCCCAGGCTAGCAGGAACCTCTGTCATATGCCCTTCTAGCAGCTCACATATCCGCTTCAGAGTATTCACGTCAACCAGAATCACATCATTATTTGGGCGGTAGTCATTGAATGTCTGTCCTCCCATGAGATGGAGGAATGGTGGTCGTCTAGATAGATAGATAGATAGATAAATAGATAGATAGATAGATAGATAGATAGATAGATAGATAGATAGATAGATAGATGATAGATAGATAGGTGAAACCCCCCATGAGAGCAGGAATGGTGGTCGTCTCCTCATCCACCGTGTCCCAGAACACAGCACTGTGCTTAGCATGTAGTAGATGTCCAGAAAATGTGTTGAATGAATGCCTCTGAGTCCATTGGAATAGAAGTATTTTGTTTTTTTTTTTTTTTTTTTTTTTTTTAA
>NW_023270513.1:816902-993754 GCF_011800145.1 Mirounga leonina | reverse complement strand
AGATTTTATTTATTCATTTGACACAGAGAGAGAGAGAGAGAGAGAGCCCAAGCAGGGGGAGCAGCAGAGGGAGAGGGAGAAGCAAGTTCCCCACTGAGCAGGGACCCCAACGCGGGGCTCAATCCCAGGACCCTGGGATCATGACCTGAGCTGAAGGCAGACGCTTAACCCACTGAGCCACCCACGCGCCCCTGCAATGGAAATGCTTTGTACTGACCTCTCCCGTTTGCAGGACATAGTCCCCCATATTGGGCCGTACAGTTGAGTTGGAGAGGACAACCCACCTGTACTCTCCCAGAACCCTTCAGGTCCCAAAGTCTGGGTCCCAGGACCCACGTCGGTAGCTCAGTGAGTGTGCACCTCGCACCTCCTCCCTCCCTCCCTTGTCCTTCCCCTCTCCCCCTTATCTCTTCTTCCTGTTCTCTCCCATCTGCCAGAGGATAGGCTGATGGGCATCAGCAAGAGAAAAGGTGAGCCTGTAGGGCTACCCAGGCCACCCAGCGACCCCGGCTGGCCAGCCACTGTGTGTCCTGGGGCCTGTCTCAGAAGGGGCAGAGCAGTGGGCCCAAGATTCCAGGGGGATTTCGGAGGCCACGGAGGAGGAATCCTCATTCCTGTTTAAAGAGTCATACTATCTAAGAGTTGGAGTGATGTAGGGACATGTGCCTGGTAGCTTGTGAGGCAGAAAGGGAAAAAAAAAAAACAACATCAAAAAAACCCGTGAACGGTGATGCTCTATTTCATAAGCTGGGGGTGTGGGTGACACCACAGATGCTCATTTCATTACTGTCTCTGAAACCGGGCATGCACATTGCATGCGATCTTTTGGACATATATTGTATCACTTTATGCATGTTAAGGCAGTCTAGTATTGTGATTGAACACATAGATGGCCCAAGTCAAGAAGATCGTCTGGGTACATTTTCCCGCTCTGCCACTTACTAGACGCATGACCTTGGGTTGGATATTCAACCTCTCTTTCCCCCAGTTTCCTCAGATGGCACACGGGCTTAATAACAGCACCTACCTCTAAGGATTGTTGGGGAGGATAATCCTGTTAATGCACGCAGAGTACAGAGGACCAGGCTTAGCATCGAGCAGGCCTACTGTAAGAGCTAGCTATTATTATTACGTGTGTTCCTAAGTATATTAAAGTGTGTGTGTGTAGCTCTCGGTACAACGACACAGGGCTCTAGACCGAGGCGGAGAAGAATGACAGCAGGGATTAAAGCCAAATGTGAACAAGGATTATATCTGGGTAGTGGGCGGGAGGCAATGTATTTTTGTCTTCCTAGTACTTTTCTGTAGCTCCCAAATTTTATAATAAGCTCGATTAACTTTTGCAGACAGGAAAAAACCTTTCTTTCTCAACAATTTTCAACGTGCGTAGCAGCCCCAGCAATGTTAAGTCCCCAACACATAAAAGCAAAAGCAAACACATTGGGAAGGGGTAACGAGAAGTGTCGCTAGGCCCCTAGAGAACCGTCGCTCGGCCCCTAGCTCCCGGATATAGCTGCCGAGGGAAAGGCCCTCGCGAGGCCCTCGAGCAGGGGCCTCATGAGGAAACCCCTCTGCTCCGCCACTTCAGCTTCCCTCCAGTCTGCCGAAAGCCCCACCCTCCCTCGGCTGCCCTGCGGATGCTCCGCCCTCCATGCCACAGCAGCCTTGGCACCCTGGCGAGGAGGCTGGTGGGGAAGGCCTGGAGCTGTGGAGGGCCTCTGGGAAACCCAGCTGATTTCATTGCTCCCTCCGCTCCCGTCACGTGATGAGAGATGACATTAGTACCCCTTCAGTGAAGCCTCAGCTGATTCTGAGCTCCTGCCTTTTAGCTTGCTGGGCGGAGGACAGCGGCAGCCCCACTCGTACCCAGAGTAGGAGATGAGGGTGGGGAGGGCGAGCACTTATGTGGGGGGGCGGGGAGGGCAGGCCTGAGCGGTTGCCCAGGCTGACCGCTGGGAGGTGGCTGAGGAGACTGGCGGGAGGGAATGCAGAGCCGGCTTTCTGCCCAGCTCATGAATTGAAGCTGGGGAAGCAAGGGAGACTGGGATCTGGGTTGGATCAGGGCCAGGGCCCCAGGACAGAAATAGGCCAGGCCACTGGGTTTTCAGATCAGTGCCCTGCTCTGCCTGCCCGTCTGGGCCACTCACAAGCCAGGACCCACGTGGACTCTGCAGGGCAGGAAGATGGGGAAGACAGAGCCAGGGCCCCGCTGCCCTCACCCTCCGCCCCCTCGTTTGGCTTCATCTTTACGGTACTTACAACCACTTGATGTTCTACGAGCTGTTTGTTTATTGACTATTCCGCCTCAAGAAAGGATGCTCTTCAAAGGCAAAGAATTTCTCTCCCCCGTCCTCATGGTAGCACCCTGAGGCCCCAGAAGAGTGTCTGGTACATGGTAGGTACTTGATAAAACTTTTTTTTTTTTAATGGCTAAGTAAATGACCGCCCCCCAACTAGGGCTTGTGAGGTAGGTAAGGCAGACAGGCACTAGACATTTACCCTCATTTTGGCTGATGAGAAAGTGGAGGCTGAGAGAAGTTCAAGGACTCGCTTAATGTCACACGGCCAGGAGATGGCCGGTCTTACTTAGGTTTAAACCCAAGGGTCACAAACGTGAATGTTCTGTTTTCAACATTATGCTGCCTCTTCTAGAGAAATAGAAGGGTTGGCTGTGTGGCAGGTGCTGGCCAGACAGCCCTGCGGGCGCACGGACTACAAAGACAAAGCTCAACCCTTGAGGCAGCCATGCCAAGTGAGCCCCGGGGTGGGATTAAGGGGTTCTTTCCACTGCTGGCAAGGCTTCTTTAGGAACAGGCTTTGGTCACTTGGGGCCTCTGCTGAGGAAGATCTGAGCCAGACATTCTCACCGACTGAGCCTCGGCATTTCCAAGAATGTAATGGGTAGAGAGCATGGAAATAGTGTTTCCCCTTAGGCGGGGTGACCTGGCTGCGTGGGGCCTCAGATGCCAGCTAAGGGCCTAACTGTGGTCTGGAAAAAGGCCGAAAGTATGGCCAGAGAATCACTGCCAGGCTCCTGGGTACCCACTGGGAGCTGTCTCCCTTCCATGCTGCCCCTGAGCAACCCAACCATCAACCATCAACCACACCAGTTTCTGCAGGGCAGAGGGCATGGCGGGGGCGGGGGGCGGTGGAGGAGAGACACCTGTCCTTCTCCCATGCCACCAAGAATGGCCTGGTCTCTCTGTCCCTGTAGGCAGCGAGTAAATGGGCTTTGGACTTCTCCTCTCATCCCACCACCCCCAGGCAGACATACCCGCTGAGAGAGAGAATTCTTTCTTCTGGGTCTGAGCCAGGTGCCCGACCTCACCAGGTCAAGTACGGTCCCCAGGCCCTCAGAGCCGAACCTGTCCCCTTCTTCCCCACCCCAGCTGAAAGCCCATGATGTGTACTGGGAGTGTAGTGCTCTTAGGGTGCAGGACACACACACATACACACACACACACACACACTTGAGCCCTTTAGCCTGGAGCCTGAAAGCTCAATCCCCTGTGTCCTATGGCGCTCTGGGGTCCCATCACCTTAAACATCTGACACAGGGCAGGGCTGGTGGCTGGTGGCTGAGTGCGCACTGCCCTTGCCTTGCAGGACCCAGAGGAGAAGACGCAGACCATGAGGGCTTCAAGGTTGCAGGGTGAAAAGTGGAAAGTGTGATGTCTGGGAGGGAGGTGCCCTCACACTGACCCTTGCGGGATCCAGGCCTGCAAGGCAGAGCTAGGTCTTACCCTGACTAGCCCAGTCAAGCAGAGCTCGGATGGTAGAAAGAGGCTTTCCTGCGGGTCCTAGGCCCCTCTTCCTGGGCTTAGGTAGCTGGTAGCCATGGAGCCTTTGAAATTTTGGCCAGAGGCCTGACTTCCTGGGGTCGACCTGGCTGGCAGCGGGGAGATAGGATCTGGGGCCCAATGGATAGGTGGTGGCTGGAAGGAGGCAGCATGTCAGGATGGTGCAGACGTCAGGTGAGAGAAAAGGCAGAGCAGAGGGTGAGGGAGGTGGGTATACAAATGAGTATAGGAGGAGACGGGAGAAGGGTGGCCAGCTGTACCTGGAGCAGACTATGGGTTTCTGGTGGGCCCCACAGTGGCCTTGGGCCCGTTGCCCTGTGGCTTCTCATCCCAGCCGGCGGACTGGGTATGCTGGGCCGCCAAAACACAGGGCAAACTGAGAACCCCAGGAGAAAGGGGAAGCACCAAAGTGGGGCTCTGGAGTCTTCCCTCCCAGCTGTGGACTGGCTCTGGTGCCCTGGCGGGATCCCGGCAGTGTCTGGGGACAAGGCTTCCCAACTCTTGTGCCCAACAGGTTACAAGTCTGATGAGGTCTTCACCCCTTCAGCTCTCAGAAAGGCCCAGTGAGGCCTTATCCCATTGTGCCATACAAATGGTGTTGTTTGTCCTCTGTGTGCCCCAAATGGACAAGGCTGGGGAGCACAAGGCAAAGGTAGGGAGGAGGGAGCAGGAACCTGGGAGGGGGCCTGCTGTTCTGGCTCTCCAGCCTGGACAGAGCTGGGATGGCTCAGGCCTGGCCTCCAGCTCGGGGCTGCCATCATCCCTCCCCGCCACTTCTCTTTGCCCTTCTGGGCCTCTGCCTTCTACTGCTTCTGTCCACGTCTCTGTCCCTGTCTCCCTCTCTCTGTCTTTGTTTTCCTCTTCATTTCTCTGTCTCTCTGCCTCTAGGCCTATGCGCGGCCTCCCTCTCTGTCTCTCATTGTCCCTATGATTCTGGGTCTCTCTCCAGTTTCTCTCTTTCTGTCTTTCTGCATGTTTTTCTGCCTCTGAGTCTCTCTCTTGCTGGTTCTCACTGTCTCCCTGGCTCTGGTCTGTCTCTACTTTTCTCTGCTTCCTCTTTTCCCTCTCTCTCCGGGTCTGTCTTTCTGCCTCTTGCATCCTCTCTTGCTCCAACTCTGGGTGCTCGCAACCTGCTCCGCTCTGTACCTGGTCCCAGTTGGCAGCTCTGGGATGCTGGGCAGCAATGTTCACTCTCCCCCCTCCCCCGCTAGTGACAATGGAAGCTCTAACGGCAGGGTCCCGTGGACCATCAGGGTCAATTGGGCCTGCCCGGAATCCTAAGACGGGGGCAATGCCAGGCACCTCTACTTTGGGCAGGGGAGGGGGCACCGAAACAGGGAGGCACAACCGCCCATGGCAGATCGCCCCCCTGCCAAGGCTTCTCTGGGCTACCTCCTTCAGTCTAGCTCACTTCCATAAGCCTGTCCAGAGCCCCTGCCTTGTGGCCAGGCCCGTGTGGGACAGGGTAACAGTCAGTCAGAGTGACAATGCCCAACTGCGAGGGAGGCTCCCTGCTGCGGCCATGACAGGACCCTGGAGCAGTGACACAAAACTACCACCTGAGTGTTCTATCTCAGCTCCACCGCCTACTGACTCTGTAACCTTGAGCTAGCAAGAGTGCCCACTTCAGGCGTCCTAAGGCCCACCTTGAAGGGTAGTTCCGAGTATTGAGGAAGATGATGTTTGGGAAGGCACCAGGAGGGACTGGACAAGTGGGACACTCCTCCCCTCACTCTCCCTTCCTTCACCTTCGCCCGTTTGGGGTGACGATGATAGGGTTAGTATCTAAGACTTCTGGGAATGCTCGGGCCAAGTAGCAAGGCTCCCTGGGTCTTGACTTCATCCCTGATTCTTCCAGAAGGGTCAGCAGGAAGTGGGTGGTGGCAGGGCCAGGGCCCCACTGAGGTCAAGCTGGGTGGGCAACTGGGGTGGTGGTGGGCCAGCCCTACCCCTGCCCCCCACAACCTGACAAATGGGACTGAGAGGCCTAAAGAGAGGGAGTGACTGGTCACTCAGGGAGCATGATGCAAGACATGACAGAGCTGGGCCTAGAATCCAGGCCTCTTGACTCCCATTGTCTCCCTTGCTCATCCGCTGGCTTACGCTCTCTCTATTCTCTCACCCCTCTGTCTATCTGACACTATCTTTCTCTCTCCATCTTTTGCTGTGCCATGCATTCTTCATTCCCTTCATTCCCCAACAAGAGCCTGAACGGTTGAGACTCCCCAACTAATTGGAGCTTCTTTCAGCACCCTCTGGCCCACCCTGCCGAAGGTGAGCAGCATGAGGGCTGGACTTGTGCGTGGGGGTTCCATTTTCTGTGGAGTGGCCTCCTTCTTGCCCCCTCACCCAGGCAGAGTCAGATCAGCCCACCAGGCAAGCAGCCCCTGCCCCACAAGGCTCTGGGGTCTTCCTGAAATAGGGCATCAGCAGACCCTCTTCTCATCTGCCTACCTGCCTTGCCAAGCCAACCCTAGGATGGAGCTAGAGCTGACGCTCCCTCTAGGGAAGGGTTGGGATTTGCAGACTCCCCCTTCCCAGGGAAATCCTGCCCAGACTAGAAGCAGGAATTCATACAGTCAGGGCCTGGCTCCTGAGCACACTCCCCAGCCTTTGAGCCCAACCTGAGCAGGCTGGAGGGTGGACAGACTGGGGAGCTGCTCTTGGAAGTCCTGCCATAGCTCTAAGTGGTAGGGCCAGTGGGTGGGACAAAAGTCCATCTGTCCCCTACTAAGAAGCCAGGTGGGAGCTCCTGCCTAGAGTCACACAGGTGGCATCTATAGCACATGGCCAGAGATTCTGATGTCAACTTGACACAGATACCTTGTACCAGACAGGATGGGCAAGGGCCTGCCATCAGGCATCCAGAGGGAGAGCCCTACAGGGGAGCAATGGGCCAAGCATGAGCCTTGGCATAGACAGATCTCAGTTTAAAACCAAGTAAGGATGTCCTTGCTGGGTGACCTTGACCGAGTTATTTCACCTCTCTAAGCCTTGGTTTCCCCATCTGTAAAAGCTTGCCCCCTTGCTGTTCAAGATTCCAGAAGGGCAGTGCCTCTGAAGCACACACAATCTGAGGACGTTTGGGGGAAAGACCTCCTAAGAGGCCGGTGCACCATGTGGGGGTGAGCAAGAGAGTGAGCAGCCAAGGATTTGGCATTAGCTGATGGGAAAACTCGTGTGAGTTCACAGTGGGATGTGGTGGCCCAGAGAGCTCCTGCGCTAACTGATAGCTGGGGTCTAGGAGGGTGAAGGCATCTCTCCTGTTCTGGGCCATGGCCAAAGGGATACCTGTTTGGAGGAGAGAGAGCAGCCTACAGAGGAGACTGACTTTCTCTCTGGCCCTATGAGGCCCCCAGCACCATCACCAGCCTATACAGTGTCCTAGTACAAGTCAGCAAAAAGTGCCTCCTTTGGGCGTCTGCAGCCCTGCACCAGGACACGTGGCTTGGTGCGTGCAGCAAGGGCTGGATCAGCTCCCATGGGCCCCCTTAGCCTGAGTGCCCTCATGACCATCCTAAAGTCCCACCATTTTCCAACCCGGCCTTTGTTGATTCAACAGATGTTTGTTGAGTTCCTACTAGGTGCCTAGTTCAGCACTGCTCTACATATTGAGGAGGGGCCCAGGAACTGCGGATGCTCGCTCTGGAGGAGAGAGGCTTACTGCGTATCTACAGAGTTCTCTGACCACAGGTTACCTGGACTCTTCCAAACTTCAATTCAATGGATATTTACTGAGTGCCCACAAACAGCCTGCCCCCGGGTTACCACTAGCTGGCTGTGTGGCCTTGCATGAGTCACTTTCCCTCTCTTGGTCTCAGTGTCCCCATCTGCAAATGAAGGCACCAGGCTAGATGAGCTGTAAGGGCACTTCTGACTTCTTGCAGGAAATCCTGCAGGGTGACCGGGGGAAGGGGGAGCAGGCATTTACCATGTGGCCCAGGGCTGCTGTATAAGGGGTGCAAGCCAGTGGAAGGATCTGGACTAGAAAATCTTGGGGGTCCTTTTCAGCCTAAGACTCAACCAGCTTCCCCCCTTTCTCCTCATCTCTCTCAACGGTCTTGCTCTGGCCGCCCTAGTCTCACCTGCCCTGCACCTGCCATGGCCTCTCCAGTCCCCATGCCTTTGCCCAGGCTGTGCACTTGGCCTGGAATGCCGTCTCCTATTTCTGCCTAGTGAAATGCCACTGATCATGAACGTTGCAGACAGGACCTAAGCATAAGAGGGTTGGAGGCAGGGGTTTCGATTGATGTCCTCCACCTACCTTGCAGCCTAAAGTGTCTCAAGGAAGGGGCTACAGCTGCCCAGGATGTCTCAAGGGCCGAGCTACACCAGCCCCAGGTGCATAACTCTGGGCTCAGGGGATCTGTCAGCTGCCACCATGCAAGGGCATTTTCTCCCTTTTCTCCTTTGGAGCATTTTGGAGCATGCGCTCTGAAACCAGATTGACCTGGTTCATAGCCCAGATCTGCCCACTTCCTAACTATGCAAGCCTGGCTCTCTCAGGTCCCTTTTCAGAGCCTGGTACCCACTCTGGAAAATGGGACTACTCAGTCCCATCTCTTCTTCCTTGAAGGGAGGGGAAAAGAAGGCGGGGAGATCATGTCTATAAAAGTTGCCCGTGGTCTGCCAGCACTCTGCTGAGCCAGGCTCTGGCACCTCCCATTGCCTGCGTCCTCTGAGCCACTCCTGATACACAAAGCCAAGGGCTTCGTCCTTTCCTTTGAAAGCTTTTCTAGTGATTTCCTACCCAGAATTTCCCTGAACACCCCTCCTCTCTAATCCTGCCCTTCTGTTCTCTTTTTAGGCCTTTTGTGCTGCCGTCCGTATGCCCTGGGCCCATCAGCTCTGCGGAGGGAGCTCCAGCAGAGACTTCACATGCACTCAGATGTGGGTTACTCTGCCCAGCAAACTTTATAGATACTCTGTGGAACCCCAAAGTTGGCCTTCTCTGCCCAACGCATGGCAGCCTGCCCACCTTCCCACTGTCACCTGCCTCCTCACTGGAGGCCCAGCAAAAGCCTCTGAAAGACCCTTGTGTATGGGCTAAAAAGAGCAATGCCTGTTCAGGGCCAGGTCCCTGGGGTGCTCCTGGTGTTGGTGATGTTGATTGCAGGCTGGGAGGGCAGGAGCCCTGGGCCAGGAAGTGGGCCAAGAGCTTCAGGCCAGACTGGCCAAAGGCAAAGGGTAAGACTCATGATTATCATGGGAATGACTTGGACTCAGGTCCCAGTGATGCCACTTACTGGCTGGGTGACTAGAGGCCCCTCTCCAGACTGTGAAATGGGGCAATGGTGCCTGCCTCGCTCGTCTCACAGGGTGAGAGAGCAAGGATGCGATGAGATAGCAAAAATGTATGGAAACTTCGGAGGCTAGAACCCATGTGTTTTGGGCAATTTGAGTTGGAGCCCTGAACACATTTTACAGAAGGCGGCAGGGTAAAAAGAAGAACACAGACCTGGCTCAAATCCTGGCTCTGTACTTTCTTGTCTGTGTGGCCTTGGGCAAGTCATTGAGCCTCTCCGACTCTCCATCTCCTCATTTGTAGAATGAGGATAATAATATAATACCTAGCCCATTGTTGTGGGGGAGCAATGGGGTGATGCATAAAGAACAGGCAGCCTGTGGGGGATGTCAGGGCCCACTTGGGAAGGTGTCAGAAAGTCCCTGGGGCAAAGCCGAGAGGCAGAAAGGTGGGTGCAAAAAGGTGAGCAATTAATTGTCTCCAACCTGCAAACAGTGCCTGAGTCCCTTTGCCCTGCCATGTCCCGATCTTGGTTCTTAGGACACCTGGAGCAATCAGTCCCAGTCCCTGCCTTCCAGGGCCTGCCCCCAGGCTGAGTTAGATCGAGCCTTGAGTGGGTCTTGGGACCCAACAGCCAGGCCCGTGGCCTTTTCCCTGGGGCCTCAGTCTAACCTTCCACACCTTGGGCCCACCCCGAGGTCCGCTCCTACACAGCTCCAGGAGAAAATTCGCCTTTGTTAGGCACCTGCCACCCCCATCAGGGTTCCTCCCTCCCTGGCTGGAGCCCAGAATCTCATTTGGCACAAATGGAATGAGAGCGCCCGGCGCTGGGCAGGCTGGAGAGACCATCTTGTCTCTTGTGGAGCTCGGGGTCCAGTGATGATGGAGACAAGTCCCCTGCCCTCATGGAGATGGTGTCCTAGGGTAGGCGAAAGAGGATCTCAGATGGTGACACATGCCGTGAAGGAGAAAAATGCAAGGAATAAAACCACGACAGGGCTAGGGGGCAATTTTCAGTGATGTGCTCGGGGATTCTTCCCTTTTGGCGCTTGCAAAGACAGAGAAGCAGACTGACAGAAGGTCACCCAGCAGGTCCTGGCAGAACTGGGGCAGGACCCAGAGGCCCACAGTCCCACGCCTCTCCCTGCACCAAGCTGTCTCCGGGGCCTCCTCACGCTCTCGCCTTCACCTCGTCCTGCTTTCCAGGTAGCTATACCTCCCCAGAGCTCCATGGTCTCTATGCCCTTCCCTCTCTTGGGCAGCAGAGGCTGCTGGGACGACCTCAGCTCTGGCCTGACCGTGTTTTCTGAGGGCCCTGTGCAGTTGTGGGGAGGAGGCCTGGGGCCCTGGGCAGTGAGAGCTGGGTTGGGGGCCAGGAACTTGCGTGGGTAAATGGCGTGTGTGAAGACATGGGTTGCTGAAACCTCCAGCTGTGGGGGCCAACAATGCCCCCAACGGTCCAGATGTTGGTCTCACCCGACTTCCCTCCTGCAGCAGCAGATTTACCAAGAACATCGCAGCCCATCTCCAGAGAAACGCAGGATCGCTGGGTAGGAGGGCTGGAAAGGGGCCGGAAGGGCCACCCAACGGGAAGTTGGCAGGCTCAGCCCTCAGCCTCCAAGGTTGTCTGGACAGCAGGGGTCACTCCTGGGCCGAAAGTGTCCCAGAGAAGGTGGGGCCACAGCCTCCCCGGTCAAATGTCCAAGGTTTCCTGCCCAGAAATTCGCACTGAATCCAAGGGTGGAACCGGCGCCATGAGTCCAGGGCCCTCCCAAGAGGGAATGAGCTCCTTGTTTCTGCAGGTGTGTAAGCAGGTCTGCACACCCAGAGTGGGAGAGGGGATGCTGTAGAGATGTGGGACCTGAGGCTTTCTTTCCTGTTCCCCCCAAGCCTGCAGTCTTCCTCTTGCTCCGAGATGCAGAGCCCTCCAGTCCACCCTCATCTCCAGCCCCTGGAGGATCTGAAACCTGCTTCCCCCAGCGCCCTTAAGTGAGTGGGTCTGGCCCAAGGTCTTAATGCGGGCACCCCCCTTCCCCTGCCCACCGACACTTCTCCTAATGCATCCTCGCTGGCCGGCTGGGAACCGCAGACGGCGCTGTGACAAGAGGGGAGATAAGAGGGCTCTCACATTTCCCCCGGCTGGGCTCCTGGGCCGCCAGCATTCACGCTGGTTGATTTCAACATGAAAGGGCCCCTTGAGAAGGAGAGCCCCCCTCCCTTTCCCCCCTTCCCTCCCTTAAGCCCCACTCCGAAGCTAACCACTGTCTGAGCCGCCCTCCCCCTGGAGCACCGAGCTCTGCCTGCCAAGCCTTCCCCCAACTGCGTCAGCCTCACGTCGCCACCCCGCCCTCCAGGGTGGGAATCCCAGGAAGGGAGAGGGGCGTGCAGAGGGCTGCCCCTCACAGCCCCGAGCTGGAGGGGACAAAGGCAGAGCTTGCAGTCCCAACCTGTGACACAGGGCCCCGGGTCCGCTCTGGAGACACAACCCAGTTCCCTTGAGGCTGCGATGTTGAACAAATCTTTGTGGGGACAACTCTGAGGAGAGGAGGTCTCCCAACCCCAGATCCAAAGAGGGCCAGAGCGTACTCAGGATTTCTGAGTACCCAAGGGCTCCACTCAAGCCTCTTCCTTGGCTTTTTTTTCCTTAACTGCCCAAGACAAGCACCCTTCAAAAATCCCCTGAAAACATCTTCTGTTTCTGCCATCAGAGGCCTTCCCTGGAAGGGTATCTGCCCTCAATCTTTTATGCGGCAAATTTTTAAACCCTTTATTTTGAACTAATTTTAGACTCACAGAAAAAAGTTGCAAAAAATAGAGCAGAGAGCTCCCATACACCCCTCACCTACCTTCCCCTGATATTAACATCTTATATAACCTTAGTACAATGATCAAAACCAAGAAATTAACCTTGGTATCATACTATTCACTGAGCTACAGATCTTACTTGTACTTCACCAGTTTTCCCACTCATGCCCTTTTGCTGTTCCAGGATTCTATCCAGGACCCCACACTGTATTGAGTTGTTATGTCTCCTTGGTCTCTCCCAATGCGTGACAGGCCCTCAGTCTTTCCTCATCTCTCGTGACCTTGGCACTTGTGAAGAGTACGAGTCAGGTGTTTAGTAGAACGGCCCTCGATTTGGGTTTGTCTGCTGTTTTCTCATGACTAGAGCGAGGTTATGCATTTTTGGCAAGAATAACACAGAAATGACGTTGGGTCCTTCTCAGCTCCTCATACCAAGAGGTTTGTGACGTTGACAGCGTCTTACCGCTGGTGATGTCTACCTTGATCACTTGGTTAAGCCGATGCCTGCGGGGTTTCCCCACTATGAAGTTACTCTACTTCCCTTTGATATATACAGTTGACCCTTGAACAACACGAGTTTGAACTGCACGGGCCCACTTATATGTGGGTTTTTTTTTTTTTTTTCAATAAGTACAGTAAAATGCTGTGAATGTGCTTTCTCTTCCTTGTGATTTTCTTAGTAGCTTATTGTAAGGATACAGTATATAATACATATAACATACAAAATATGTGTTAACCAACTGGTTATGTTACCAGTAAGGCTTCTGGTCAAGAATAGGCTATTCTGTCTAGTTTTGGGGAGTCAAAAAGTTATATACATATTTTTGACTGCATGGAGCAGGGAGGTGGATACCCCTAACCCCTGTGTTGTTCAAGAGTCAACTGTAGTTGGCACTTGTCTTGGGAAGATACTTTGAGAGCATACAAGCTTGTTTCTCAAATGTTCCACGCCCATCTGCTAACTGTAGCATCCATCAGTGGATCAATATTTATTAGTGTGATTGCCTTCCGAATGGTCATGTTCTATTTCCCTCTTTCTTTCTACATCTATTAATTGGAATTTTACCCTAAGGAAAAGCTGTCTCCTCTCCCCTGGTATTTACTTCTTCAGTTATTTGTGTTAGTACGGGCCAATGGATATTTATTTTATTCTATCAGTTGAAATCTAGTATTCTCCCCTCCCTCAAGAGGGCAGACTATAACTCCCCACTCCTTGAGTGTGAGTTGTGCTAATGACTTCCTTCCAAAGAGGACAGTGTGGAAAAGGGGAAAAGGTAACATGGAGGGGCTCCTGGGTGGCTCAGTCGGTTAGGCATCTGTCTTCGGCTCAGGTGATGATCCCAGAGTCCTGGGATCAAGCCCCATATTGGGTTCCTTGCTCGGCAGGGAGCCTGCTTCCCCCTCTGCCTGCTGCTCTCTCTCTCTCTCTCTCTCTCTCTCTCTCTGACAAATAAATAAATAAAATCTTAAAAAAAAAAAGGTAACATGGAGACACCTGACAAACACTACCTCAGCCAGGTGATCCCAGTGAACACTCTCCACTTTATCCATGAGAAAAGCATCACGATTTTTCAAATCCAAATTGAGGGACATTCTACACAATACCCAACCAATACTCCTCAAAACTGCCAAAGTCATCGACAGCAGGGGAATTTCTCAGAACTGTCACAGTCAAGAGAAGCTCAGGGGGAACTGACAACTAAATGCAATGTGGTATCCTGGATAGGATGCTAAAACAGATAATTGTCACTAAGTAAAAAACTAAGGAAACCTGAAGAAAGTATGGACCTTAATAATAATGTATCAATATAGGTCCATTAATTGTAACCCGTGTGCTACACTGATGGGAAATATTAACAATAGGAGAAACTGGGTGCAAGGTAGAGGGGAACCCTCTGTATGACGTTTCTACCTTTTTTGTAAATCTAAAACTATTCTAAAATTCATATATATATATGTATATATATATATTCATACACACACACACATATATATTAAAAATCCAACACTATTGTTGTTTATTTTATGCTCAAATTGTTCCCACTTTGGCTAATTGAAACCTCCTTCAGCTTGGCTCCTGAGTTATTCCAACAATCTCTCGTTCTTTTCTGGGTACTTCCTTATTTTCTGGCACTGCAAGATGGTCCAGGCGTATCTTGGTCTTTCCCTGCCCCAGACCTGATTCAGCCGTTTCTTCAAGAAGCACTGACTCCTTTTATTGGAGGCTGGAATTAGAAACCAAGATCTGGTCACTAAGTACGTTCACTGCTACTGAGCTGTCCCTGCTTGTAGGCCCTCTCAGGTGATAGAGCTAGGAAATATATGTGTGTATATCAACTCATTCTGTTGCAATTTTAAAAAATGTCATTGACTCTTGTTCTGTCCTCAAGAGATTTACTTCATTTACTTCATATTCCTTAGCAGAGGTGGGCCAAAATCATATTTAACCAGTTCCCTCTCGGTGGCTATTCATACTATTATACATTTTTTATTTTATATCATCAAAACAGTGCAATCCCCGTGCATAGTCATGTGCCAAATGTTGCTCCAGGGCACTCGCTGTTTCTCAGACACTGAGGTCGGCAACTGCTGTGTCATCTGTAACATCGATGGAAGCTGCCAGTGTGCCTTCCACGGTAGTTGTTCCAATTAACTGCCCACCATTCAGATTCACTCATGTGCCATTCAGGGCCCGACCTTCCTCAGCTTTCATTTCTCACTACCCTCTCCTACCTCTTATCTACCACTCAATAGCAATGAACTAACTTACCATTTTCTCTCAGGCTTCCAGGTCTCTCCCAGTGGTAGCACAAGGCATGATGGGGACCTCAGCTGCTATTTGGACCTTAGACTACAAGCTTTGTCACTATTCTACCCTCCTCTGGAGCTCATGGCCTATCAGAAGGCCTGGTCCACAGCAGCGGGCTCCATCGGGATGGATGGATGGATGGATGGATGGATGGATGGATGGACGGACGGATGGGTAACATGGGCTGATGGCTGGATGGACTGGCAGCTGGATGGATGGACAGAAGGAAAAGTTGAATGGGCAAAATAAGCTCCAATAGGACAGATTGAGATTGATCACAGAATGCCACTAAATTAGAGAACACTGGAGAAAGAAACAGACTGAGAGCCTTGTCCAAAGTCATGCTTCTGCCAGAAACCCTGAGAATTAGGGGTGACCATCATTCCCATTTTACAGATGAGCAAATAGTGGTTGTCAGATGTGAAGTGACCTGCTTGAGGCCATACTGGTGGGACAGGGATTGGAACCTGGACCTGCTTGGCTCCAAAGATCATGTTCTTTGCACAATCTCACATCAAAAATGGTATGGGGCATTCTGTTATATCAGCCTAAGAGGTGGAGGTTGAATATAGATTTGGCATCTGATGGACCTGAGGTTCAGACTAACTTTTTAACATTTTCAGTCCTTCGTTCATTAAAAAGTATTTCCAGAGCACCCACTATGTGTGTGTGTGTGTGTGTGTGTGTGATTATAAAGAGTGCATGTGATGGGGTCAGACAGACACAAGTTTGAAACTTGGGTCTATCATTGGCAAACCTCATGGCCTTTCTGTGCCTCAGTTTCCTCATCTGTAAAATGGGGATAATAGCCATGTCTATTTCACAGTCCTCCTGGAGGTGTTAAAGGAGCATATGCTTGCAAATCACTTAGTACCCTGCCACACTCACACTGAGTGCCTGTCTTGGAAGCGGGCACTGAGATACAGGGATAGGCCAAGTCTGTGTGGTTCTGCCCTTGCCCTCAGGGAGCTAACAGTCTAGTTAGTTCATCTAGGGGATGAAAGACTTATGGAAATCAACATATTTCCATAACTTTTATCCATGGAACTTGCTATGAAGGGAATAAAACAAAACAGCAAGGAGCTATAAGCAAGAAAACCCCAGAAGGACACATCTTATTCAGATGGGGAGGACAGTGCAGGGCATGATCTTTCTGAGGAGGTGACATCTCAGCTGAGACCCGAGGGATGAGAAGAAGCCAACCACGCAAAATAAAGAAAGAACATTCCGGGCAGTGAAAACAGCAGATGCAAAGATCCTGAGGTGGCAGTGAATTTGTTGAGTTCATGGAAATGCAGAGCAGGCTGGAGCACAGCAGGAGATGGGGGAGAGGTAGGAAAGATCACGGGTCATTGAAAGGCAGACAGGAGCCAGCTCGTATGGGACATGGGCTTTTTTCTGAGTGTCATGGGAAGCCACCGGAGGGTTTTAAGCAGGAAAGTGACATGGCCTGGTTTGCATTTTAAGAGGATCCCTTTGGCTGCTGGGTGGACAATAGATTGTGGGGAGGCCATGTGGGAATAAGGAGCCCAAGTGAGAGGTCTTTGCAGAGGTCCTGGCAAGACTGGGGTGGTGCCTTGGACTAGGGTGGTGACAGTAGAGGTGGAGACATGTGGACTTCATACCCTATGAGGTATTCCTTGACTTTTTTCTTCAACCCCTCACATCCCATCTTTCAGCAAAGCCTCTTGTCTCTATCTTCAGAATACCTCCAAAACCCAACCACATCTCACCGCCTCCACTGCCTCCACCCTCTAGGCAACCCTTCAGCCCTTGCCCCCACAGCCTCTCCTCTACACCTGAATCCAAGCCTGAGGGATCCTGTCAAACACACATCAGGTCCCAAAGCTCCCCATCTCTCTAAGAGTAAAGCCAACGTCACCATGGTGGCCAAAAGTCCTCCAAGATCTGGGCCTTCATTACCTTTCTACCTTCTTACCTTGTTCCTTTCCTCTTTGCTCACTCAACTCGAGCCACACTGGCCTCTTCACAGTTCCTCAAACCTGTCTGACACACAACCAACTCAGATTCTTCTCATGGATTGTTCTCTCTGCATAGAATGGTCTTTCGACTTTCTCAAATGTCACCCTCCCAGTGTGACCTTCCTGGTCATGGTAGCTATGCTTGTAGCCATGCCACGCCCTCAGACATCCTGACTCTTTTTCCTCCTCCTTCAATGTTTTTTCCATAGCACTTCTCAACATCAACTATATGGTATATTTTCTTTATCTTGTTTCCTTTCGGCCTCCTCTCTCACCAGATTATGGGCTTCATAAGGGAAGAGATCTTCGTCTATTTATTTTCTTCGTGGATATATATCCAGTACCTAGAAAAGTGCTTGGCCCATAGTAGGTGCTCAGTAAATATTTATCGAATGAGTATGTTGTTGGGGAAAATGCGATGATAGGCAGGAGAACATTTTCCTGCCTGTGTTTGTTTTTTGTTTTTTTTAAAGATTTATTCATTTGACAGAGAGAGACACAGCAAGGGAGGGAACACAAGCAGGGGGAGTTGGAGAGGGAGAAGCAGGCTTCCTGCGGAGCAGGGAGCCCGACGCGGGGCTCGATCCCAGGACCCTGGGACCATGACCCGAGCCAAAGGCAGACGCCCAATGACTGAGCCACCCAGGCGCCCCTTTCCTGCATGTGTTGTAAAGCTAGACAGAAACAAAGGCTGGTTATTACACCTGTGCTGAGGTGGCTCAGTGTTAGTGCAGGCCATGCCCAGTGAAGTGGCACCTTCCCTGATCTTGCCAGGTCAAGACGGTGAAGATACAGTAGATGCAGCTCAGACTCTGGGGCCAAATGGCCCTGGGTTCTGATCCCAGTACTACCAATTCTAAACTGTGCTCCAGCCTGCTCTGCAGTTCTGTGAACTCACCAAATTCACTGCCACCTCAAGACCTTTGCATCTGCTGTTTTCACTGCCCGGAATGTTCTTTCTCTATTCTGCGTGGTTGGCTTCTTCTCATCCCTCGGGTCTCAGCTGAGATGTCACCTCCTCAGAAAGATCATGCCCTGCACTGTCCTCCCCATCTGAATAAGATGTGTCCTTCTGGGGTTTCTTGCTCATAGCTCCTTGCTGTTTTGTTTTATTCCCTTCATAGCACGTTCCATGGAAATCAACATATTTCCATAACTTTTGTCCCCTGTACTAGACCGTTAGCTCTCTGAGGGCAAGGGCAGGACCACACAGACTTGGCCTATCCCCGTATCTCAGAGACTGTTGGACAAATGACTGAATGTCTCTGAGCTCCAGCTTTGTCACCTGTACGGCAAGGATTACAATTCCTCTCTCATGTGCTTGCTGGGAAGGCGATACAAGCAAGTGGGAGTGAACATGTCTCACGAACTAGAAAACACCAAGTGCAGTGTTTTCACCTCTTTGTCTTCGAGTGGGGCCTGGTTCAGGATGTTGAGTCTTCTGAAGGAGAGCAAGGCAGTTTGCCCAAGGTTCCTCTGAGGGAGCCAGGGGCCAGTTTGCCCCTGGGGCTGAGCAGCAGCCTCGGGGGAGGGGAGTTAGTGCTCTCCTAGTGCTCTCTAGTAGGGATGCTGTGCCGAAAGCATTAGGTGCGTGGGCTCAGCCTATCTACACAACAGTGCTGAGAGCTAAGAACTATTACTATCCCCATTTTAGGAATAAGAAAGCCTGGGCTTGAAGAAGTGAAATGATTTGCTTGAGGCTGCAAACCTCCTGGTGAAGCAGGAACTTCACCCTAAGCTGCTTGTGATTCCGGAGCCTGCATGGTTTCCCTGCCACATGCAGTCAACCAGGGAGGGGCTTGGGGGTCAAGGAGAGGGGAGGTGGAGGGGTGTGGACAGACCGACTCCTACCACAGGAGCAGCGTCCCAGGAGGAACGCAGACAGTGCTGGAAACCCCCAAAACAGTTTGCCAACCCTGGGAAAATGGCCTGTAGTTTGGCCTGGCATGCTCAGTGTGGGCGCTGTGGGAGGGGTGTTGTCAGGACCCTCCCGCCTCCCAGTTGCAGACACCCTATGTCAGTCAGGGAATCTGAGCAGAAGTCAGGTAGAGGAGCCCTTAGAGAACGCTTTGACCCTGCTGCTCATGTGAATCCCTTGGGGGATTAGGCCTGATTTCACAGATTTGGGGTAGAGCCTGGACATCTGGAGATTCCCCAACCCTCCAGTTAATTTGAATGCTGTGACTCAACTAGTCTTCCCTTGCCCCACACTCCACACACCATTTTAAAGGTGGAGAAGCAGAGGCATAGAGAGAGGACACACAGTCTGGAACTCAGGTCTCTGATTCTCATTAGGGCTCAGCCACGTGAGAATGCCTTCCTCAGGGTGCCAGTGGGGTAGGTTAGAAAGGGTCCCCAGAGAGCCAGGGTGGGGGGTGGGAAGACAATAGTTCCTACTGGGTTGGGGTTAAAAGCATCCCAGTACTGTGCTGGTTTCCCCACCCCCTGGAAGCCTTTGGGCCCACTGCTACTCCCTCTGCAGCTATGGGGTATGGGAAGAGCCCTGACCAAGAGAACAGGAGCCCTGAGTTTGGGTCCCACTTCTGTCACTAACTCCTTTTGGACCTCAGGCAAGTCCCTTTCCCTCTCTAGGCCTCAATGTTATTCATCTATAAAATGAGATTAGACTCAACCCTCAACCAAGATCTCTTTCAGTTCTGATGTACTTTGGTTCTAGAAAAGACAGCAGTTAGGAGGTCTGGGTTGTGATCTTAACTCTGCATTCTGAGCCACAGCTTCTTACCCTGTAGTAGGGGAATTATTGCTATGTGACCTTGGCCACATTCCTTGCTTTTTCTGTCAGTGTTCCCCCTCCCCTAAACTACAGAGCATGGGGACAAGGAGTGATCTCCACTTAGAAGGCCTGTGAGTCTCTGATTCTTGTTCTAACTGACTGCTCCAAATCCACTGACCAGATCAGATAGAGAGGAGGCTTTGGGCAAGTGGTCCCTGCGAGGGTGGAGGGAGAGCTTTAGCAGGCAGGCCCTATCTCCCTACTTCCAGTGGCCATCAGTAAGGGTGCAGGGCCTCCAGCTGGAATGGCCCTCAAAGTCTCTTCAGAGTCACTGTCACGGCCCCCAGTGTTGTGAGAAGCAAGGAAGTTGTGAAGTCAACAAGTCAGCCGGTGGGGGGGTGGGGGGGTGGCAGGAGCAGAGAGGCTGCAGGGCCTGAGACGGGGGGTTGGAGCTCTTGCCTGGCTCTGGTAGGGAGGAGGTAAGGTCTCATACCTGAAAGGTATGAGTGTGTGAGGCCTGGGGAGCAGACACCCTGGAGGATGCCTCTCCATCAGTCTCAAGAGCAGTTATAACAGCCACATGTTCTCCAAGGCCTTCTGTGAGCCAGGTAATCCGTTCATGTGATAGGGCTGAATTTTCTCACAGCCCCAGCAGCGGGCAACTTTTAGTAGTCGCACCTTACACATACTGTAGATGAGGGCGCTGAGGCACAGAGAGGGAAGGAACCCGCCCAAAGCCACACAGTTCGTGTGGCAGTCTGACTGGAACCCAGGCGGGCTGAATCTTGAGCCCCTGCTCTTTCCATCCCACCCACGGGTCTCCAGTAACAACAACAGCACATACACAGTACTCCCTATGCGCCAGACACGGTCCTAAGTGTTTCATTTTATCACTACAACAATAGATATCTCATAGAAGTGGTTACTACAATGAGGTACACATGAGAAAACAGGCCCAGAGCATTCAAGTAACTTGCTCCTAGAGTCACAAGTTAATACATGGTGGAGTTGGGCCTCAAAGCCCATGCTGTCTTCCTTAGGTGGCTGTTTAGGGTTGCGCGGGGCCTTGGGCAAGTAAATCACTTTACCCTCATTTCTCTGGGCCTTGGTTTCTCCTTAGACAGTGAGATGACTGAACCAAGTGATCTGTAAGGACCTTCTCTGCTCTGCCATATCATTAATCCTAGACTCTACCTCCATGTCTCTGGCTCAGGGCTAGGGCCTCTGGGTACCTCTCTTCTTTTCCCTACCCTCTCCTTTCCTAGGAGTTAGTAGTGGCTCAGGCTTGGGCTTTGCAGGGACAAAAGGAAATTCAGTCCAGCCAGGCCAACCCAGGAAAGCTGTTTCACATAATAGAGGGGTGGCATTGTGACCTAGCAGGGTCCAACCACCATTCACCTCTCCACCCATCGACCCATCTCTTGGTCTGTATATGGGTCTGCCAAGCCACCTCCCAGTCCCCCAGGCTCAGGGCCCACTTGCCTGAGCCCTTTCCTTCAGCTGCCCAGCAGCTTAACTCCCTAGCTCTCTCTTCAGCTTTGATTCATTGTTGCACCTGAAACCTGGGGCCAGCAGCTGTTCTGGCCATCATGACCCCTCCCTTCCCCGGAGCTGCTAACAATGGAGGCAGTCACTAACACACAAGAAATGTGCTCATTGCCGGGAGATGAACATTCTGACCACAGCACAAAGAACACAGTCTGGCTGCAGAATGGCAAAATACCACCCTGGAGCCCAACTTGGCCACATCCTAGACATTTAGCTCTGGACAATTTCCTCAAATTCTCTAAGCTTTGGCTTTCTCATCTCTACAATGAAAAATATGATTACTATCTCACTGAGCTGCTGGAAGGATTCAGCACTATAGCAGACGACCATCTCAGAGCACAGTACCTAGACTGCAGTAGTAGGTGGTCAACAAGTAAGACTTAGCTTTGAATCCCACATCTGTATGATCTTAGGCAAGCCAATGGATCTCAGTTTTCTGAGCTCAGATACAAGTATAAAAATTCTTGTCCAGTGAGATTTTTATAAGGAAACAATGAGATAATGACTGTAAAATTCCTAGCATGGTGTCTGGCAGATGGTAGGGGATTAAAAATATGCTACCTTGCTCCACTTACCTCCATGCACAGAGCTGAAACTATTTACTTCCAAACATATGTAAGTGCATAAAACTCTATGTGACCAATAACATCAACATTACACAAATCTTTCCAGAGAAAGAGAAAGAGAAGGAACGCTTCCCAACTCTTTTTATGAGGCTAGCTAAATAACTAGACAAATCTTGATACCAAAACTAGATAAGGGCATTACAAGAAAAGAACATTTCAGATCAATCTCTTTTGTAAATATGGGTGAAAAATAAGAAATCAAAATATTAGGAAATAAAATTTAAAAATATATTAAAAGAACAATGTGTCATGACCAAGTGAAGTATAAGTCAGGATTTCAAGGGTGAAAAATCAATGAAACAAAAGAGCGGATTCTTTGAAAAGATTAATAAAATTGACAAACTTCTAATAAGACAAAGGAAAAAGAGAGAAGGCACACATTGTGAATATCGGGAATGAAACAGAGGATATCAATACAGACCCTGCAGACATCAAAAGGACAATAACAGAACATTATGAATGACTCTATACACATAAACTTGACAGTTTAGATGAAGTGGATTAATTCCTTGAAAAGCACAAACTACCACAACTCACCCAATATGAAACCAATATTTTGGGTAGTATCAACTATTAAAACTATCAAAAAATAAATTTGTGATTAAATAACACCCCCAAAAGAAATCTCTAGGACCAGATGGTTTCACTGGAGAATTCTACTGGAAGTTGATGGAACAATGAACAGAAATTCTATATAATCTCTTCCAGAAAAAGGAAAAGGAGGGGAGACTTCCCAACTCATTTTATGAAGCCAGCACTACCCAGACACCAAAACTGGGCAAAGACAGTACACAAAAAGAAAACCACACACCAAAAGCCCACATGGAAATAGAAAAATTCTCAACCAAACATCAACAAATAGAATTCAATAATATATTAAAGGAATTATACACTACAACCAAGTGGCGTTCAGTCTAAGAATGCAAGGATAGTTTGATACTTGAAAATCAGTCAGTGTAATCCACCATATTAATAGGCTAAGAAAGAAAGACCAATAAACTTACCAATTAATATGGGAAAAGCACTATACAAAATCCAACACACTTTCATAATAAAAACACTTAAAAATTAGGAAGAGAGTGAACAAGAACTAATAATTAAGTTCCTCAAAGTCACAGGATATAAGATAAACATACAAAAATCAGTTATATTTCTATATACTAGCAATGAACATGTGAACACCCGAATTTTAAATGCAATGCCATTTAAAATGTCTCCAAAAATAAAACAAATTAGATACAAATGTAACAAAACATGTGCAGGACTTACAAGCTGAAAATTTTAAAAATGCTGATGAAAGAAATCAAAGAATATCTAAATAAATGAAGAGACATACCTAGGTGTTCATTGATTGGAAGACTCAACATAGTAAAGATGTCAATTCTCTCCAAACTGATATATACATTTAATGCCATTCTTATCAAAATTCTAGCAAGTTTTTTCTGTGGATATAGGCAAGATTACTCTAAAATTTATATGGAGAGGCAAAAGAGCTAGAATAGTCAGAATGATTTTGAAAAAGAAGAATACAGTGTGAGGAAACACTTTACCTGATTATAAGACTTATATATCTACCAAAGTTAAGACCATGTGATATTGGCAGGAGGTGATATACAGATCAAAATTTAACTCAGTGAATCATAAATTTAAATATAAAATATAAAACTATAGATCATTTAGAAGAAAACGTAGGAGAAAATTTTCTGGACTTAGATATTGGTGAAGAATTCTTAGATACACCACCGTAAAAGAAAAAACATGGATAAATTGGACTTCATCAAATTAAATACTTTTGCTCTGTGATGAAAATGGATGAAAAGACAAACTGCAAACTGAGAGAAAATATTTGTAAACCAGGTATTTGACACAGGACTTGTATCTAGAATATATAAAGAACTCTTAAGATACAACAGTGAAACAAGACAAAACAAACAATCCAATTTAAAAATTGGTAAAAGACATGCAGAGACATTTCACCAAAGAGGATGTACAGATGGCAAATAAGCACATGAAAAGTTAGTCGACATCATTAATATAAATTAAAATCACAATGAGATATCACCACATAGCTATCGAGTGGCTGAAATTTAAAACAAAACAAAACTATGACACTACAAAATGCTAGGGAGGGTACAGAGAAACCGCATCACTCATACATTGCTGGTGGGAGTGTAAAATGGCACAGACATTGTGAAGCAGTTTGTCAATTTTTTTTCTAAAATTAGACATGCAAGTACTGTACAACGAGTGATTGTACTGTTGGGCATTTATAGCAGAGAAATTTAAACTAATATCCAAACAAAAATGTGAATGTTTATTGCAGCTTTCTTTGTAATAGCCCCAACCTGGGAAGAGCCCAGATATCCTTCAGCTTGTGAATGGTTAAACAAACTGTGGTACAGCTTGGATGAATCTCTAGAGAGTTTTGCTGAGTGAAAAAGCCAATCCTATATGGTTACATATGTACGTTTCCATTATATAATGTTCTTGAAAGATAAATTATGAAAATAGAGAACAGATTAGTGGGTTACCAGGGGGTAAGGAGGAGGTGGGGTGGAGAGGAAGTGAGTGTGGCTGTAAAAAGGCAACAACTAGAGGTCCTTGGGGTGATGGAAATGTTTTGTATCTTGACTGTATTGATGTCAATATCCTGGATGTGATATTGTACCACATTTTTGCAAGATGTTTCTGTTGGGAAAAATGGGGTAAAGGATACACAAGATCTCCTTGTATTATGTCTTACAACTGCATGTGAATCTACAATTATCACAAAATTTTAAAGGTCTAATTTCAAAATCAAATGGAATTCAGCAACACAGTAAAACATAATGCATCATGACCAAGTGAGTTTCAGTCTGGGAATTCAAGGGTGGTTTAACAATCAAAAATCAATCATTGTAATTCACCTACCATGAAAAAGGAGGGAAATCATGATAGATACATAAAAAAGCATTTTACAAAATTCAACACCCATTCATGGTAAAACTTTCAGCACACTATGAATAGGAGGGAGTGTCTTCTATTTGATAAAGGGCATCTATACCAAAAAAAAAAAACCAAAAACCAAAAAACAAAACAAAAAAAATCTTCAGCAAATAACACACTTAATGGTAGAATAATGAAAGTTTTCATACACTGAGAGTCTGTGTCAGACAAAGATGGCCATTCTCACCATTTCTATTCAATGTTGCACTGGAGGTCTTAGTGCAATGAGGCAAGCAAAAGAAATCAAAGATTTGAGCTGTAGAAATAGAATTACCATTATTTTCATTTTACATGATTGTGTACTAGAAGTCCAGAAGAATCTATAGACAAACTATTAGAATTGATAAGTGAATTCAGAAAGATCAATTGTATTTCCCTATACCAGCAAAAAATAGAACAATAAAGTTTTTAAAACTTCATTATTTGTAATAACAAAACATCAAATACTTAGGAATAAATCTAATGAAAGAGGGCGCCTGGGTGGCTCAGTTGGTTAAGCGACTGCCTTCGGCTCAGGTCATGATCCTGGAGTCCCGGGATCGAGTCCCGCATCAGGCTCCCTGCTCGGCAGGGAGCCTGCTTCTCCCTCCGACCCTCCCCACTCTCATGTGCTCTCTGTCTCTCATTCTCTCTGTCTCAAATAAATAAATAAAATCTTTAAAAAAAAAATCTAATGAAAGATGTGGAAAGCATGTACACTGAAAACTAAAAAAAAAAAAAAAGAACCTCCCTCCAAAATTAAAGAAGATTTAAGTTAAGGGCTAAACCATATTCATGGATTAGAAAACTTAATGTTATAAAGATGTCATTTCTCCCCAGATTAGTCTACAGAGTCAATGTGATCTCACTTAAAAATCACAGCAATTGTTTTTGGTGGCAAAATTGACAAATGGGCCCTAAAATTCAGATGGGAATACAAAGGGCCAAGAATAGTTCACGTTATCTTGAAGGAGAATATAGCTGGAGGACTCTAACAGATATCAAGACCTAGAAAGCTGAAGTAATTAAGACATTGTGATATTGGCACCAGGATATAGAAAGTGACAAAAGGAAAGAATAGAAAATTTGGAAACAGACCTACACATACATAATCACCTAATTTATGACAAAAATGACACTGTAGGTATATTGGCAAGTGTTTTAAGAAATAGATGGTGCTGGGTTATTTGGATAGCTATGTAGAAAAAAAAAAATCTTGATCCCTACCTCACATCATACACAGAAATCAGTTCCAGATGGATTACAGATACAAATGTGAAATGTAAAACAATGACGTTTCAGAGGAAACATAGGGGAACAACTTTGTAACCTTGGAGTAGACAAAGATTTCTTAAACAAGGTGAAAAAATGCTATCCATGAAGGAAAAAAAATGGATAATTTGGAGTATATAAAAATAGTGTTTGTTCATGAAAAGATTGGTTTAAGAGAATAATAGGATAACCCAAAGAATGGGAGACTATATTTATAATAGATATATCTGACAAAGGACTCATAATCCAGAGTATATTAGGCAGCCCAACAGAAGAATGTGCAACAAACGAAGAATATCAAGGTGGACAATAAACATGAAAAAGTGTTCAGCTGAATTAGTTACGGGGAAAATGCGAATCAAAGCTATAATGATATGCCACCATACACCCACCAGAATGCGTTAAAGGAAAGAAAATGGAAATGACTAACTTAATATTGGTGAAAATGAGGAGCAGCCCAAACTCTCCTGCCCTGCTGCTTGGTGTATAAATTGGTCCCACTCTGGAAAAGTGTGAGGCAGTATTTGCCAAAGCCCAACATAGGCTTACCCTGCAACCCAACAATTTCGTTACCAAAACAGATGCACAAGAATATTTATAACAGTCCCCTTTATAATAGCCCAAAGCTTGAAGTTACCTTGATATCCAAATATTAGGGTTACTTGGGCAGCTGAATTGGAGACAGTGAGACAGAAGACCAGGAAAGCAGGAGGAGGTTGTGTGGCAGCAGGTTATGCAGGAAATGGTGGTTGAAGCAGCAGAGGGGAGGAGAACCACAAGGAGATAAAGCCCCATGACTTAGAGGTGGGAGGGATCTGGGAGGTGATGGAGAAGCAAAAGCCTAGGCCAAGGCCCTCTAACCAAGGATCCTGGGAGGATGGCTGTCCATTCGCTGAGGAAAGAAACCCTGGAGGAAGAAGTATGGGATGAACATGGAGGATGAGTTTAGTTTGTTCAGCACTAGGATTTGAGATGTCTGTTGGAGCAAGAGAGAAGGCAATTCAGAGATGTATGACACTCCCTAAGCCCTGACTTCTTTGCCCTCAAGTCACTAGAGAGTTCTGGGCAAATGTCATAATGAGAGGAGAGGTGGGCTTGAACATAGGGGCCAACTGGGCTTTGGCCTGATCCAGGGCTGTGTGGAAAGCAGATGGAAGATCAAGAAGCAAGACCAGGTGCTCTGTTCTTTAGTCCTATTGTCTGCCATTGCTGGAGTAGTGTCTTGACCTTTCCAGACTCCAGTTCCCAGCTTTGTTCTTTGGGTTCTCTAAATTGGGTTTTGGCACACATGGAGGAGGGGCGGTGTGGACATCTCTGCCCTTTCCCATAAATCCTCACTGCTCAAGATGGCGCTGATCTCCCTCCTACCGATTCCTCCCTCCTCTTCCTCCAGACTCCATTTCAGGCCATGTTTCCTGAAAAGAGAGTCTGATCTATCCCCTCCCTCCTTTCCCCTGCAGGAATAAATACTCGAAAGACTTTCTAGCTTAGACCTCAGAGGTCACATAAGTTAGGGCCTTCAGTGTGCATATGGGGAAACTGAGGCCCAGAGATAGAAAAGGATCTGTTGAAGGTTACTTTGAAAGAGGTAATGGTGGAGGGTGGGCCAGAACTCAGACCTCCTGGTGCCCCAGGCCTTGATTTCTTCCTCTCCTTTTGAGAAAGAAAAAAAGGAAAAATGAAAGACAAAGAAAGGGGAAAGAGGGCATGACAGAAAGAACTATTAAATAAAAGAGGCACAGGGAGTCAGGAAAGAGACAGGGACAAATTCCAAGAGAGAGCTGAGAGAAAGGGAGAGAGGGAGGGAGACGGGAAATAGATACAGAAAGAGCAAAAGTGAAAGAAGGAAAGAGGGAAAGGGAGAGAAAAAGAGAAAAGAGAAAAATGGAGAGAAAGGAGCCAGTAAGTAGAGCAGGCTGGGCTTCCTGCTCCTGCAGGCACTGGCAGGAGCTGAGCCCACAGCCCTGTATAAGGCAGAGATGGGTGGCCCCAGAAATCCTTACCTGCCAAACTCCATCAGCCCTCAGAGGCCCAAACCAGAACTGAGCAGTTGGTCTAAACAGAAAACAAACAGAGCGGGTGCCTGGGTGGCTCAGTTGGTTAAGTGACTGCCTTCGGCTCAGGTCATGATCCTGGAGTCCCTGGATCGAGTCCCGCATCGGGCTCCCTGCTCAGCAGGGAGTCTGCTTTGCCCTCTGACCCTATCCCCTCTCATGTGTTCTCTCTCATTCTCTGTCTCTCAAATAAATAAATAAAATCTTAAAAAGAAAGAAAGAAAGAAAGAAAGAAAACAAACAGAGCAAAATGAAAACACGCTGGCTGAGCCTACCCCCACCCTGGGCTATGGCTCTGTGCATTCATTGGTCCCCCGGAGGCCACTGGGTAAGCAAGGCACAGCTTTTGTAACCCTCCTGTCTCTGCCCCCCCAACCCACAGCCACCCTCCACCAAGAGCCATAGACTCAGCTCAAGATGCCATGGTGGGGAGGGGCAGGGCTCTTGGGCCCTGGGGGGCAAAAGGGGGCCATGCATTCCCTGCCCTTGGCCTAGCAGAGAAACAGTAAGGCCAGTGGGGTGGGAGGGTGGCAGGGAGGGGATGCAGTGGGGAAACAGCTTTGTCTCCTTCCCCATACAGGGTTGAGGGTTCTTAACCAGTCCAAAGCATATCCTGGGTGTGGCAAAGGTAAGAAGGCTGGCAGGGCAGGCAAGAGGAGCAGGGTGGTGGACCAGGGTTGGGAAGGGGGCACACTGAACACCTACCATTAGTACCATGTGTTCCTTTTCATCTCCATTGGGCTCTAGAGCTTGAAACCATGAAGAGAAAGTTCCAGTTTACATTATAAACTTAGTATTAATAATGACTCAAGTGATACCTAATATCAGTCTTCTGCTTGGCAGTTACCAAACACACACAGAAAAACTCACTAGCCCTATTTTGCAGTCCTGCGAATAACTATTTTACAGATGGGGAAACTGAGGCTCGGGAGGTGAATAGACAAGGTACCCAGCTGGGAAGCGGTTGAGCCTGAGTAGGTGAGACCAGGTCAATGGACTCTGGCTGTGATATAATGACCAGAGCAAATATTCAGGGGTGAAAATGTGCTTACCTAAATTCAGAGGCATCGCCAAGCCCTAGAACCTTCTCATGTCAACCAAGGGAGCAGACAGATGCAAGCAGTGCATGTAGGGGAAGTTGAGAGAAGGGACACGGGGTAGGAGTGACTATGGGCAGGTAGCAGAAGTCCTGGGACAGGGGCCACCTCAAGATCCAGAGAGGTGCTCAGGGGCTGGCACCTCCCTTCAGGATTGGAACGGCTAGGGGCTCAAACAAAAGTATGTAGTCAATAAATATTTATTATTAAGCACTTACACTGATAGTGGTTAGAACACAGATAACAATAGTAGTTACCTTATAGAGTTTGTGAAGACTAAACGTGTTATTTCAAGTAAAGCCCTGGGAAGAGTGCCTGGCACATGGTAAGCCTCACATATTAGCTCCTGATGTCCTTGTCACTGTTGGTTATTTGCCAGGCCTGCACTGAGCACTAGGACAGCATGATGCTGTGAACAAAAGCAGCTGTGGTCCCCACCCTCATGGAGTTTTGAGTATGGTAGGGAAAATGGCCATTAATCACAAAGCACACAACAAAAGTAAAATTACAATAGTAAG
The DNA here is from genome assembly GCF_011800145.1 of Mirounga leonina. NCBI lineage: Eukaryota > Metazoa > Chordata > Mammalia > Carnivora > Phocidae > Mirounga > Mirounga leonina. Next base: position 964,300 of record NW_023270513.1, on the reverse strand, counting down.
AAATGTTGTGGAGGAGAGGTCCACAGTACCATGAGAGTGAAATGCTAGGCAGCATGTCCTAGCCAGGAAAATATAGAGACATTCCCCTGATGAGCTGTGTGCTGACATAGAAGTAGGAGTCAAAACCAGAAAGAGGGAAAGAAAATCATCCAAGCAGAGGACATAGCATGTGCAAAGGCCCAGTGGCAAGAGGGATCTTGGTAAAAGATGTGGATGGAGAGGTAGGCAGGGACCAGAGCAGGGCAGACCCTGTAATCCATGCTCAGGAGTCTCGCCTTTATTGCAAAAACAAAGGGAAACCAGGGAAGAATTTTTTTTTAAGATTTATTTGAGAAAGAATGAGAGCGAGAGCGTGGGGAGTGGGGCAGGGGCAGAGGGAGAGAATCTCAGGCAGACTCCTTGCTGAGCGCAGAGTCCAACACGGGGCTCGATCTCACTACCCATGAGATCATGACCTGAACCAAAACCATGAGTCAGATGCTCAACCAACTGAGCCACCCAGGCGCCCCAAGGAGAGGATTTTAAGGATGGAGTAACATGGTCAGAAAAAGGGGGTGCCTAATTCTAGGTTGGTAGAGATCGCTAGCTTAGAGGTAAGGAGAAGATCCACATACAGCAGGGTGGGTTGGTTTCTTCTATGTGTGGCCTTGGGCAAGTCCCTTTCCCTCCCTGGGCTTCAGTTTCCATCTGATTCTCAAATGGTCTGTGAAGCCTACTTGAGGAGCCATCTTCTCCTTTTCTGTCTGCCTTCAGTCCCTACCCCCTGTTAAGAGGAGAAGGCAGGGAATATACTCTTTTTTTTTTTTTAAGATTTTATTTATTTATTTGACAGAGAGATAGACAGCGAGAGAGGGAACACAAGCAGGGGGAGTGGGAGAGGGAGAAGCAGACTCCCCACTGAGCAGGGAGCCCGATGCGGGGCTCGATCCCAGGACCCTGAGATCATGACCTGAGCCGAAGGCAGACGCTTCACCGACTGAGCCACCCAGGCGCCCCAGGGAAGATACTCTAAATGGAGCCCAGCTCCTCTCCTGTTTTTCCTTCCTCCCTACACCTTCCTAATGCCTGCTCCCTACCACTACACGAGACTGTGGAAAAGAAGGCCATGCGGGGTCAAATTCTCTCCTCCTCCAACCATGGCTCATCCCTGTCAGCCTCAAGCCATTAAGGGATGGGGACCATTCAAGCCTAAGACCAGAGGAAGCCCAGGGGACTCCCATAGTGGTTGCTGGTTGTGCTGGAAGGCCCAGAACCACAGGCAGCTGGGAGAGGCTGCCCCTGCCAGGATGATGGAGTGGGTGTGACATAAATTTCTCAGGACAGGCAGGGAAAAAACATTTATAGTCCCTCCTTGCCAAGTCTGGTTCCAATCAGGCCCCTGACCGGCCCACTCTGCTCCCTACACCCACCACACCGGGCTGGCTCCTCCAAAAACCAGAGTCATTTAGGGCTTCTGTCTTTCTTCCTCCTCTTCTTACTCTCTAAGAAACATACACAAAGACATACACACACACACACACCCCTCGCCCTTCCAGGCCTCTGTGGACCCACATGAGTGTATACATATGCACATATCCATACACACAGATGGTCCCCTGGGATTCTGTGTCCCCACACACATATACAGATGAACAGATACACACACACACACACACACTCACACTCACACTCACACTGGAGACTGGCCCTGGGTGGGCTGAAGAAGGCTTTAGCCCCAATACCAGCCATGAACCCCAGACAGCAACATCCTCTTGGGTTGGGCACCAGAAGACCCGGGAAGTGCCTTCCTTTGGTTACAACCCTCGAGCAGGGCTGCTTTTCTCCTGCTCCTGTTCTCAGCCCCCTGGCTGCCATGGCAACAAGCCTTCCAGCTCTGCCATCCAAGGCACAGGAATGCCTTCCCTGGAGCTGAGTTAGGCTCTGGCCAGGCTCTGAGCAACCTCAGGAGGCCGAGGCTCACTGAGGGCACCTTGCAGGGCACGCTCGCCGGGCTCATGAGCCCCAGCTCCCTTATAGCCTAGCGGCCCAGGGACCTCAGGCAAACCCTCCTCCAACTCAGCTTTACCTTCTTTCCCAGGCTGCTCTGGTTCTCCACCTTAGCCCTGCCCTCTGCCCAGGCCACCAAAGTCCTCCCTCGGCCACCTGAGACATATTTATCTTGATCTGAGTTGAGCAAACTTCTCCTTTCATGGGCCTCTATTTCCTACCTGAATGCTCAGGCCATTTGGTTCCTTCTGGTGAAGCCAGAAGGGGCCCTCTCGTTTACTCGTGATGCATGGATCTGGTCATTGCCCAGCAGGTCCCGGAAGTCAGGTCCAGTTCCTCTGCACAGCAGTGGTCTCACACCTGTGGAAGGTCAGGTCACTCCAAACACAACGTGGGGACAACTTGGGGCTAAGGGAATGCATTGACAGCTTTGCTCCTTTCACCCCAGAACAAGCGGAATGGCTTAAAGGAGAGGCTACTTCACAAGTAGAGGGTACCATCCACCCTCCTCGGGAGGCGGTATGATGCAGGGCTTGGGGTACCAGACCTGGGTTCAAATCCCTCATTACCCTGTGCCAGCCGTGTGAGCTGAGGAACCAAGTCAAACCTATTGGTAGGGTTCTTGTCAAGATCTAATGTGCCCAGAACATGAACCAGAGTCAATACGTGCCCATTCTAGTTTCTTCCCACTAACTCTGCCCCACCGAAATGGAGAGCCCCTAGGGAGAAGGGCAGAAGGAAGAAGGGGACTACCATTTGTTACATTCTTGTATTTTTTACATTCATTACTTGGTGTAATATTCCTTGCTTCTGTACGAGATAGTCAGTATCCATATCCCTGACTCGAAACCCATTTTCTTTGGTTCTTGAGCTCACAAGGGGACATTATCCTATGCTGTGGAGACAGCAGGGGTAGGAGAGAGGAAGATGGGTTGCTTTAAACACTGGTTTTGACAGGGTTGCAGCCTGAGGGAAGAGGGCCTGTCAGGCTCCCCCAGCTGCCTTTTTCCTCTGGGGCCAGTGCGCAAACCAGCTGGCTGCCAGGGCCTGGCCACACATTGGCTCCAGAGGGACTTGGAGGACAGCTTTATGAGGCAGAAAATCCAGCATCCACCCCTGGGCGCAGCAGCAACAGCAAAGTAGTTTGCCTGGCTTGCAGTGGAGGAAACCCCATCCCTCCTGCCCAGATAACTCAGAGTCATGACTACACATGGTCCCAGATATTTCCCAGGTTCCTTGAGCAGGGAAACCTCCAAGAAAGGCTCCAGGGAGGCAGATTTCAGCGGAGCAGAAGGGAAGTCAGAGTTCTGCCAAGGCGGACCAGTTGCTTAGAGGGGAGTGAGTTCCCCGTCACTGTAGGTGTGTGAGCAGACACAAGCTAGAGAAAAGGTTAGCCCCTTCACCCAGGTCAGGGGTTAGCCCAGAGGTAGCTCATGAGAGGTACCCACGAGGTTCAGGGGCTTCCTGAAACTATGTGCAACATTTTGTGTGCTTGTGTGCCTTTATAGGAACTGGCCTCGTTGCTTTCATTGGGTTGTTCAAAGGCATGCCACCCCTGAGGTCACACAGATGGAGCCTTGGACAGGGGCATGTCTTTCAGGTCTGAACCAGTGCGCGATTCTACACTGTTTTCTATGACATCAAATGCTGTCTTATCTTAGTGTGGGTTGACTCTCAGGACAGCCCAGTGAGATGGGTACCACTTTCCAGAGAAAGATTCTGGGGCTCAGAGAAGGAAAGGACCTTACCTAGGTCCCATAGCCACTGAGAGAAGCCAAGACTAGATCCCAGGTCTCCTACTGATGGCCTTTCCCCCCAGACTCCCGCTCTCCATATTCTGTGGGCTGGTCTTCCCAACGCACCCCACGGCCTCATTTGGGACAGTGACCAGGGCTTGGAGAGGGCACAGGAAGAAGAGGTAGAGTGGCAGCCCCTCCTCCACTCCAGAGAACTTCCATTTCTACTTGAACCCTGCTTGCAGCTAGGTGTGACCCCAGGGAAGCTGGGTGGCTGCTACTCAGGCCCACACAGATGTGCATGTGTCCTGCATCGGAAGTAGTCGAGCAGTAGGAAGCTGATCTAGGCCGGAAAAAGATGGGGCAGCGCCCTCTCCAGAGTTCAGAGTGCTCAGGGCCAGTGTAAGGAGTTCAGCCTCTCTCCCTATATGCTGCCACTTCTCTGTTAGAATTGAAAAAAAATTAGCATCTTTGTGGAACCCATGGAAACAGATGACTGAGGACAAATGTCCTCCTCTGCACCGCCCCCCCCACCTCCGACTTTTGCTATGTCCCTGAGATGGGGCTGACAGGTGGAGCCAGAGCACTGCAGGCCTCTGCCATTCTAGGGATGGGTTGTGGAGGTGTGCATCCAGAAAGGAGCCAGGAACAAAGGCCGGGAGGTGGGGAGGTAGGCGGTTAGCCAAAAGGCTCATCAAGCAGGGGCAGGGGCTGGCCCTGAGCAGGGGACCCTGGCCAGACAGGCTTACCAAAAGAAGCCCACAAGGATGGGAACGTTGCTCCTGAGACCTGGAATACCACAGTCAAAACAGGCTGTGCAGTAAAGCTGTTTCCAGCTGAGCTGCCGAGGCTCTGTGACCCAGGAATGCCCTCTGAGTTTTCTTAAAATCCCTGTACAATTCTGTTCTTGTTATGAAAGCCAAATGTACTCGTCGTGGAGAATCCTGAAAATGATGACAAGTACAAAGAAGAAAATGACTAGCTATGTGACCTGAGGCAAGTCACTTCAACTTTCTGCACCTGTCTCTTCATCTGTAAAATGGGGATAAGGCAGTACTTATCTTGTAGGGTAGTCATAGGGAATAAATATATGTAAAGTGCTGAGTACATACATGAAAGTTCCCGGCCCTTCAGAAGTGTTATACAAATGTTACGTTTTTGTTTTTTTCTTTTTAAGTAGGCTCCATGCCCAGTGTGGTGTGCAACACGGGGCTTGAATTCAAGACCCTGAGATGAAGACCTGAACTGAGATTAAGAGTCGGATGCCCAACTGACTGAGCTACCCAGGCCCCACTACAAATGTTAAGTTTTATTATCATAATCCACTACAGTTCCACTACCTAGACTCAGATGCTGTTAACAATTGGTTGATTTTCTTCATCCTTGTATTTGATTATTTGTAGTTCATAAAAAAAAATCAAGATTATACTGTATATATGAATTGGTGTTTTGCATGTTTTAACTTAGCATTATAGCATAACATTTTCTATGTCATTATATACCCTTCAAAACATCCTTACAGACTGTATGTAATTCCATTTTCTAATGTTGGGCATTTAACTTATTAACATTTTTATGGCTAGCTTTTACATACATTTTAACCCAAACTTGTGAATACTTCTTTAGCATGGATTCCTTGAAGTGTAATTATTGGTTTAAAGTCTATACCTGTATTTATGGGTCTTGATATTTCCAAATTGCCCATCGAAAAGGCCATACCAACAGACACTTCCAGCAGGAGTGTATGAGATGACCCGTCTCAGCACAACCTCGCCAGTATTGACCACTATATTTTTAAGGTTTGCTAAACAGATGGACAAAAAGCCACATTTTCTGTCCACACTTGACTGGTGTCAGGAATGGGATGGAGTGCCAGGGGAAGACTGATAGGTGGAGCTGGCCCTATAGTCTAGAGCTCAGCGAAGGGCCTGAGGAGGGGCAGGCCATGGCTGGGCTCAGACATACTGCCTACCTGGGGAAGAGGCAAGAGTGACCAGGAAAGCTGTGGTCACATGGGGTCACCCAAAGAAACTGAGAAAATCTTCTAATACTAGGGGAATGAAGTCCAACAAGATGTGATTGCCAATCCTTGTAGTTGGCTCAAAATCCTCCCCCAAATTTGTGTGGTGTTCCCTGCCTGGCTCGACAAGGATAATTATAATGTAAATTGGGCTTTGGAAATGCAAATATTGATACAGAGCTGCACGGAGTGACATGGCTTCTGAACACTGGAGGCCCGAATAATGACTCTGGACTCTGGCTGAAAAGGAACCACAGAAGCTTTCAGAGAAAGGGAAGATGGGGAGGCCACAGAGCTCTGAGAGCAGCTGGGTGGGATGTGGAAGGCACAGCTCAGGCAGGCCTCCCAGGCCTATGCAGACACTGGCTGGAGCTCATGGCCGGACTTGGAGGTACAAAATCCAGGCCCAGGCAACTCAGAGGAAAAGGGGCTGGCCTGGGAAGGATGGGAACCAATGAGCAGAGAGCACAGTGCCATCAAGATGCAGACTGATATTAACACTAGATTACAATTCTGTTTATCCAGCAACCAACTCTTCATCAGGCCCTGAGCGAGGGATCAATATCACCTACTGTACATGGAGAAACTGGGACACAGGATGGATAAGTGACATGACACACCCTGAGTTATACAGGCAGCAATGGACAGAGGCAGAAGCTGAGCACAGGCTCTGTGTACTCAGACCCCTTTAGGCAATGAGTCGGGCCCCTCTTGATGATTTCCTTGGGTAGATTCTGTGGCAAGTTCTCCTCATCTTTGTCTTGAGTATGGGAGCATTGCTGGCTAGGGCTCCTAAAGGAGGTTTTCTAAAGGACGGTGAAAAGTTGTTTGTCCAAAAGCCCAGAGGCCAACAAAACTAGAAAGAATGGGTTTTAAATGGTAGCAAGGAACTTAGCGTAGGTACCAGGAAGAACTTCCTCCGAGTAAGAATCTTTAGATACAGTGGGTCACCAAGGAAGGCCATGGGGCCTCTCTCGCTATTCTCAGCAATTTCCCTCCCCAACACCTCATCACCCCCGGAGTCCCTCATGCAGATTCACCAGAGGCAGTCCTGCCCAGTACTAGCGGGCTCAGAAATCCAAGGTCACCTGTGGGCAACAGACCATCTTGGATGCAGCTTCAGCCATGGGTGACATCAAGCTCAAGCAAGCCGGGAGTGGCCTGAAGCTTTGTCACCCGAACCTCTTGCCATTCTCTGCCCCCTGGGCTCTCCCATTTGTTCCAGTGGCCTTCCCAACAACCAGAGAGTAGGTCAGGGAAGCAGCAGAGATGATAAGCTGGGAAAAAGGCAGGGGACACATGGAACCCGAAAGGACTTGTGCCACACCCTGCTCCTTCTTGGCCACTACTGCTTATCTGACCTTGGGCAAATGCATTCCCCTCCCTGGGCCTCAGGTCACAACTCTGTAAGATGGGGATGGTCAAAATAAGTGGGTTGCTGCGAGGATGCCCGGGAGATTGTATGCTTGGTCACCAAACACTGCTGGGGCACCTGTGTTCTGCCATACCTCGGGCTGGGCAACGGGCAAGCACAGTGACAAACAGGAAATCCAGCCCCAGCCCCTGGTCCCAAGGAGCTCTCAGTTCGGTGAGGGAGCTTATGAGTGTCTCTGAGCGCCCAACATAAAGGGGTCCAGGGCAGGGGCTTAGAGTATTACTTTCCTGCCTTTGCTTCCCACGTGTGCAGGGCTCGTGGTCTACAAAATGCTTCTCGTGCATCAGCATATTTGATACCCACGATAGCCCAGACCCTTTGTATTTCAGGTGCGGAAGTCAAGGCCCAAAGAAGTTACATCTGTCACCTACAATCAGACGGATGGCAGTGGCAGAGGCAGGGCCCAAGACCCTGGGGCTCACTAGGACAATTTCCACTGGGGCCCCTCGGTCACCTCCTGGCTTTGCCCTCAGATCCCCCACTTCCTCTTTAGGTGTAGCCACCTAAAAAGCAAGCGAGGAATACTAGGAACCCCTAGTATATTCCTGACCAGCCACCTGACCCATCCCCAGCTTGCTTTTAAAAAGTCTTCACAGCCCATGTGAGCTACGGGCCAAAATGCTCCTAGTGTCAGTGGGCTTGGAGGAGGAACAGGGATTAGGAGAGTACCTGTGTCCCCAAATCAGCCTTTTCTATGAAGTCCTGTTTCAATGTATACAACATCTACACTTCCAGGATGAAATGTCTTAAGCTTTCTATGGTGCGAAATTCTGAAATTATCTTTTAAAATCCGTGTGTTGCCAAAAATGTCAGAAGACGGGTTTTCTGTGTCCATAGAGAGTTTTCTAGGAGTGTGGACAAGGGATGTTGGGTCAACCTGAGCCAGTGGGTATGAGTAACGAGGGCCGTTGCTTGGGCATTGGGTTCAAGGTCTGTTATTCATCCGTTGATGGATAAAATCAAGGACAGTCCAGAGAAGGCTCAAGTGGAAGGATAGAGAGCCCTTCTTTTTTTTTTTTTTTTTTTTTAGATTTTATTTATTTATTTGACACACACAGAGAGAGAGAGCACAAGCAGGGGAAACGGCAGGCAGAGGGAGAGGGAGAAGCAGGCTCCTCGCCGAGTAGGGAGCCCGATGCGGGGCTCGATCCCAGGACCCTGAGATCATGACTGGAGCTGAAGGCAGACCAACTGAGCCACGCAGGCGCCCCTAGAGAGCCCTTCTTGATCCATCTTCCCTGCCCTGAGGAATAGAGAGAGAAAGCTTCTGGATCCCCAGATTCTTGGACCTGAGAGGAGGTTGTCCTCAGTGTCTGGCTACAGAGAAGGGGAAAGAGGGACTGAGCATGACACAGACTGTGCCAGAGGCATTCACGTCTGTGATCTCCTTCCTTCCTCACGACCATTCTGTAGGGTAGACGGTATTTCCTATTTTATAGATGAGGAGACTGCGGGTCCGTGATGCGCGGCAGCAGGCTCAAGGCCCCAAAGCAGGTACTTGCTGGAGCAAGAATTAAAACCGAAATCTTAATAGACTGCAGAGGCCTTGCTCTTTCCTCTGTGCCACGCACGCAGGAGAAGGACGGGATGTTGGGAGTGCTCCGGAGGCCACTGGCAATGACTGGGACAGCCCAGGGCAGGCTGGGCCGGGCCAGGTGCTTGCCCCAGGTGCTTCCTCATGAGCTTTTCCTCAGTTGTCTGTCTCTTCCCTTCACAGAGTAAGGCTCAGAGGAAACGCCTCACCTCTCCAAGCATTTGTGGGAGGCTGAAGATTTGTATCTAGGAAGGGCAGGGAAGAGGGCTGGTGACCTCGGCCCAGAGGAAAGCCCCTCCTGGAGCACTTCTGGCCCTCGCAGCACCCTCGTGGAGCTTCCCTGGAGCCCTTGCCAAGCGTCTCTGCTGGGGTTTTTCCAGAGGTCCAGGGAAATTCCAGGAGTCGAGGATGTCAGTGTTCCTCCTACATAGTCCCGGCCTCTCACCAGCGTGCCTCATCGATCACACTCAGCTACGGCTTCTCTTTTGAATATGGTGTGTGAGCAGGTGTGCGTGCGCACACACACACACACACACTGTAAGTGGTCAACTAAATCCACAAGCCACCCACAAAAGCCTATCATATCCTCTCATCCTGTTTACACTTCGGCGACTCATGCCTCACTCTGTGCAGGGGTCACAGCGATGCTTAGAGAGCAGGTTCTGCCAAGTCCAGGCCTGGAGGTACCACCCCCCTCTCCTCTGATCTCTCTGTCCTCTTTCTTCGTCCTTCCTGTTCTCCTCCCCTTTTCCTCCTCCCAGACTGAGGTGCCTCCCTCTTCCAAAGACCACCCATGCTTAGCCACCCCTCACCTCAACACACACATATCGCCAGTACAGGTCCCATCAACCACAAAGAACGAGGCCGAGACAGGAGTCTGCTGGGGTGTGGGTGGCCGTAGGCCCAGAAAGGCCAGGAACAGGAACTGTTTGGTGGGTGGGTTGTAGGGAAATGTGTGAGAAGAAGCATTTTAGGAGCAGTAGACCAGGCCAGAGAGCTCTGCTGGCCACTCTGGGCCCAAGCAAGAGTTCTACTTCCAGAAGGTTCCATCAATGAAGTACAGTTAGAGGCAGTATAACACAGTGGTTGAGGGCAGAGTTGTTTTTTTTTTTTTTTTTTATGTTCAGTTAGCCACCATATAGTACATCATTAGTTTTTTTTTTTTTTAAGATTTTATTTATTTGACAGAGAGAGACACAGCGAGAGAGGGAACACAAGCAGGGCGAGTGGGAGAGGGAGAAGCAGGCTTCCCGCTGAGCAGGGAGCCTGACTCGGGGCTCGGTCCCAGGACCCCGGGATCATGACCTGAGGTGAAGGCAGACGCTTAACTGACTGAGCCACCCAGGCGCCCATACATCATTAATTTTTCGATGTAGGGCAGGGTTTTGATGCCTATTTGGCATCAGCCAGACTGCCCAGGTGACATGGGATAGTTACTTGATCTGTGTCGCATTCTCCTCACCTGTAAAATTGGGATAATCCTAGGGACCTTCCTCGCAGGGTGGTTTGTCAAGCTCTGGTGTGCAGATACGTGCAAAACGCCTGACACAGAGGAAACACTAAATAAAGGTGTGCTATTATTTCAAGGATCACACGTTATCAGCATCTCTCCACGAACCCTCAGCCCCCTACTACTCATTTTCTTCTGTCTCTACAGCTATCAAATCGGCCAAAGGTTTTCAAGCTAGTCCTGGCAGAGGCCATAGGACTTAAGCAGCTCAGTCACCACTCATCCTCATCTGCTGACATTCGGCTTCACTCTTTTTCCAGCGCTGCCCACGCTGGGGGCCCCAGATCGCCCCCAGCATTGTAGCTTTCCCTACTCCTGTATCCCTCGGTTCCTAGCCCTGGTCTTTTGCTCTGTTTAGCCTCTGGCTGGTCTCTCTCCTAGAACCTAACTCCTGATCCTGCCCCCACCCCCAGCCCAGGGCAAGGCTGAGACTGGCTCGAGAGAGCGGCTTGCGCCCATCTCTTTCCAAATCGACGTTCAACGATGTCGTGTTGACAGCTTGGACTCAGCCACTGTGGGAGCCTTTACACCACGGTGATTGGTAAACACTACAAATCGGGGCTTCTTTTCCCCTCCAGTGAGCAAGTTGCTAATCATTTACCAGCATAGCACCGTTTTTACCAATCGATTGGTTCCTCCGTATAGCACCCTGGGCTTCTCCCTACCTGATGACTGCTTTTCTCTCAGAGACTGGATCCACCTATAGCCGACTCCATGCTGCAGCGTTCCCCATCTAATTCATAGCCAGTGGCTATTCCGCTTGGAACATCGGGGCCCACTGTCGTCTGAGTCCCTGTCGTTCGGCACCAAATCTTGCACACTTAGGAACTCCCCTCGCTACTTCCCAGCCTTCATCCTCACGGGGTTCGGGAGGCTCATGTCAGGCCCCTGCCCCTTCCTCCTTCTCTGCCTGTACATGTTGCCCCCAGGAGCCAGCAGCCTCATATCCAAGTGTTGAGCAAGCCAGGATGAGGCAGATGTTGTAGTCTGAAAAGGAGAGTCTAAGATCTAGCAAGTCCTATCGTTTGCTGCGCCAGGGAGTAGGAGGCCTAGGGGGAGTCTGATTCAGGGCAGCCGTTGCCTTCTGTATTGACAACGAGTGGGCCAGTTCATTGTTGTTACTTATGTGTTCTTAAATAACAGCTGCACGACGGCAGGGATTTGAGGCCTTTTTGGTTTTCTGCTGTGTTCCCAGTGCTCATCAGTGCCAGGCACATACTAAGGGTTCAATAAACATAGGTTGAATGAAGGAAGGGGCAAACGTGGTCATTCGGCAAATGTTTCCCCAAGTTTTTACTCACTACCGGGCCATTTTGGATCCTGGTGCCACAAGCAAAAAGAAGATATGGCTCCTGACCTCAAGGAATGGCTGGTCCTGTGGGCCGTGGAGGTGACTATTAGCCAAGCCTGGGAGTAACTGCAGGATGATTTGTGAGCCTTGGTGCCGGCTGGAGCGGGGCAGAGGCTCACAGCTTCCAGGCGAGGTGAGGTGCTGTGTGGGCCAAAGGAGACACGGCGTTTGTCTGCACTTGCTCAGTGGACTGCATGAGCTGCTGGCTGGGGTAGCCGCCCAAGGCCTCTTGGCCGGAACATAGCTTTCATTTGCTCCCTCACCCCGGCGCCACCTACGCAAGGGAACTGAGCTGTTGGCCAGGAGAAGGAAGTCAGGCAGGGAATCCCGGCCCCTCCCTGCCCCAGACGGGGCCCGGAAGGGCCTGGCATGCTTCTAATATCAAGCAGCAAATTCAATCAGGCAGATGAGAATTCCTCTTATTTTAATGTATTTAGAAGAGAGTTTAAGGTGGATTTTGTTGCATGCTGTATATTTTTACAACATGAGGTCAGGCCATTTTGATAAATGCTGTAGTGCAGCCAGGAGGCAGGTCTTGGGAAAGGGTGAGTGAGAGAAAAAGAAAGAGGGCGAGTGGAAGACAGGGACACAGACAAAGAAAGAAAGAAAGCCAGAGAGACAGAGAGAGACAGAGTGTGTGTGTGTGTGTGTGAGAGAGAGAGAGAGAGAGGGAGGGAGGCGGACTGTGTGTGTGTCTGTGGAGCTGTTTTTGCACGTGTCTGTGACTTCACGTGTATTTCTGGGTCTGTTTGTTGTTTGAGTAGACAAAGCCCTTTGGGAAAAATAGAATGATTTTCCACCTGCAGGAAGCGAGGCAGCCAAGGCTGATTGGGGCTGCCCCACTCCGTGGCTCTCAGAAGGCCTTGGGCTGGAAATTGGGTTACTCCTGAGGCCAGGCCCCAGGCTCTGCTTAGAAATCGAGATGCAGGCAGGCTCCCAGGAAGGCAGGGGGGCAGCTCCCAGGAGTCTTAAAGACCTCACTCTGAGGTAATCCTCAGCACGAGAGGGGCCCTGGGCCCCAAGGTGCCCCCGGCTATGCCATGTGGCTCCTTACTCACCTTCCCTGGAGGGTCCCCCATCCTGCTCTTAGAAGGCAGCACGCATGGCTCCCAAGCTTTCTGGGAAGGCAGCTGAGGCAGCAGCCCGAGACCAATGTCACTGGAGCCTTGTTGTGCCATTCTTGAGATCAGAATGCGTGAACATGGCAAGAAGGCATTGGCTACCAAGTTGGGAGAAAAGGTTTCCAGTCTGAAGGCTGAGGAATGAATAGGATGACCCTTGGAGGGTTTTGTCTGTACCTAAATACGTGCCTAAAAGAAAGTTTTCACCCACTGTCAAGATCGGGGGAAGAGGATAGTTTGGATTCTATTTCTGGAGAACTTTCCCAGCTTCAGAGTCCTAAGAAAAGACCCCAAGTGGTCGAAGCTGGCACTGAAAGGCCGTTGGCGGCCCAGTCAGGGCCTGACAGGTGACCCGAGTGCCAATGACTCCGTCCCTCTACTGGAGAGGTGCTTGCCCATACAAACCAGCCTGGTGTGTCTGCCCTTGGGGCCTTTACCATGATGCAGCTAGTCATTTCCATGGCAACTGAGGTAGGGTCAGCTTTGTAAACCTTTCCTCTAGAGAGGCAGAGGGATCTGCGTTTCTCTTCCTTTGCCTCAATCCTGGGTTCCACGAGGCAGCCAGCTCACAGGAGGGACACAGATCTGCCCCAATTACCTCTTCAGCCTAGCTCGGTGGCCTTTGCCTCCCCTTTTTAGAGGAGGACCAGACAACTACCACATAAAGGACTAGAGGACAAGGACAGTGAGAAGGGGATAAGGAGAAAGACAAAGGCCATGTTGTTATCTCTTCCAAAACAGTGTAGACACTTCTTCAAACAGGATGACTGGCTGGCTTGTGGTCTCTTCTAACTACAAGTATCACCTTGGGATGGGCGTGGTGGTCTGCGAACTAAGAATCGGAGTCAAGGATGCTCTGTCTTTGCTCCTACTGGTCGCCAGAAGACAGCGAATTGTTCTGTGGCTTGTCTCCCCCAACCTTGCCATCTGCCCCACACCATCCTCCTCCTGATTAGGCCTAGCCACTACCACCCTCAGAGTTGGCAAATGTGGCAAGACCAGGAGATCTGGCGAGCTCTTGGTGCCTTAGAGAACTCTTGACTGCTAGCATTCAGGGGCTCGGGGTCAGGAGACGCTCAGCCTTATTTTTCTGTCTCTTTCACACCATGGACAAGCTTGCATCAGTGCCTATTGTATGCACTGGAGCATCAGAAAGGGGGACTTTTGCAGAGAAGGCAGAAAATGCCTAAGAACTGGGAACTCCTAAAGGAGACTTTCCCGGGCAGAGCAAGAGTCTACGTGGTGGGCTTACTGCAAAGGCCTGGAGCCAACTCCGGGGCAAAACAGGAAAAGGCTACATTAGGGTCTGGGTAGCCATGGCAGAGTGGTCATGAGCTACAGCACAGAGCTTGCTCAAGGAGCGCACAAAATGTCCAGAAAGTCCCCTGGGTGGGGACCACCGAGAGGCATTGCAGTCTCTGACACCCATGGCCCGGAGGTTTCTTTCTGTCCAGAGAGCATGCAGGTCTTCCCACGAGCACGTGTAAGGGAGAGGGTATGCACGTGCAATATGCACGCCGATTTCTTGCCTGCGCACCAGAGGGGGTGTGGGCAGCTACCCCTTGCCTGCAGCCTCCACTGTCTGTCAGAGCCAAAGAGAACGAGAGGTGCCGCCACCTGCCCCCTCCCCCCAGTGCAATTAGAAACTTCCATCTCAGAAGCCTTTGCTCTGGAGACAGTCCCCAGAGTGTGGCCACCTGGTGTCTCTCTCCCACTTCACCAGCCTCCTGGGAAGCCAGAGTCTTTCTGTCCTGTCTGGATCTCCAGGCAGTTTTCTGGAGCGCAGGTGAAACCAAGCTCCCTGGACACCCGGACTCCTACGGTCCCTTTTATAGCTACTGTCTGAAACAAGTGTCTCTCTTCTGAGGACTCCTAGTCATCTGGCCCTCCCTGGCCCCCATCCCCTGCCCTGTCCTCCACTCTGCTCCTCCAGCTGAGAGCCATTCCCAACAGCCATGCAACCTCCAGCAAGCATCCTGCCATCCTCTAGCTCGGTGCCCGAGTTTCTCCCGATGGCTCCCAGCACGTCCTTTCTCCTGCCTCGGAATTACTCCTTGGCCTCCGTCCACAGTTGCCTCACGTTTCCCACATTTGATACCTCCGAGGATCACCGAAGTCTAATTGCTCTGACAGTTACTGCTGCTGTAGTTCGCCCTGGGTCCTCTCTGTCCCCAGCAGATTACAGAAGGAAAGATTTCTGTCCACACAGTCGCCGAAGAATCCCAAGATAGCGCCATCTTTGTCATCGTCATCCCCTTTCGTCAGAAGGCGGAACTTTGTTCCAGAAGGCCCTGGCCCAGGTGTTCACGGGCTGGGGTGTGGTCCCGGCTCTGCCACTGCCTCACCAGACAGTCGCTCCCCCTCTCTGAGCTCCCTGCTTCCTGCCCCTCACCTTTTGGGGTTGGATACCAAGCACTTGCCGAAGTCTTTCCAGCTCCGAGATGGCTTCATTCTATGTTTGCGTGGAAGATGTGCTGGCCCTTGCTGTGGGCCTCACACGGTCACGGACACCAGTGCCTCCCTGTGACTCGCAGGCCTGAGCCCAGGGGAAGGCTTACCTCATGTCCGAGGCCTGAGGCCCAGAGGGAGCAGTTCCCAGCCCGCTGGCTGCCAGGCCTCAGGCCTCTTTCAGTTTGGGATTCCTGGCCCCCACCCTCCTGTGCACCCTTACTTTGCCTTGCTCCCTGGCCAGCCCCCACTCCTTTCCATTAACCCTCCCTCCATCTGGCCCCATGTCTCCTCCCGGGCCCCTCGCCCCACCACGCCCTTCCGTGAAGTGCTCGGCCCTGCTCAGGGATGCACGGGTTCCTTCTCTCCCTCCTTTCTGGCGTCTCACCAGCCGGGAATTCCTTTGGAAACAGAGCCTGGAAATCCTCCTGTCTTGGGAAAGTACTGGCCCCTACCCCGGTGGCCCAGCTGCCGAGCCCAGGCCTGCAGCAGGGGTGTGTGTGTGTGTGTGTGTGTGTGTGTGTGTGTGTGTGTGTCAGTGTCTGGCCCTGGAGATTTATAACCTGTGGCAGGAGGGGGCCACTGCCTTTGGAAGCATTTCTTCTGTCCTCAAACAAAGGTTTGCAGCCAGGGCCCTCAGGGGAGCAAACAAGCAGAGGAAGCAACAGGCCCCGCGTTCGCCTCCCCCTTCGCTGCCAGCCGCCCCCGTTTCTCCCTGCCTCGTCCTCAGCACCTGTCTCCGTCTGGCTGGCCCCGCTCTCACTCTCTCGCTTGCTTCTTCTCTATGTGGCGGCTGTATCGCTTACTCTTTTTACCTTGCTTCCCCTCTCCAGTCCCGCCCTTTCTGTCCTCCAAATGTCTGTCACATCCGTCCCTTCTTTCCCACGCCCACCGTCTCTCCTCAGGCCTCCTCAAGTCGCCTCACCCCGCTACCTGTCCTCGATGTTGGTAATCTCGCCAGAGTGGCCTTCCTAACAGCAAATCTGATTACATGGCTTCCCCTGCTTGAAAACCCTTGAAGGACTCCCTGTTGCCCACAGAGTCAAGTTCTCATGGCCGAACTCGGTATTCAGGGCTCCAGCCTCCCTTCCAGCACCATCTCCCACCCTTTGAAGTCATGAACTCTACGCCTGAGCTACGCAGGGCTCTCCTTCTCCCATCCTTGCTGGAGGCCCCACAGGCACCTCAGACTCTCCAGGTCCCAAACCGAACACTGCCCTGCCTCCACAGCGTTCTGCCCCCGCAGTGGCCTCCTTGCCTTCCCTGACCCCCGGCATCCATTTGGGGACCAGATTCCGTCAATCCGTGATCTCTGCCGTCCTGACACCCCCACACCGTCCTTGCTGCCACCACCACAGAACACAACAGGATCATCTCTCGCCTGACAATTACAACAGGCTCTCCCCGGAGCCTTGGTGAGATTTCCAACCAAGCTCGGATCAGGTTCTGCTCCTTCTTGAAGCTGTTCGCCTCGAGGCCCCATCGCCTTCCCAGCCTTGCCTCCCAAGGCTACCAGTTCCCCTCAGCCCTTGCCATGCTTGGAACCCCAGACTGTCCTAGTCCCTGTTCTTTGCTTCTACTATTGCCTTCAGCCAGAATGCCCTCCCACCTCTCTGCTTTTCAAATTCCCTGCGAGGCTCTTTGAAAGTGCTTCTTCCTCCAGGAAGCCTTTCCAGAGCCGCCCTACTGGAAATCCCCGCCCCTCCTTTAAACCTTGGCTGAGCTTCCTGGCCAGGTGAAGTACAGCACTTAGAGGCACGGGTCCCGTAGTCAGCCTGCCTGGGGACGGAACCCCAGCTCTGACACTCCCCAGTGCCCAGGACAATTTATGTAACCTCTTCGAGCCTCAGTTTCTTGACCTATAAAATGGAGCTAGTTACAGCTCCCGCCTCACAGGGCCCTTGTGAGGAGGAAATGATTAATCTGTGTGCAGTGCTCAGGAAAGTGCCTGCCATAGAGTAAATGCTGTCATAGTGTTATTCTTGCTATTATGAGTAATACGACCTCCTTTACTGGTCTGCCAGACCCTCATGGGCAGGAACCAAGTCAGACCCCTTTGGCTTCCCAGATTGGAATGGCTCAGAGGCATTTGCTGACTGAACTGGGGTGACAACCCCCACCCTCCAGCACCTCAGGCCCCTGCAGAGCCCAGAAGGGAAGAGGGAGGCTGAGAGACACTGGAAATGTCCTCCCCTCCCTAATGTTAGTGGGGCCTGGGGAGCAGGACAGCCCACTGCAGCCGCCAAGCCTCCCGCCTCTCGTCTTGAGGCCACTGTGCAGCCGAACCTTCCGGAGCATGGGGGTGATGGAGACAAATCGGAGGGAATTCAGAGGAGTGAAGTCCCTGAGCCCTTGGGAAAGGGCAGGCCCAGCAGAGGAGGGAGATGAAAGCAGTTCCATGTGTGTGGCTTGGCTGAAGGACAGCGCTGGGTGTGGCGGGGGACATGATAAATGGAGACAGGGATTCCCGCAGTGCAAACAAGCCAGAGAGGGAGATGGCCGGGAGCTCCATGGTGGGGCCACTCTGCTAGGGCAAATGGGCTCCTGAGATGCTAGTCGGAAGCTTCCTGGGGCCCCAGGTGGGCCCACAAGCCCCCTCCTCCTAGTGGCCTAGACAGAGGATTCTCCACAGTGGTTCCCAGGGCTGGCAGTTTTGCACGGCTGTGCGGTCCTGGCCCTGAGACAGGAACACCAGCCCTTACCCTTGTCCTACCCACAGCTGCCTGAGGCTGGCCCTGGGGTGGGCTCAGCGGAAGGTCCGAGGTCTGAGGCCTTGGCCCTCCCTGCCAGGTCTCACAGTCGCATTCTGGGGGTGGTATACATTCATTACCTGTAGGCCCATGACAGGGTTTGTGGACACTGAGTCCTCCCTCCCCACCCTCCCACCCCTGCTTACAGCCATTGTTTTCAGACCATCAACCTCTGCCCTCTCCTCCCGGGTACTAAGGGGCATATCAGGGGCATAGAGAGGCCAGGAGGAAATATTGGAAATGGCCTCTCCATCCTCCCCTCAGATCCGGGCTTCATTGTCCTTGGGCCAAGATAAATAAAGCAAGCAAGGGAGAGGCCTCTGCATGCTCAGTGTTGATAGCTAAGCGGCCTGGTTATGGGGGTGGTGAATTGAGCATCAGCCTACCCAAGGCTGCCTCCAGCTCCCTTCCCAAAGGACTGGGGCAGACAGGCAGCCCGGCCAGATGCCCAGAAGTTAGTGGCATGAGGAGCAAAGCAGAACGCCCCCTCAGTGCCCCCTCTCCTGGGACAGAGCTTTCTTGGGGTGCTGAGTCTGAGAGCTCTGGAGGGAGAGCTAGGGAACTTAAAAGGAAGGAGGAATCTAGAGATTGGGGGAGTGGCAGGAGGCTGTCCCCAGCTGGAACCCCAGCCCCCTAAGCTACTGATCTCTGGCCTGCCCAGGCTCCTGGGTCCACTTCCTGCAGTCAGGGAGTCTGAGGGCCCTTAGAGTGGGAAACCTGGAGGATCAAAGACCAGAACCCTCCAAACTCAGGGTTCCCTCGTGGCCTTTGTGAGGCCCCTTCCACCATAACCCCTGAATGGTCTCAGACTGCACTCTTGAGGTCATAGCTTAGCAGAGAGAGTGCAAGTCTTAATGAGACAGAACTGAGTTCAAATCTAGCGTTTGTGCTGGGTTATTGACGAGCAAGCTTCTTATTTTACTTGACAAGTAAAGCCCGACTTTCCCATCATGAAATGGAGACCAAAATCACCTCACAAGACCATTGGTAGGAGTCAACGGGATAACGATGTGCAAAGATCTGGCCCGTGGAAGGTGTGGGTTGCTTTTCCTTGCCCTGTACTGGATGCGGCCCCTGGGCCGCCATGAAGCTCCTGAGGAAGGTACTCTTGGCCAGCTGTGACCCCTAGGTTGACTCCAAGGAGTCCCCTTGGCTCCTCTCACACCAAAGTCACAGAGTGGCGACTCACCTCCCTGATCCTCAGAGTGCTGGGCTGTTCTCTGTTTCCAGCCATCTCTGGCACCCCAGCCTCCCACACAGCCCTCACTGAGTTTTGCGCTTGCTGGTGGAGCTCTTTCTGTAGGTTCCACACTGGCAGGGCCATCCTTTGTTGTTTGGACTATCCCACTATGTCCACCCCATTCAAAGCCCAGAGCCTACTCCTGAGCCGGCCTTGTCATCTGCTTCATTTAGGAAGTCACTGGAGCAAGGACCGGCCTGCAAAGGTCTACCCATAATGGCAAGGGCCAAAGAAAAGAGCCTGGCGCTGAAGGCCAGGAGATGGGAGGTCTAGTTCCAACTCCTTAACTCACTTCTTGTGTGGTCTTCCTGAGCCACTTCCTCTTTGAACTTTTTTTCCCCATCTATAAAATGGAGGTCCCAATTCTTGTCCCCCCAGGGCTATTGGGAAGTACACAAATGTTAATGGAGGTAGGATCATCGGAGGAATGTTCTGGCTTGAGGACCTGGAATTTAACCTCTTGCGCTTGGCTCTGTTCTATGACAGTGGAGTACTCACAAAACATGCAGGGACCCCAATCCCAATTATTGTCACTCAGCTGCTTCCATTTGGTTAGAGGCCAAGATCACCAACTCTTTACAGTTCACTGGTTCATCTCAATTCTTTGTGAGAAAAATTGCTCCACCAGTTCTGAGTCTTCACTATTTGGAAATCCTTCGTGTCTATCCCAAATCCTTCTTACTGCAGTTCCATCCCAGGTCTACACACTTCAGACACTTTCTAGCCTGCCTTGTCTTTCTTCTCCTCCTCAACTCTTGCCCAATCTTCAGAAGGGAGAATAAGGTTGAGGGCAAAGGGTAGCCTTGTATGTGGCCAGAAGGAAGAGACCGTAGGCATGGCATCACTCTTCCAGAAACCCTTCAGCTGCCCCACACCCTCAGCCTCACCCTTATCTCTCACCCTGGCCCACACTGTCACAGCTGGAATACTTGTGGTCTCTCACCATGCCTTGGAACTAGGGCGCCAACGTTGACTTTAATCTCCCCTGGCAGCTCCGTGGCATCAATAAGCCCCAAGTTTATGGCAGAGGAAAAATGAAACCCACATTGCCCCAACTAGGTCCAGCCCCCACCCAGCAGAGCCAAGGAGATCCTCCAAGGGGCAGCGAGACCCCCCAGCTTCCCCCTGCAGGCATATGGAGGTGGGGTGGCATGGTGATGAGTAGCCACACTCTCCTCCCTGAAGGCACAAGGGTGCAGCCCAGCCCCCCAAGCCCTTCCTCTCACTTCTCTCAGCCAGGAGGGCTTCCCCAGCATTTGCAATGGGGGGCAGCTCCCTCCTGAGTTTGAGGTTAAAGGGGACGCCTTCTCCAGGAATCTGTAGCCAAATTGCTGAGCTGTTCATAGTGACCTGGAGATGATGTTTGGAAATCTGATTTGTGATAACATAATGTTCCTTTTAAGTAATGCTGGCTGGAGAGGGAAGGAGGAAAAAAAACGACCAAGAAAAACAACCTTATTGAGGTTTAAAAAGGGACGCTGTCGTGGCTGCCTCCTTAATCTCCCAAATCATTTTCCTCTCTTCCCCCTCCTCCTCCTACCCCAGACCTGCTTTTGTTTATAACAATCTCTTGGAAAGAAGATTGAAAGTGAAATCTGTTTCCTTGCTTAAATATATATATTTAAAGGGGGGAAGAAAGCCCTCTCTCCCCACCCCCTGCCTGCTCTTCGCCTGAGCGCTGTGGGTAATTGGAGGGCTGCCTGCTCGGGGCTAGTCGGTCAGCATGGGCTCTCCAGTGCCCACTCATCACCCCATCACAGAAGGATCATTAAGGCAGGAAAACAGGCTGGGGGAGAGATGGGAAACCCGGCAAGGGGGGAGGGCAAGGGCATCACTTATTCACTGACTCCAAGCACTGTTTATGTAGTGGCTGGTGACCAGCGGTTTGCTAGCTCCAGAGGAGAATAAATACAGTATGAAGGGACAAAGTTAGACACAAGGCAGGACTTCCACTTTCATTGTTTAACATACAGTGCATTTAGCCAGTAGTGAAAAGAGTTGAGAAATTTTAGCTGCATTTCTTAATGAATGAGTGACCCTGTTCCCCACACCTCTTTGGGCTAGGGCCTAGCTTGTGACAGAGGGAGGGTTAAGATGAAACATTTGTGTTGCAGCAGGAAAGGATGGGGTGGCAGCCAAGAGACCTCCCAATGAGGAGGAGATGGACCCAGTTGGGGGGTGGGGTGGCTATCTAGGGAGGGACAAGCACAAGTAGTAGAAGCTAGCTATTGTCCACAAACACCCCCGCCCCCACACCCCAACACACCCATGTGCTCACACCACTTCCCTTCTCTGCTCTGCCAGGGCCCATGCCGGACATCTCAGGTGGCATCTCATGCACCACCCATTGTTTGGCCCTCACCCTAGCCTTCCACTCTTCTTGGCCCAGCCTGAAGCCAACCAATAGGCATAGCAGGGCAGAACAGGGCACACTGAAGGGAGAAGGAGGTGCCGAAAGCCTGACATGCAGCCATAATGGCTGCCTGCCAACCCAGGATGGATTCCTCTGACCCCAGCTTCTCAGGAACACCCACTTTCCTGGACACTTGTGCTCGGAGGCCTGCCTGCCAGGAGTTGTGCTTCAAGAGAAGGAACAGAGGGGGGCTTTTTGACATTCTTTCCAGGGAAACTTTCTCCTCCCTGCCCCATCCAGGGCATGTTATTACTATCAGGAATATCAGACATTTCACCTCAAATGAAAGTCAGGTTAAATGTCCCCACTGCAGAAATTCCACATGGTTCCAGATAGAGAGGAGAAACTCCCCCTCCGTCTTCTTCCTTCTCTCTCCCCTTCCCCGAGAGTGGAAGAAAAACATCAATTTTTTCTGACCGTATGTTTTCTGACCATTCAATCCAGCCCTCTCAGCTTACAGATGGGGAAACTGAGTCCTAGAGTGAAGAAGGGGCTTGCCCAAATTCACTCAGCAAGTTCGTGGCAGAACTAGGACTAGGATCGAGGGTGTCTTGATTTCCATCCCACGGTATTTTTTCACAGCACACATTTGCAAGCCTGCCACTGGGTGTCTTAGCATCTCTGATGCTGGGGCAGAAGCAAGAGGCAGCTTCTCGAAATGCTTGGCCTGCAGAAGTCACTTACTATTGCTTGATACAAAAATCATATAATTATGGGCTAGTCCCTACCCTTCTCTGGGTCTCAGTTTTCTCGTCTGTAAAATGAGAAATACAGGGGCGCCTGGGTGGCTCAGTCGGTTAAGCGTCTGCCTTCAGCTCAGGTCATGATCCCAGGGTCCTAGGATGGAGCCCCTCATCATAGAGCTCCCTGCTCAGCGGGGAGCCTGCTTCTCCCTCTCCTTCTGCAGCTCCCTCTGCTTATTCTCTCTCTCTCTCTCTTCCTGTCAAATAAATAAATAAAATCTTTAAAAAATGAAAAAAAAAAAAAACCATGAGAAATGCAGGAGGCCATTGTTTTAATCTGCTCAGCATCCATTCTTTCTCTTTTAATAACAGCACCCCAAATTTTTTTTTGAGAAACTACCCCTCCCATGCTGTGAATTCATATCAGTCAGCATCAAGGGTTGATGGCTGACCCAGCCCTGGCCACTCAGAGCATTCCATCACACTGGACAGAGTAATTGATTTATGCAGAGTCATGTGACCACAGCTGGGCCAATACAAATCCTCCCTGAAACTTTTGATGAAAGTATAAGGAATGAGACACTAGGGATTGATCAGCCAAAAGACATAAGCCTAGAGTCTCGGGGATTCTGTGAGAGGAGTCTGTCTGAGAATGATGCCTACAAAGAGAAATGGGCATCTAAGAGATGGATAAGCCTCATTTGAGCTTGGGATCTAGCACTGTCTGACCAGACCACCCTTGTACTTTACATTTATGTGAATTGACAAAATCCTATTTTGACTTAGGCCAGTTTGAGTTAGATTCCTACCATTTGCAACCAAAAGGGGACTCAGTAATGTAGGAGAGATTGGAGATACCCTATATCACCAAATAGTAGAGTTAGGAGAGACCTTAGGTGATTGATTGCCCAGTAGAGACTTAGGGGCAATGTGACAAATGAATCGACGAGTCTGGGAAAACCTTGCCCTTCATGGGCTGGTATAAGACCTCATCCATTTTGCCAGTTGCATTTCTCCAGCCCTTTGCCTGCAGTAGACAGAGTATAGACTTTGGAGTCAGTAGGAACACTGGTTCTTCCACTTCCTATCTATGTAATTTGGGCCATGTTCGCTATCTAAGCCTCAAGTTTAACCCAAGCAGGTGTCAAAGGGCTGACAGGTCTCATCCGAGGAGAATGGGATAAGGCACCATGACAAGACTTGGAATGTTAGGACAGCAGACATTTATAGGATCATTTGCTAAAGGCAAAAAGATTGGCAAACATGCTTACAGGCAGCTGCGGCAGGGCTGGACAGGGACACCTCATAGTGTTGCGGTGCACAATTCTGGGGGGGGGGGTGTGCATTCACATAGTCTATGATTAGAAAGGAGCACCCTGGAGTTTTAGTCCATAGCCCTTATAAACTTACACCATAGCTCTGGGGCTCTGGCACATTGAAATTGACACCCATGTCTTCTTCACTGAAGGCATATTCAGTTTTACTCTTGATATTGTTAATGAAGTACAACTGCACGAATGTTACTGTGAAGCTATTGGTGGAAATCTAGTGCAATAGTATTCTTTTGTGGCCAAATTTCCTAAGAATACCAAAATATTACCCCAGACCCAAACTAGCTCGCCCCACAAGGTTCTCAGGAGAGATATATCCACATAGAACAATAACAAAGGAAAGCAGAATAGCACTTTGCTGTTAGCTGGGCTTCGGGTGTCAAACCTCAGTGTGAGCTCAGGTACCAGGCCACTAGGCAGACGTGTGCAGCCTAGCCTAGAGTCTTGAGGGGATCTCAGTTGGAAACTGCAAGGCCAAGCCCGAATGGATCTTAACACACTTTCATTAGCATCATGGAAGAAAGAGACAAAAAAGACTAATGGCTGACTAAAAGCTGTCCCTAAGCTAGCACATGGCTTCAGCCACATGGGTGAAAGAGAAAAAGAGGACCAATCCACACCTTTATCCTAATATGTGATGCATAGTGACTTGACCCAATGAGTCCTGATAATTGACCAAACTTCCTGGTAGGGGCAGGTGAACAAAGAAAGGGATGGTAGAAGGGTGGTTTTCCCAGCCCTGGTCCACAGATATTAGTAAGACCTGAGTGAATAGACAGGTATGGGGAGAGTAAATGGTGGATCGAGTATCCCTAATAGACTCCTTCTTATATTCCAAATCTCTAGAAATGATAGATACTATATTTTTTAAAAAAAGTTATTACCATTCAAGAATACACTTAGTGATCAATAGAAAGAGACCATGGAGAGGGTAAAACAAAGGCATTTTCAACACATCCAAGCACTCAGAAAGCTTATAAGTCACAAATCTTCTGTGAAATAACCAATAGTAAATATATGACGCTAAGGAACACAATGAATTCGAACACAAAAGGTGAGATATAGTAAGAAATGAGCAAATAAATCAGTAAATCTGTAAGAGAAGATATCAGTGCAAGAAGTGAGTGGGGTGACAACATGGGGAGGGGATGGCAAAGAGGGAAAAGAGGTAAGAAAGTGCATTCTAAGTTTCTTGCCTTGTTTGGAGGGAGAATAGAGATACTGATTAATGTTAAATGTTGACAGAGAATTTATATTAAAGTTTTAGTATGTGTAGTAATATTGTGCAGGTGAACCCTAGAAGCTTAGAAATAAAATGTATACTTCTTAAACCATTTACAAGACACATTTGTAAAACAAAATAGCACCAAAAGGTTGAAAATAAAAGAATTGAAAAATATACTCCAGTGCCCATACAAAGAATACAGGTATAACAATATTAATGTTAGACAAAACAATTCAAAACAAAAAAAGCAATAAAAAAGATTAAAATACTTCATCAATAATGGGTACAGGCTTCCACAAAGATATAACTCTAAGCCCTTACAATTTAGGCTTAAAATAGAGATCAGCAAATTCATTATCGTAGCATAAAAACACACTTTCCACAGGAATTATCACATCAGGTGCTAACTAACTTACTAACTAACCTAACTAAACAAGAACATACAGGATTTAAATAATACAATCAACAAACTTGAACAAATGTATGTTTGTATTAACAAACAGAAAATGCACACACTTTTCAAAATGCACATGAAAGACTTATAAAAATGAATGATGTATTAAGCCACAAGGGAAATCTCAAGGAATTGATATCGATAAAAGCAGAAATCAATGAAAGAAAAAAAATTTTTTTAAGTTGAACAATAGGGGCACCTGCGTGGCTCAGTCATAAAGTGTCTGCCTTCGGCTCAGGTCATGATCCCAGGGTCCTGGGATCGAGCCCTGCATCAGGCTCCCTGCTCAGCGGGAAGCCTGCTTCTCCCTCTACCTGCTGCTCCCCCTACTTGTGTTCCCTCTCTTGCTGTGTCTCTCTCTGCAAAATAAATAAATAAAATCTTTAAAAAAAAATTGAGCAATAAATGAAAAACTGGTTGTTTGAAATGACCAATGAAATATATAAGTGCTCTTTCTGATAAAGAAAAAGAGAGGGAAGACATAATAATAGGAATGAATTTAGGCTCTAGAGAAGATTGCTTTATTTTACAGATAAATTTGAAAACCTAGATGAAATTACTTGTTAAGAAGTTATAAATTACCAAAGTCATCTAAGAAGTAGTATAAAATTGGTTAGACTGATAGCCAGAGAAGAACTGGAAGGGTAGTCAAAGAACTACCTGTAAAAGTTGTGGTAGAGAGCTTCTAAAATGGCCCACAATAATCCCTACCTCCTTGTATTCACACCTTTGGTTAATCCTTAAGTGTGGGTTGGACCTTGTGGGCTTGCTTCTAGTGAACAGAATGTGGCAAAAGCGATGGAGTGTCACTTCCAAGATCAGGTTACAAAAATATTAAGTTATTTTTGTCTTGCTGGCATTTTCTGGTTGTCTCTTGCTGGCCTTGATGAAGCAAATTGCTATGTCGTGAGCTCCTCTATGGAGAGGTTCACATGGCAAAGAATTGAGGGAGTCCTCTGGCCAACATCTAGCGAGGAACTGAGGTTCTTAATCCAACAGCCCACAAGGAACTGAAACTTGCCAAGAGCCACATGAGTGAGTTTGGAAGTGGATCCTGTCCCAGTTGAGCTTTGAGATAACTGCCGCCTCAGTCAGTGCCTTTTTTTTTTTTTTTCCAGTCAGTGCCTTGAAGGCAGGTTGTGAGAGACCCTAAGCCAAAGGTATCCAGCTAAGCCATGTCTGGTTTCTTGAGCTGCAGAAACTGAGAGATAACAAATGCCTGTTGTTTTAAGCCACTAAGTTTTGGGATAATTCATTATACAGCACTGTATAACTAATACAAATATAGACAACAGGCCTGGATAATTTTCTGTATTATATGAACTGTTTCCGAGCATAGAAAAAGATGAACAGCTATCCAACTTACTCTAGGAAGTTAGCCTAACCCTGATACCAAAGGTGAACAAAAAGAGGATATGTAAAACATATGACAAGCTAATCACACCAATGAAAAAAGCCATAAGTAAACATTCAGCAAACAAAATCTAACAGTGTGTTAAATGAATCCTAACCATGTAGAATTTACCTCCAAGAAAGTAATACTTTTAAAAAGTATCGAGTACTTATTATGTAACTAGAATCTCTTCTAGGTTTGAGGCATACACACACATACACCCCCCCCCCACAGTCTCATGAGGTACCTTCTAGAAAATTTAGGTGGGCAGAGGCTTATAAATCCACAGGAGTTTGTGGAGGAGGAAGTGGGATTTGAACCCACCCCACTATGCTGATCAACATCAGAAAAATCTATCAAGTAATTCATTATACTGTCATATTAAAAGGTAATAATTATACCACCATTTTAATAGATGCTTTAAAAAATGTTATGGGATTGAATACCCATTTCTCTTTAAAACAAAACAAAACTCCCAGAAAACTGGAAGAAACCAGAAGTTCAAGCAAACCTCACACACAGTGGGTAATTATTAGAAGCCTTCCTTATCAAACTCAAGAACAAGATTCAGGTGCCTATCATTACCATTCTTTTTCAACATCATACTGAAGATCCTGCCAATGTAATATGGTAAGAAATATAAGTTAACAAGTATAAATATTGGAAAACAAGATATGAATCTTCATCATTTGCAGATGATATTATTTTCTATCTAGAAAATCTAAGAGAAGCAACTGAAAACTTATTAAAACAAGTAAAAATTCAGCTTTACAAAACAGATAAAAAACATTAAGATTAAACATCAATAGAGATGTTTGGAGATTAAACAACACATTCGGAGATTGGAGATTAAATATTTGGAGATTAAACAACACATTTCTAAATAATGCATATGGATGAAAGAAGTCTCCAGGGACATTTTTAAAACAGGACTAAAGCAAAATAAAAATACAGCTTATCAAAATTTGTGGGATACAGCAAAATCAGTGGTTAGAGGGAACTGTATAGCATTGAATGCATATATTAGAAAGGAAGAAAGATCTAAAATGTGTAATCTAAGCTTCCACCTTAGGACACTAGAAAAAGGAAGAACAATATAAACCTAAAGAAAGTAGAAAAAAAGAAATAATAAAAATTAGAGCAAAAATCAATGAACTTGAAAAAAGAAAACAACAGAGAAAATCAACAAAACAAAAAACTGGTTCTTTAAACATATCAATAAAATTGATAAATCTGTAGCCAGGCTAATATGAAAAAAAGAGAGAAGACACGAAATTTCACATATTAGAAATGAAAGAGAAGCCATGATTAGTGATATCATGGACATTAAAAGTATAATAAAGAGGGGCACCTGGGTGGCTCAGTTGGTTAAGTGTCTGCCTTCGGCTCAGGTCATGATCCCAGCGTCCTGGGATCGAACCCCACATCGGGCTCCCTGCTCAGTGGGGAGTCTGCTTCTCCCTCTCCCTCTGTCTCTCCCCCTGCTTGTGCTCTCGCTTGCTCTGTGTCTCTCAAATAAATAAATAAAACCTTAAAAAAAGTATAATAAAGAAATACTATGAACAACTTTATGTTCACAAATTTGATAACTTGGATGAAATAGACCAATTTCTTGAAAAATACAAACTACCAACATTTACACAAGGAGAAATAGTTAAACTGAATAGCTCTGTATCTATTAAAGTAAATCGAATCTGGAATTAATAAAATTCCAAAAAAGAAAGCACCAGGTCCAAATGGTTTCATTGGTGAATTCTACCAAACATTTAAGAAAGAAACTATACAAAATCTCCATAATCTCTTACAGAAAACTGAAGCAGAAATTCTATGCTCATTCTGTGAGGTCAGAGCCAATTTGGGTAAGACCCAAACCAGATAAGACATTACAAAAAAAGGGAAACTACAGAACAATATCTCTCATGAACATAGATGCAAAAATCCTAAATATTAGCAAACTGAATCCAATAATATATGAAAGGAATTATACACATGATTGAATGGGATTTATGCAAAGCTGGTTCAAAATTCAAAAATCAATGTAATCCATCCACACATCAACAAACTAAAGAAGAAAACACACATCATCGTATTAATTGATGCAGAAAAAAAATTTGGTAAAATTCAACACCCATTCATAACAACTGTCTATTCTATTACCAAGAATAGAGGTGAACTCCTTCAACTTGATAAAGCACATCTACAAATAGCCATGGCTAACATTATATTTAATGGTGAGAAAATAGAGGCTTTCCCTTTAGGATTGGGAACAAGGCAAAAATGTTCTCTCTCATCACTTTTATTCAACAGCACACTAGAAATTTTAGCTAGTACAATAACACATGAAAAAGAAATAAGAAGTATAGAAATTGAGAAGGAAGAAATAAAATTGCCTTTGTACACAGACGACGTGATTGTCTATGTAAAACTTCCCAAAGAATCAACAAGAAAAACCTCCTGTAACTAATAAGTGAGTATAGTAAATTTGCAGAATATAAATTTAATATACAAATGTCAATTGCTTTCCTATATATCAGCAAGAAACAATTGGAATCTGAAGTAAAAAAAAAAATACTGTTTACAATAACACTAAAAAATAAAATGCTTAGATATAAATCCAATGAGTAAGTACAGAATCTATATGTGAAAAACTACAAAAGGGATGAAAGAAATCAAAAAAAGATCTAAATGAAATGTGCAGATACCCTGTGTTTATTGACTGGAAGTGTCAATACTGTTAAGATGTCAGTTCTTCCCAATTTGATCTATAAATTTAACACAGTCTTAATCAAAATCCCATCAAGGAGTTTTGTATTGACAAGCTGATTCTAAAGTTGATATGGAAAAGCAAAGACCTATAGTGGCCAACACAATATTGAGGAAGAACAAAGTTGGAGGACTCACACAGCCAGATTTCAAGACTGACTATAAAGTTACAGTAATCAAGACAGTGTGGCATTAGTGAAAGAATAGAACATAGAATAGAACAGAATAGACTGGGAAATAGACTCATACAAATATAGTCAGTTGATCTTTGACAAAGGAGCAAAGGTAAATTCAATAAATGGTGCTGGAACAATTGGACATCCATAAGCAAAAACAAAACAAAACAAAAGAAACAAAACAGCAATAAAAACACATAAACACAGACCTTACATCTCTCACACACACAAAAAAAATTATAATGGGTCGTAGACCTAAATGTAAAACACAAAGCTACAAAATTTCTAGAAGAAAACATGGGAAAAAGCCTAAGTGACCTTCAGTTTTTGGTGAGTTTTTAGATACAATACCAAAAGCACAATCCATGAAAGAAAAACTTAACATGTTGTATTTTATTAAAATTAAAAACATGTACTCTGAAAGACACTGTTAGAAAAATCAAAAAGTTAAGCCACAGATTGGGAGAAAATATTTGCAAAACACATATTTAATAAAAGACCTACATCCAAAATACACTAAGAACACAAAATGCAAAAATAAGGAAACAAAGCTATTAAAAATGGGTAAAAGATTGTGCATTGGGTAGTATAAGCATTTAACAATATTTGTTCTTCCAACCCATTAGCATGGAATGTCTTGTGTCATCTTCATTTCTTTGTGTCATCTTCAATTTTCCATCAGTGTTTTGTAGTTTTCAGGGTACAGGTCTTTTACTCCTTGGTTAAGTTTATTCCTATGTATATTATTATTTTTGGTGCAATCGTGCCCAATTTGGGATGGATTCCCTAATTTCTCTTTCTGTTGCTTCATTATTGGTGTAAAGAAATGCAACAGGTTTCTGTACATTGATTTTGTATCCTGAGAATTTACTGAATTCCTGTATCAGTTCTAGCAGTTTTTTGGTGGAGTCTTTCAGGTTTTCCATATAAAGTATCATCATCAGCAAATAGTGAAACTTTTTACCTCTTCCTTGCTGATTTGGATGCCTTTTCTTTCTTTTATTTTTTAAATTTAAATTCAATTAGCCATCATTAGCTTCTGATATAATGTTCAATGATACATTAGCTGCATATAACACCCAGTGCTCATCACATCACGTGCCCTCCTTAACACCCATCACACAGTTACCCCATCTCTGCATCCACCTCCCTATCTGTGACCCTCAGTTTATTTCCCGGAGTCAAGAGTCTCTCATGGTTTGTGTCCCTCTCTGATTTCTTCCCATTCAGTTTTCCCTCCCTTCCCCTCTTGTCCTCTGCATTATTCCTTATATTCCACATATGAGTGAAACCATATGATAGTTGTCTTTCTCTGATTGAGTTACTTCACTTAGTATAATACCCTCTAGTTCCATCCATGTTGATGTAAATGGTAGGTATTCATCTTTTCTGATGGCTGAGTAATATTCCACTGTATATATGAACCACATCTTTATCTGTTGAAGGGCATCTTCTGCTCCTTCCACAGTTTGGCTATTGTGGACATTGCTGCTATGAACATTGGGGTGCAGGTGCCCCTTCTTTTCACTACATCTGTATCTTTGGGGTAAATACCCAGTAGTGCAATTGCTAGGTCGTAGTGTAGCTCTATTTTTAATGTCTTGAGGAAACTCCATACTGTTTCCCAGAATGGCTGTACCAGCTTGCATTCCCACCAACAGTATAAGAGGTTTCACCTTTCTCTACATCCTCGCCAACATTTGTTGTTCCCTGTCTTGTTAATTTTAGCCATTCTAACTGGCATAAGTTATTATCTCATTGTGGTTTTGATTTGTATTTCCCTGATGGCAAGTGATGCAGAGCATTTTTTCAAGTGTCAGTTGTCCATTTGTATGTCTTCTTTGGAGAAGTGTCTGTTCATGTCTTCTGCCCATTTCTTGACTAGATTATTATTTTTTGGGGGGTGGGTGTTGAGTTTGATAAGTCTGATTGCTGTGGCTAAGACATCCAGTGCTATGTTGAATAACAGTGGTGAGAGTAGGCGTCCCTGTCTAGTTCCTGACCATAGAGAAAAAGCTCTCAGTTGTTCCCCATTGAGGATGATATTACCTGTGAGATAAGGCCCCATGTTGGGCTCCACGCTCAGTGCAAAGTCTGCTAAAGTTTCTCTCTCTCTCCCTCTGCCTTTATTATGTTGAGGTATGTTCCCTCTGAAACCTGCTTTGTTAAGGGGCTTTATCATGAATGGATGTTATACTTTGTCAAATGCTTTTTCTGCACCTATTAAAAGGATATTATGGTCCTTATCCTTTCTTTTATTAATGTGACGTATCATGTTGATTCATTTTTGAATACTGAACCTCCTTGCAACCCAGGAATAAATCCCACTTGATCTTGGTGAATGTTTTTTCAAATGTATTGTTGGATTTGGATGGCTAGTATATTACTGAGAAACTTTTCATCCATGTTCATCAGGGATATTGGCCTGTATTTCTCTCTCTCTCTCTCTCTCTCTCTTTTTTTTTTTTTTTTTTGTGGAGTTTTTATCTGGTTTTGGTGTCAGGGTAATGCTAGCTTCAGTAGAATGAATTTGGAAGTTTTCCTTCCTTTTCTATTTCTTGGAATAGTTTAAGAAGAATAGGTATTAACTCTTCTTTAGATGTTTGGTAGAATTCACCTGTGAAACCATCTGGCTCTGGACTTTGGTTTGTTGGGAGTTTTTTGATTACTGATTCAATTTCCTTGCAGTTATTGGTTTGTTCAAGTTTTTTATTTCTTCCTGTTTCAGTTTTGGTATTTTATATGTTTCTGGGAATCATCCATTTCTTCCAGGTTGTCTAACTTTTTGGCATATGGTTTTTCATAATATTCTCTTATAATTGTTTGTATTTCTGTGGTGTTGGTTCTTATTTCTTTTTTCTCATTTGTGATTTTATTTATTTGGGTCCTGTCTCTTTTCTTTTTGATAAGTCTGTCCAGAGGTTTATCAATTTTATTATTATTTTTTTTAAGAACCGACTCCTGGGTTCTTTGATCTATTCTGTTGTTTTGCTTTTAGTTTCGATATCATTTATTTCTGCTCTAATCCAGAGGGGAGGTGGGTAGGGAAATGGGTTAAATAGGTGATGGGGATTAAGGAGTGCACTTGTGATGAGCACCGGGTATTGTATGGAAGGGTTAAGTCACTATATTGTACATCTGAAACTAATATTACACTGTATGTTAACTGAAATTTAAATAAAAACCTTACATTATTTATTTATTTGAGAGAAAGCAAATGAGAGAGAGAGAGAGCATGACTTGAGGGGGGAAGCACAGAGGGAGAAGGAGAAGCAGGCCCCCTGTTGAGCGGGGAGCCCAATTCTGGGCTCAATCCCAGGACCCTGGGATCATGTCCTGAGCCGAAGCAGACGCTTAACTGACTGAGCCACCCAGGCATCCCAAAACTTTAATTTTTCTTAAATAAAAAAAAATAAAAATGGGTGCAAGACATGAACAGACACCTTCATTGAAGAAGGTCTACAAATAACAAATAAGCATATGAAAAAATGTTCAGCATCATTTATCATTATGGAGTTGCAAATTCAAACAACATTACACACCTATTTGAATAACTAAGACCCAAGGGCCCTGGGTGGCACAGTCAGTTAAGTGTCAACTCTTGGCTTTGGCTTAGGTCGTGATCTCAGGGTCGTGAGATAGGGCCCAATGTTGGGCTCCACGCACAGTGCAGAGTCTGCTAAAGTTTCTCTCTCTCTCCCTCTGCCCTCCCCACACTCACTTGCTCTCTCTCCCTCTCTCTCTAAAATAAATAAATTTTGAAAAAAATAAAAACTAAAACCCCAAATCTGACAATAGCAATTGCTGGTGTGTAATGTAGAATAATAACAAATTCTCATTTACTGCTGATGGGAATGCAAAATGGTACAGCCACTTCAGAAGACAGCCTGGCAATTTATTACAAAACTAAACATTGTCTTAACATATAATCCAGCAACTACATTCCTAGGTATTGACTAAACTAATTTGAAAACTTATATCCATGCCAGAATTTGCACATAAACGTTTATAGCAGTTTTATTAATAATTGCCTCAACTGGCAGCAAGAAAACTTGTCTTTAATAAGTGAATGGATAAATAAACTGTGGTACATCCAGACAATGGAATATTATTTAGTGCTACAAAGAACTGAGCTATCAAGCCACAGGAAGATATGGGCGAATCTTAAATGCATATTGCTAAGTGAAACAAGCCAGTCTAAAAAGGCCACATACCAAATGATTTGAATTATGTGACATTCTGGAAAAGGCAAAGCAATAGCAACAATCTTAGAGTAAAAAGATCAATAATTGCCAGTGGCTCAAAGGGAGAGGGTAAGAGTTGAATAGGTGAAACACAGGGGATCTTTAGGGTGGTAAAAATATTTGTATGACATGTAATGGTGGATATATAACTGCATTTTCCAAAAGCCATAGACCTTTAAACCACAAAGAGAGAACCTTAATGTATACAATTTAAAAAAAATCATTTAGGAGATTGGGGATCCCAGGATAGAATGCAGAATGTGACAAAAATAATCTAAGTGTATTGCAAATCCATGAGGCACTCTCACTGAAGGACAGTGAGGGGAAAAGGTATTGACCATAGTAACTTTGGAAATCAACATAGTTCGTAAGACTACATGTAAAAGAAACTGTACATATACACTATACTCTAGTTGATAAGGTTGTTTCCTACAGGGGTATGGGTTAGCAATTCTAATACCACTATACATATATATTGCAACCAAACAACTAAGTGAATGAATGGTAGATGGTGGGAGCCAAATTTCTCACTGTTGAAGTGAGAGTTTACAGATGAGCAAGAGGAGGAGGTTATGTGATCATGGATTAGAGTTCAAGACGTTAGTGTGAATTCATGTCTAACTTGATTTATAGATCTAGAGGGTTATGTATAGAATTATTTATAGACGTATACACACGTGGATTAGTATACACAGAGGTATTTCATTGTTGTGTCAGCTGAGAGAGCCTAGAAGCAATGATACCTGGTGGCAATGAGCATACCTAGAGCCCGTATCTTGGATTTTAATACCATCCTTCAATGAAAGAAACCAGGGATCCCTGAAGAAGTGGCTGATTTTAGGGCTAGGGTAGGAATTATACGAAATAAACCTAAAGCATCTTGTAGTATCAGAAAGAAAGAAAGCACTTAAAAAACCCCCACACACAATAAAGAAGATGTGGTATATATACACAATATTAGCCATAAAAAAGAATGAAACCTTGTCATTTGCAACAGCACAGGTGGACCTAGAGGGTATAATGTTAAGCGAAATAAGTCAGAGAAAGACAAATACCATATGATTTCACTCATATGTAGAGTTTAAGAAACAAAACAAAGAAACAGACAAAAAAACCCAGACTCTTAAATACAGAGAACAAACTGGTGGTTGCCAGAGGGGAGGTGAGTGGGGGGATGGGTGGAATAGATAAAGAGGTTGAAGAGTACACTTACCATGATGAGCAATGAGAAATATATAGAATTGTCAAATCATTATATTGTACACATGAAACTAATGTAACACAGTATGTTAATTACCCTTCAGCATAAAAAATGTAGAGTTCTGAAAATAAACACACACACACACACACACACACACAAACTCACACATTGTTGGTGGGGGGATGTTAAAAAAGGAGGACAGGAACCAAGTGAAAGAACACTCCTCAACAACTAAAGTACAAATTTGGGCAAAAAACCAAAGTAGTATTGGATTATAGCTCAAAGTATAAAATCCATAAGTTCATACTGATAGAAATAATGACTGACTAAATTAATAAATGGAGAAGAGACAAATCTCCTGTGCATAAGAACTCCAAATTGTTTATGTAAACACTTTGCCCTCAAGGAAGTGAAGCATAAGTCCCCACTCTTTAAGTGTAGACTGCCCACAGTCATTCCTCCCAAAGGGTACAGTATGGAAAGAGGGGAAAGTAACTTTCCAGTGGACAAACCTGACCAACACACCTCAGCCAGATGGTCACAGTTAACATCAACAATGATAAGTCTTATTGATTGTTCCCTCTATATGTTGGATGAAAACGCACTTTATCTCTGTGGGCTTCTTCCCCCAAACCCATAATCCCAGTCTAATCATGAGAAAAGCATTAAA
This sequence comes from Mirounga leonina, assembly GCF_011800145.1. Lineage (NCBI taxonomy): Eukaryota > Metazoa > Chordata > Mammalia > Carnivora > Phocidae > Mirounga > Mirounga leonina. Next base: position 928,616 of record NW_023270513.1, on the reverse strand, counting down.
TAAATCACAATTGAGAGACTTTCTACAAAATATCTGACTAGTACTCCTCAAAACTGCCCAACTCATCAAACATGAAGTCTGAGAAACTGTCACGGTCAAGAGGAACCTAAGGAGGCATGACACCTAAACGTAGTATGGTATCCTGGATGGGTTCCGGAACAAGAAAAGGACATTAGGGAAAAATTAAAGAATTATGAATAAACTATGGGCTTCAGTTAATAATGTATTGATATTGGTTCAATAATTTTGACAAATGTACCATAGTCATGTAAATTGTTTTAAAAAGTAGGGAAAATGAGGTGTGGGGTATATGGAAACTCTGTACTATCTTTAGAATTTTTCTATAAATCTAAAGCTGTCTTAAAATGAAGTTTATTTAAAAAAAATCAGTAGAAACTGGCAAAGACCAATTAGAAATAAAATAGATAAATGGGTTCCTTTCACAAATGCAACAAAACTATAAAATGTCTAAGAAAAAAACAAATAAGAAGTCTGCCAGACATATAAAAAGAAGACTATAAACTTTTATTGAAGAGCATTTAAAGAGATCTAAATAAATGGTGAAACATACATGTTCCTGGATGGGAAAATCAATATTGTAATGATATCAGTTCTTCCCAAACTATTCCATAAATTTCATCCAATCAGAGTCAAATTCCCAGCAGGCATTTTCACAGAACTTAACAAATTGATTAGAAAATTCATGTGTGAAAGAAAATGTTCAAGGATAGCTAAGACAATTTTGAAAGGAAAGAATAATGAAAAGGGGGACTTGTTTTACCATATATCAAAATATTTTATACATTCTTCAGAATGAAAAGTGTGTGCTAAAGCTCTTATTCAAAACAGATAACAATGGGTGTGGCATAAACTCAGACCAATCAGCATGGACAAGGGCTCTGAATAGACAATTTGGCCTGAGGCAGGATTACTGGCCTAATAATCAGACCTAGCACAGCGATAGAGATATAGAACAAAGCAACTGAATAGAGACTAGAAACACATCCATGGGTATGAGGTAATCTAGTATTTAATGAAGGTGGCCTTTAGAATCAGTAGGGAAAGAATGGTCTATTCAATAAATGGTATTCAGGGGATTGGCTATCTGCTTAGGAAAAAATAGATATTTTCTTCACACCACTTAAAAATAAGATTACAGACAAATTAAAAGCACAGAATGTAAAATATAAGACTCTTGTAAAGTATTGGAAATTATGGTTATAATATTGATATTATTATGATAATATAATATAATTAGTATAATAGCAATATTATGGTTATATTATCGATATTATTGAAAATTTTCTTTTAAAGAAACCACAAAAAGCAAAAGCTCTAAATGAAAAGATTGATACATTTGCTGGCATCAAAATTCTGAAATAATCTGTATGACAATAGGTACCATTAACAAAGTTAAACACAAGTGACAGATTGTGAGAAATGATTGGCAACTTTTATCCACGGTGGTTTTCCTTCTATTTCTTTATCACCCCTCTTTTATCTTTCTTTTTCTTTCCTCTTTTTTTTTCCTCTCCTCTCCTCTCCTCCCCTCCCCTCCCCTCCCCACTTCTCATCTCTTCTCTTCTCTTCTCTTCTCTTCTCTTCCCTTCTTTTCTTTTTTCTTTTCTTTTCTTTTCCTTTGCAGTAGGACATCTACTACAGTTGCTATTCCTGGTGTCTGAAATGCTACATGTGTCCCTGAATCTTCATGAGGCCTTAATGACTCAAATTTCATTTCCTCACACAGGCCTTCCCTGACTGACCAATCCAAAGAAGCCACACCCCACCTTTCACAATCCATCTTGTCACCCTCTTCCATTTTCCTCAGAGCACTTACTCTTATCAGAAAGCAGCATGTCTGTGTATTTGTTCACTTGTTCTCTGTCTTACCCTACTAGGATGTGTGCTCTGTAAGATCAAGGACTTGGCCTGTCTTGTTGCTTACTATATCCCCAGCACCTAGCACAGTCCCTGGCATGTAATAGGTGCTCAATAAATATTTGTTGAATGAATTAATGTTTGAATCTATAATTTATAATGAACTTGTAAAAATGAGGGTTTACAAAGGCAAACTGCCCAAAAGACAACCAGGCAAAGGGTATTATCAGGAAATTTGTAGAAGAGGAACTACAAATATGGCCAATAAACACGTTAAAGATATTTAACCTCACAATTTTTTTAAACTTTATTTTATTATGTTATGTTAATCACCATACATTACATCATTAGTTTTTGATGAAGTGTTCCATGATTCATTGTTTGCGTATAATCCCCAGTGCTCCATTCAATATGTGCCCTCCTTAATACCCATCACCGGGCTAACCCATCCCTCCACCCCCCTCCCCTCTAAAACCCTCAGTTTGTTTCTCAGAGGCCATAGTCTCTCATGGTTTATCTCCCCCTCCGATGTCCCCACCTTCATTTTTCCCTTCCTGCTATTTTCTTTTCTTTTTTTTTTAACATATAATGTATTATTTGTTTCAGAGGTACAGGTCTGTGATTCATCAGTCTTACACAATTCACAGTGCTCACCATAGCACCTACCCTCCCCAATGTCTATCACACAGACACCCCATCCCTCCCACCCCCCACCACTCCAGCAACCCTCAGTTTGTTTCCTGAGATTAAGAATTCCTCATATCAGTGAGATCGTATGATACTTGTCTTTCTCTGATTGACTTATTTCGCTTAGCATAATACCCTCTAGTACCATCCATGTTGTTGCAAATGGCAAGATTTCGTCTTTTTTGATGGCTGCATAATATTCCAGTGTGTGTGTGTGTGTGTGTGTGTGTGTTCCATATATATATGGAATGGAATGGAATTCCATATATATATATTCCATTCCATTCCATATATATACATTCCATCTATCTATCTATCTATCTATCTATCTATCTATGTATATATATATATATATATATATCTCACATCTTCTTTATCCATTCATCTTTTGATGGACATCTTGGCTCTTTCTAAAGTTTGGCTATTGTGGACATTGTTGCTGTAAACATTGGGGTGCACATACCCCTTTGGATCACTACATTTGTATCTTTGGGGTAAGTACCCAGTAGAACCACACAATTAATTAGGAAAATAAAATATAAAAGGCATTTTATCAATGTATATAATTTGGAAGGTTTATACCAAAAACCAGACTTGAACAAATTTCTCTTTTACTCTAATGCTCAAGCCTATTTAAAACAAACAAACAAAGAAACAAACAAACAAGAAGATTCCTGCCCAATTCCCACTATTTAGAGGTATATATCTTCATCCCTTTTAGCTGAAAAATATCTTTTTTCTGATATTTTTCTCCATATTTCTTCACTATGTACTGATATGTCTTGATTTTTCAGGTTTAGATATTATCTATTGACTTCCCACAGGGAGTTCACTCTCTTCCCATCCACCTGCTTATGTGCAAATGTTTCCCTTCTTCCCATCGTCCTGATATAGCTATATCAGTGTTCAGTGCTGACATTAATATGACTATGAGGCCCAAGTGGTCCTATAATTACATGTCCTTTCTTGAATAATTTTTGTGTTACTCACAGTTAATAATTGCCTCAATTTTTGTGTGTGCTTGATTGGTTTTCTGTGTACCTATAACTAATTCATTGGCAAACGGTCTGCCAGAAGAGTAAATCTCATCTCAGCCTGTCGAAACATCTTTTTCCTGGAAGCACCTTTCCTGGAACCCTCCATGATCCATTACACCTGGCCCGCTTGGGCACTGGGATTGCTGCTTCGCTGCCTGCTGTTCAGGGACTTTCCTCTTACCTCCATTCAAGCAATCACCTCGCCTTCCTCTTCTATTAAGCGCCCCTGTTTCCTGGGTTCCTAGTGTTGGCTCACATCCTACAATAGCTTCATCGGAAGGAGTGCATGCAAAATATATGTTTTGACAACTTGTTAGTCTGAACATGTCTTTGTTTTATCCACATCCTTGAGTATAAAGTTCTAAGTTGGAAATCATTTTCCCTAAAATTTTGATGATGTTAATCCATTATCTCCTAGCTTTCAGTGTGTGGTTGAGGGAGTTTGATACTGTTCTGATTCTTGAGACTTTGTATGACCCTATTTTTTTTTTCTTTCTGGAACCTTTTAGGATCTCTTTACTAAGTGTACTAAAATTTCACAAAGATGTGCCTTGTTGTTGGTCTTTGTGCATCTTTTGTGCTAAATACTTGATGTGCCCTCTCAATCCAGATATTTATATCCTTCCATTCTGAGAAATGCAATTGATAGTTTCTCATTCTCTCTTGTCTTTGTTCTTTCTTTCTGGTACTGCTTTTATTCAGATACTGGGTCTCTTGGAGTGTCCTAATTTTCTCTCCTTTCCATTTATTCGTCTTTGTGTTTACTTGCTGTCAACTTTATCTTCCTAAACTTTTATATAATGTTTTACTTATGTTTCCATATTGGTAAATTACAAACTTTGTTTTATTTTTCTTTGCATTCTATTTTTCTTTCATGGATTCTGATAGATTCTGGTATTGCCAAAATATTTGCTATCCCCGTCTATTGGGTCTGTCTATGCAGTAGAATTATATTTCTTGCACTGTTGACATCAGATTTGGACACATCACTTATTTTGGTCAATGCAATGTGAGTGGAAGTGACATGTCCCACTTTTGAGCAGGAGCTTTGAGAGTCACTGTGTGATTCTATCATCTTGCTTTCCCCTCTGTTTTGAGGCTGATGATACACCAGATAGCACCTCTCCTTCAGCTTGACTCCTGGAGTGAAGACAACATGTAGCAAAACTGTAGTCATCATGCAGATAATATATGACATGGGCAAAAGGTTGCCCTTTGTTGTTGCAAGCCACTAAGATGTTTGGTGTTTGTGTTTAGACTTTTCTGTTCCCTGTGTTGTGTTTATTTCCTCTGCATTCATTTTTTTGTTTGTTTCGGTCTCTGTTTTCCACATTAAAGGCTTTGCTTAAGTGTCTGGTGATCCTTGGATGGGAGCTCATTTTTAAGAGTGAGGAAGTAAAAAGCTTATTGGAATTCTGTGTGCAGAGTATTGGTTTTTTTCAACTGGTCCCAGTAGAGTGAGTTCCCTGGGCTTTTTAGGGAATATCCAAATATCAGATTCCCCAGGGAGAAAGCCTCTAATGTCTTACAGTGGTAGGGAGGTGATGTAGTATCATGTTGCCAGTATTTTTGGAACTGAGTGAGGGAAGAGGATATAGGAGGCCTCTCTGTTCAGTGTGTAGATTATCACCTTATTCTCCTGTTCAGGTGATGCATTCTTGTCTTCAGCTGAGGCTGCCTTCTCCACATCCAGCCTCTCTGGGGAGTAAACCTCTGGTGTTCTGCCAATATTGAAGAAGAACCTCAGAAATCTCATTTTTCTTATACATACTTGTTTGCAGCCCAAATATGCCCCCACTTTCAGAGGTATCTGGTGAGCTTCAATTCCTGAACACATCTGGAGTTTTATGGGGCAAATTGGCCTGCTTCTGGGTTTCCCCCACTGCCATCTTGGGTTTCCCTTTTCTCTGCTCCTCTTCATCTGCTTGCCATCTTCCAACATTTTGTTGCAGTTGTCTCTCTCCAGTTCTATACTCTTAGTCCTTTAACTTGATGTCTTTTCAAAAACCATTTACTATCATTTTAGTGGGATTGGGGGGTGGGGAACAGTGCCAAATGTATTCATTCAGTCTGCCATGCTTAACTTGAAGTCCTGAATGACCAATGAACAAGAAGGTACAAAATAAAACAATAGTGAGATATAGTTCCTTCCCTATCTTATTGGCAATATGCTTGATAAATCTCTGTAGGACCTGCCCTGGATCACATTAATAGTAACTCCTGGCACACCAATGGATAACACAGGAGGAAAATGGTGTACCTTTGATTTGATGAAGCCAATCTGCCCTTCTCTTGAATTAGAGGGGAAGCGAGCCTTCCATAGCAGACTACAGAGATGAGGGCAATGGTGCCTGTGGAGAATTACATTGCTGGTAAGAAAGGAGGTTAGAGATAGTTTTAAGCTTAACAGAAGTTTTTGTTAACTGGAGTGGGGTTTTCAAAGGAATGAGGAGGCTGGTGAAGAATCTGAAGAACAATCAGCAGGAGGGAGGACAAAGAGGTTGGGAAGGCATACTATTGAATGGGAATGAGGCTCCTGGGGGTGGGGGGCAGGAGGATTGTGCCAGGAGGGCAGGGCTAGGAGAGTGGAGAACAGAGAAGCAGGGTGAAAAACTGTTTCTTCTGGTTTTCCAGAACTGGCACGGACCCACCCTTTGGACACTGTTTATCCATAGTTCCTGTTTCCCAGTCAGGACCCTGACTCTACCTATTCTTCTAAACTTGCTTTCCTACTCCTAAGATAGAAGTGGTCCTGCCCAAGTGAAAAAGTGAGGCAGCCACTTCTCTTTTTCCCATGACCGATCAATGAGATAACTAACATTCATACTCACATCAGTTAGCCAGGCCAAGAGGGGAAGGGCCCACCTGAGCCTATGTGTATGCTTTGAGGCCTGGGGCTGCTATGCAAGGGTCTGACTGAATAGGCACGTCAGATGTGTCCACCCATCCCTACCCCTCTCCTCTCCCACCATCTGGCTAAGTTCCTTGATACCTCCTCTAGACTTCCATAATACCCTTTGTTCATTCATTCATTCATTCATTCATTCATTCATTCATTCAGTGCCAAGTAAGCACCAAACTCTGTGGTAGACGTTGAAGGTACAGCAGTGAACCAAACAGACAAAAGCCCATGCTTTCTTGAAGCGGACAGTTTGAGCCTAGGCTGAAGGTGCAGGTGGAGCCTTGGGATCAGATTGGGGTTGAGAGGGGCTAAGATGGGTATTTCTATACTGAGACATACTGTATGTCTTATTCTCACTAAAGAGGAAAGGTTGCTTCTTTTATTCTGGATTTGGTGGGGAATCTGGACCTAGATTGTCGAGCAGAAGGGAGCTATGGTGCCAGTTACTCCTCACAACCTCCACTGCCACATCATCTCTCACCTAGATTACTGTCACAGCCGCTCATAGGAATGTCCTCACTTGTTTCCTTGTTTTGCTCCTTGACTCTTCCTCCTTCAGCCTATCTGCATGATAGCAGCTAAAGTGATCATGTTAAAATATTTATCACCACTCTGTTCAAAACCCTGCTCGGGTTCCCATTTCACTCAGAGTAAAACCCAAAGTCTGGTTTGGTCTGGCATGGTCCTGCCTGCTTTAATGGTCATTTCCTCTGTGAATTCACCTACACTTCTTTCCCTTTTGCTAACACTGCTTGGACTCTTTTCTAGATCTCAGCATACAAAATACCCTCCAGCCCCAGAGCTGTTACACCTGCTCTTCCCTCTGCCTGGTATGCTCTTCCTCTAATTAGCCACATGGTTTGCTCCTTCACCTTCTTGAGGTGTTTACCTAAATGCTATTTTGTCAGAGAGGCTCTCCCCGACCACTCTATTTTAAATTGCACCTCACATTTACTCTTCTCGTTGGTTGTCTTAATTTTTCTCTGGAGCACTATCACCACCCCATAAGACTACAGTATCTATCCTGTTTATCGTTCGCCTGCCTTCACTGAAACACAAGCTCCATGAGAGCACGGGCTTTTGTCTATTTTGTTCACTGCTGTATCTTTATCACTTAGTCCAGGTACCCAGTATGTGCTCAAGAAAGAGTTGTCAAAGGAATGAATGAACATGGATGGTCATGTAGGCCTTGGTGGATTATGTTGGTTTTGAAGCTGTCTTTCAGCACCAGATGCCAGGATTGTCTGGTTCTACCAGGCTTTTTTGTTACTCTCCCACCCTTCTTCTTAGCAGGGAGGACAGGGAGGATGTGAAACACTGGACCTGCTCTGAGAGGGGAGATCACTCATGCCCAGGGAACTCCTCATCTGAAGTCCCAGAGGACTCAAATGGATGACCACTTTCCAGCTAGAAGGTCCTGCATCTTTGAGATTATATTTTCCAAAATGGAAATAGTTTTATTGCTTCTTCTCTTCTAATGATAAAAGTAATAGATGGTCATAGTTAACAAATATCATGTGGTCCAAAAATATGACTGAGTTCCCCTCCCCGACTCTCGCCTTCTAACACCTCCTCTCCCAAACCCTGCCTACCTGCAGTGTGGTAAACTGCTTTGATTCCCTTAACATCTGTATCAGGAATCTCTTGCCATATCAATACCTAAAGGGTGACATCATTGTTTTTAATGGCTGCTGTGTATGAATATGCCATAATTCATTTAAACAAGTCCCTGTTTTTCACTCTAATGAACAGGCTGGAAATGAACATCCTGGTACATACATCTTTGCTCTCTTGACCCATTATTTCCTTAGGATGAATTCCCAGAAGTGGAATTGCTGGGTCACAAGGGCTCCCCATTGGAAGACTCCTGATACTATTGTCCAAATGTGGGAGGACTCCAATTCTAAAGGGTTCAAAGTGACCCTCTGCCCTGTATTTCCCCCACACAACTCCCTCACCTCTCCCACACTCCATCCTCTAGGGGAATCCACAGAGGACACTCGTGCATACTCACACAATAATTTTTATGGATGGGCTATTGCGTACCATGCGCTGTTCTAGACACGGCACACATATTACCTCTTGCAATCCTCAAAACAATCTTGGGAGGTCGTACTATGATTAGCCCCACTGTACAGATGAGGAAACTGAAGCTCAGAGAGGTGAAATAACTTGCCCAAGGTCATGCAGCTGGCAGGGAACCGGTGGGAGACTCCAAGTCAGTAGTCACAGACCAGAGGCTAGACCCCTGACCCCTCACTTTGCTATCCTGCCTCCAAAGCCGGGCTTTGAAGTAGGATGGACCTGGGTTCAAATAAGGCTCTGCCACTTCTTAGCTGCATCACGTTCGAGAAATCACTTCGCCTCTCTACCCCCGAGCTCTGTCAGTGCAAACCAAGTCCGATCACTCCTACCTCACCTAGTTTGCAGGAGGCGTCAGTGTGGTGATGCAGAGCAAAAGGCACAGCGGAGAGTTAGCCCTTCAGAAATGGGATTTGCCGGCCCTCCCCACTCCCTGACCTCCAACACCTCCTCTCCTAGACCCCATGACTGGAAATCCCGTGGGAAAGAAAAAGCAAGTTTGACACTTCCCCTGAGGTTTCCGAGCCTTGCGTTCCTGGCTCTTTCTCACGGCATCTCCCCCACAGGCCAGAGCCCAGGAAGTGTGGATCGCAGAAACTGCCCCCACACACAGCCAGATAACCCCATGGTGGCAGACAGCAGGGGCAGGACAGCTTACGCTCCCTTCTCAGCCTCCTGTGCCGGAGGGGGTGACCAGGAAGATGGTTGGCTTCCTTCTCCCTGCTCCCACCTTCCCTGCTCCCTGGTCTATGGGCCCAGCTCACCTCAGATTCCGGGCCTCTGAAATCATTGCTCCAGCCCACCGGACTGGGCCTCAGGCCAGCTTCTCCAGCCCCAGGCTCACCGGCAGAATCTTCGCCTTTGCTCCCTGAAGACTAATCACTGTCCTGTCAGCTTGGCCCTCTTCCCCTGTATTATTGTACAGAAATAGCCCTGGGCCCAGCCCCCCACCACCCCCCACCGCCCCCAGCAACCCTGGCCCCAGCTCCTTCACTGCCAGACTCATCGCATTTCCTCCTCCCCCTCTTCTCGGCTCTCCTCTGCTCCTCCCCGGCTGGGATTTGACCTCTACCTCCTGGAGCCAGGCACAAACAAGATCGCCTCTACTGGGCAGAGGAGCAGCCTCCTGCACTCCTCCTGCACTCCTCCTGTGCTCCTTCCAGCCCCAGGGCCTGGGAGGGAAAGAGTTGAGGGCATGCCAGTGGCGGGTAGAAGCGTTTCTGGCTCTGGCCACTGCCCCTAGGAGTAGGAAACTCCTTGCTTCCTTTTTCTCATGCTGTGGTGCCTCACCCATTCACCGGAGAGGCGAGGAGAGGAATCAAGTTCTTCCTCTGCATGGCAGGGTCTCTGGAGGGCTGTGGACATAGTCAGTAGCAGGGGACCTGCAGGGAGCTGTGGGGCCTGCAGTGCCATAGGAACTCTGAGGGAGGACACAGCAACCGGCAAGGCGAGGAGGTGGCAGCAGGACCCCAGGAGGGCTTGGGAGGCTGGACTCCAGCCCTTGAGGAGACTAGCAAAGGAGAGGCAGAGCCCAGTCCTCAGGGCTTCAGGGGACAGGTCACCAAAGCTGTAGAAAGGGTACACAGCGACCAGAGCAGGGGTAGGCAAGGTTGGGTCTGGGCCATTGTCACGAGTCAGAGCCCAGAACCAAGACAGGAGATCAGGGCCAGACCTCAGATCCACCTCCCACTAGCCCCACCTCTCCCAGTCCAGCCAACCTGTGGTGCTGGCCACAGTAGGACAGCACTTACCAGAATCTGGGGAACCCACGAAGCAGTTCCCAGTCAGGCCCAGTGGAGGCCCGACAAGGTGGGCCTGAGCCAGGTGTTGTTCCTGGGGAGCAGGGAAGAGGCACTTTCTTATACAACCTTGCTGGAGTCGTTTTGTTGCCCCATTTTACAGATGAGAAGACTGAGGCTCGGGGAGATGAAATGGCTTGCTCATGGTTCCACATGTGGATAGTGAGTGGCAGAGCTGGGCTTCCCAGAACTTGGCCCTGTTCCTCCGTCCACCACAGAAGGAGTTTGGGAAGTACCTCAGCTAGGTCCTCTGAGGTAGTCCCCACCCGGCCCTAAAACCAGGGAGTGAAGCAGATGGCCATAGAGCAAAACTACCTGGGTTCAAATCTGAACTCTGCCACTTATTACATATCTTTGGGCAAGCTCCTAAACTTTTCTTATACCTCAGTTTCCTCATTTGAAAAATAGGTCTAGTAATCGTACCCACCCCATATGGCTTTTGTGAAGAATTTTGAAGAATGGGGCTCGGGGCCTTTGGGGAAGCCTCCCCACTCCCCAAACCCACCCTGAGTGTGGATGAGGAAATTCATTGTTTCCCCCAATTCTTCCAGTAATTTCTCAAATTCATCATTCCTTGCTAACAAGAAGGAGCCAGACCACAGTGGTTTGGAGCCAGGTCAGACCCTCATTGCAGCTTTGGGGGGCTTTGCCCAAGTCTGTAGCATGATCCTCCTTCCCTGGGACACCCTCCTCCACAGTTCCCCCTCGCTACCCTGGATCTTCAAGCTAAAACATTTCCCCTTCTGGATCCCCCAGCCCCAGCCCTTGCATCTCTAGATCTGGCAGATGGAGGGCCCCTTGCCCTGGCCTCCACAGCTTCAGTGTAACCAGCAAAGAGGGAAGAGATAAACAGGGAGGAGGGAAGGCAGAGTGGGGTGGGGTGGGGTGGGGTGGGGGAGGAGAGGACAGGACAGTCCCAGCAAGAGGGAATTCCATCCTCTTCTGCTCCTCTCCACCAGAAGCAGCCAGGAGACTTTGGTTTTACGACTCCAGGCTCATAGTTAAATTACCCCTAACCAAAATGGGCATGTGTTCCTGGATTGGCTTGAATGCCAGTTCTGTTTCTTCCTATCTATGTGCACTGGGCAGGGAACTCAACTTTTCTGAGCCTTAGTTTCTCCCTGTCTAAAATGGGCATACTAATAACGCGCACCTCACTGGCAGGCTGTGGGGCTTTACATGAGAAAATACACGCAAAGTGTCCAGCACAGTGCCTGCACACAGAAACACTTGATTAATGACAGGGCTTGGTAGTGGTGGTGCTGGTGGTATTGCCAGGCCTTCTGGAATCTAGAACTGCCAATACACAAATATCTGACACAAATATGTGAAATAAGATGGTAACAGAGAGTACTAGGCAGTGCCCCATGGGCTCTTTCTGTCCTGTACTAGTAGATTAAATGACACGTGACTCCTGAGCCCTCCACATGCCTTTGGCTTGTGGAGAGTAGACCTAGGGTCCTGCCTCAGACACCAGCCAAGGGACTTTGGCTCCTTCTTCTCCCTGGGCCAAAGGGCCTATATCCTTCAGCTGGGGAAGCCTTGGTTTCTGCTCCCGCCATCCTTCCTCAAGCTCGTGAGCCTTGGCTTGGCTCAGCGTAGCCCTGCACCCTGCACCCCCGCCCTCCAGAGAACCAGGGAGCGGAGAAGGATCGCGCCTCTGGAGGTGGCCAGGGCCAAGCGGAAAATGAGCTCGGTCTGAAAAAGGGGTTTGATGGGAAAACTAGCCATGCCCTTAGTGCCAGCCCAGTTCGCAGACTTTGAGCCTGACCTAGGGCTGCAACTTCTCCCTCTTGTCTTTCTACCCAGGAAGTCTTGTAAGTTCTATAGGATAGTAGAGAATGGCTGGTCAACTCAGCCTGGCCTGGCCCAGCTTAGGGGATGGCTAATCCATGTTTCTTGACTGACTCAGCAAATAAGGGAGTGGCTGGGGCACTGTTTCACAAAAGGAGTCCCATAGGGGCTAGCTTCGAAGGCCTCCAGTTTCCCTCCAGCCCTGAGAGAAAAGGAGTATATGACTTCGAGGCAGAAATCAGGCTGCCTGCCACAGTTCAAGGGCCCACCACCTCTCTTGCCTTCATCTGAGACTCTTTGGGACTCTCTGACCACATTTTGGACTATTTCCCAGCCTCTGTAGATCGGTTTCCCTCTGCACCTTTAGCATTTCAGGGTCAGACCTCCTCCTGAGCTTGTGTGGGCCCCTGGAATTGTCTGCACACTAGGACATCTTGTAGGATCTATTGGCCCTACTGGACTGTGAGCTCCTGGAGGGTAGGGCCCTGGCCAACCTAGTTCTATATGCCCTGAAATTGATCCAAGGCCTGGCACACAGAGGGCTTCTTCTCACTCTCTCATCCACATCTAGTCCTGCTAGCTTGACTTTCAAGGCATATCCAGAATGCCTCTTCCATCCTTCCTTTGGGTCACTGCAGGAGCCTCCTGCCCAGTCTCCTAGCTTTTGTCCTTGGCCCCTAGTCTATTTTAGGCTCAGTAGCCAGAAGGATGTCTTAATGTGGTTCAGTCAGATCACGGCCCTCTCTTGCCTGCAAATCCTGCGCTGGCTCCCATTCACTGAGAACAAAAGCTAAAGTTCTTAGAATTTCCCATCACCGTCTCCATTGCTCTGTTCAGCCAGACCCACTTCCTTGTTGCTCCTCAAACACCTCAGGGCCTGTGCATTGAACTTCCCTCTATGTGAAATGTTCTTCCCTCAGCTATCTTATCAGCCATTCCCTCACCTTCTTCAGTCCTTTGCTGAAGTCACCTTCTCAGTGAGACCCCTGGCCGCTCTCTAAAATTGCTCTCTTCCTTCACCTCCCCTTCCTCATGCCCCTTTCCAACTTCACTTTTCTCCATTACCCTTCACGCTATCTGTCTATTCTACTTTTGTTTACTTTTTGTCTCCCCTAAGGTGTCAGCTCCATGAGGGCAGGGATTTGTGTCTGTCTGTTCGCAACCATATCCCCAGTGCCTCATACAGTGTTTGGCACATAGCAGCCCCTCGAAGGCAACAGCCCAGGTGACTAGAGCCCAGTGGGGGCAGGGAAGCCAGTGGAGGCTTTGGACTCAGATCTTGGCACTCAGCTCCTAACAGCCTTTGATTCTCCTGTCTCTGGCCGAACAAGGCCCTTTCATGAGTCCTTTCTGAAGAGTTCCATGGCAGAATGGCACTTTAGAGGGCTTTGGCCTCTTCAGCAGAATCTCAGCCCACAGCTTCCTCAACTGTTTGGGCCTACGCCCTAGAGTGGGAGAGGCGGGGTTTTCTCTCTAAGGATGTGCCTACACCTGACGTTCTTGACCTTCCCTAGTTTCTCCAGACAACAACAAAAAGCTTTCAACTACCCTTTGGAGTTGGTGCCACCACCCCCGCCTTGATTATAGTTTAAAGGGCCAGGCAGGAATGCCTGGCTCCAGGGCCTCGGTTCACATGACTGGCAAGCACTATCTGGCCAAGCCAGGGACCCAAAATTACCGCCCAGTGTTGGAATGAGGCCCCTGCACACTCGCCCCAGGCAGAAGAAAGCAGCGCCAGACTGGACTCTGGGCTCATGAGCACTAAGAGAGGCACAGAAGAAGGAAAGGGAAGAGAAGAAGGCCAAAGAAAGAAAGAAGGAAGGGAGGGAAGATGAGGAAGAAAGTGGGGGGTGGGGCATGCTAAGAGGAAGCAGAGGCAACTATTTAGACTGTCAGAGTTGACAACACCAGTAGTTTTCAAATCCTCTTCCTTGGAGGCTCTAAGATGGCTCCGGGGCCTCTGGTGCACGAGTGAGAGCCCCGTGGGTGGAATTATTGGGTTCCAATGCCGCTAACCAGAAAAACGCATTCATTACCAGCTACAACATCGGGCTTTCACATAGGTTTTGCTTGTTGAAAAGTTTCTGCTGCAAAAATAGGACAGGAAGGAGGGAAGGAAGGAAGAAGAAGTTGGGGGGGAAGAAAGGAAGGAAGGAAGGAAGGAAGGAAGGAAGGGGGTGGAGGAAGGAGAGGGAAGAGGCAGAGAGAGGAAGAGAGGGGAGGAGAGAAAGAAATATTTGGAGTATGGGAACTACATTACTTTCGATCCTCTGTCCCCAAACAGGGGGATAATGAGGGGTTGGGGAAGGAGGCCTCGGCTTCCCCTGCTCCTGCCCTGACCCTTTCCTAAGGGACTGTGGGCTATCAGAGGAAAAGGACGATAACGAGAAGGTGCATTGCTCCTCTTGGGGAGGGTTTCTGGAGGAGGAAGATTTCCCCTCATTTTCTGACTAGCTCTGAGGGGTCTGGGGAGTTACTGCTGCTGTTTTACACACACACACCAAGTATTTTCTGCCAAACTGCGAAGATGCAAAAAAATCTGAGGAACTTATCAATTGTTTTTTACTCTGGCTGACTTACTGGGGTCTTAATTTAGAACTCTTTTTAAAAAGGGAAAGCAGCAGAAGAAAAACCACCAGCACGTGAAAGCTACAGCTGTGGCCCAGCACTCTTGGTGAACAGCTCACAAGACGCAGGGCCTCGGACCCCTCCACTGACTCTTCCTGGGGCCTGGGGGAGTGACGGCGAGAATACTGCAGCCCTCTCCGAAGCTTTGGGGCAGCGGAGCTGGCCATCGGACTTGGCACTAGGTCAAATCCTGCAGAGGGCCGGGCATGTGTAGGTTTGGCAGGAGATGGGGGGCAGGCGTGAGGAGGGCTGAAGTAGGAGCACACTGGATGAGTGGGGGCCGGCTGGAGTTGGCGGACTTGAGGAATCCAGGCTGGCCTTAGAAGGGAGGTTCCCCAGTCCCACGGCTGTTGTTCGGCTGGCCGGCAGGCCTGGCCCCTCCAGCGTTGCCATAGTGCTCTGTGGGTCTTCCCAGCAGCCTGCCAGGCGGAATGTGGCCTGGATGGTTTCCCAAGGAATGTAATCAAGATGTAAAGGGGGGGGGCGGAGGAGCTGGTCGGTAGGGTTGTCACCTCCTCAGGCCTGTGTGGAGTCGGAGTGAGCTTCGACTGGCCTAACCAGGAAAATCTCCTGGTTGGGCTCTGCTCTGGGGCAAACTGGCGGTGAGTGCCAGCTTCCCTCTCAGCAGGCCCTGAGAGATGGGAGATGCCTCGTGGGTCAAGTCCCCCCCCGCCCCGGGGTACCTTGCTGGCCCTCTTGCCCACCCCTTGCCCTGCGCCCAGTAGGGCCGCTCTCTCCCTGGGTGTGGGAAGTGGGCTGGCGACAGCCGGCAGAGATTTGCATGGGCTTCCGGATGGCTTGGCCCCATTAGTGGAGCTCAAAGGAAAGCTCCCAGGAAGACAGCTCTCACAGGTCCAGAGAGGCAGGCAGGGGTTGCCCCAACCAGGACTGCCACCTTGGGTTCATCTGTCTGGAGCCAAGCACTAGACCATGGTGCTGGCTGAGGCACACTCAGGTAGCCCTTTGCCTGTTCTGTGAGGGGCTCTGCATCAGCTCCTGGCCTTCCTGCCCCCCTATGAGACACTGCTTTCAGATGAAGCTTTAAGGGCCACCTTGAGTCTGAGAGGCCAGTGACCAAGACATCTGCTTCCCCTTCACCCCCAGGCCCTAGGACTGGCAGGGTTCCAGGGTCCAAGTGGCAGATATGCAACAAGGATCTGCTGGGACAACCCCAAATCCTAACATGTGGTCCCAATAGCTCCACAGAAACATGAAAATGAGCCTCAAATGCCAAGAGTTGTGGAACTCAAATGTTGAAGGTCTTTCTGGCACCCCTGAATTCACTCCACGGACTCCCCACCTGAGTTATTTCTATGTTCCAGTCTCTGTCTTGGCACTTACTAGGCTCTGTGGCCCTGGGCAAGTCAAGTCCTTTCCCTTCCTTGACACCATCTTCCTCATCTTTCAACTGGGAAGCTGGCTTAGAACGTGCTTGCCCTCGAGGCCACTTCCAGGTGTGACCCTTTCTATTTGACATTACATAGGGCTCGCCAGCTGTGGGACCTCTGACTCCTTCCCCCTTCCCCTCCAGGAGATCCTGGACTGAAGCCATCAACTCTGCAACCACAGAGACCTGGAGCGAAGTCCTGCCCACTGCTGCCGGGGTGTGTGACGGGGGAAAGTCACTTTCCCTCTCTGAATGTCACTTCCTCAACCCTAAAAGGAAACCACTGGAGTTCTCTTGAGTGGTTTTGAGAATGAAACGAAGCTGTGTGTGGAGTGCTTAAATCAGTGTCTGGTCCAGAGCTGGGGTGGGGGGCAGGAAATGTGTGTGGAAACAAGAGGCTCTCAGGTACTCAGAGGAGCCAGGAGCTATTCCCCATCACTGCGCACTCCGGGCCCCCTGGAGATAGGAGCTTAAGGGACGCCCCCTCCCCCGCAGCTGAGGAGTGGGGCAGCCCTCTGCCAGGCCTGGGAAAGCGCTCCTTTCTGTAGTTAGCGTAAAGGCAACAAGGCCTTCCCTGGGCAGCAATGTCTGCTCCCTGCTGCTGCCCAGCGTACTGGTGCCTGCCCCCGGGTGCCCACAGCCCTGCCTTTACCAGGCCTGGGACCAAAAAGGAAACAACTGGCTCCCGGCCTCCGATTCCTGGTTCTCTCATTTCGCTCTGCGGGTAGAGAGGCCCACGGTTTGGTGGGAGCATGCTCCGGAGTATTTGCTCAACCTCACCAGCTCATTACCAGCAGGGGCACGAGCAGAGAAGGGACCAGAAGAGAACAAGGGCACCACCCGTCACCAGACACTTGCCTCTTGCCTTCCCACGACTCTCCCTCAGTCTTGCTCTCATTGCCCCTCCCTTCCTCCCCTTTCTTCCCCTGTCTTCCTCCTCTAGCTATCTGTCTCTCTTCTGTGTGCTCTGCTGTCCTCTCTGCATGATCTGTATCTCGTGTCTCTGTCTCGACTTTTGTCTGTTTGGGTTTTCTTCAGCCCCTGGTCTTCTATGTCTGTACCTGGCTCTCCCTTAGAGTGGGCACGTGGGAGGTGGGGTCAGTACTGCTCCAGGGAGCAGTCCCAGTGCCAGACTCTGGGCCTCCAGTCTGAGATAGCTCGAATTTTAGTGGCCCGCAGACTGTAAAGGACAACATGAGAAAAACAAACACACACAGCTTGCTTTCTTTCTGGTAGAGAGTCTGTGCTCAAGAAATGTGAGTTCTAGTCCTACTTTCCTTCCGAAGCTCTCCTTTTCTGGTATTTTGGCCCCTGAACCAGGCTCAGGCTTGAAAACGTCTGAGGACTCACCTTTAGTCAAAATTCTCAGCTCCGACCCAAGATGGGGAGAACAAGTGCCCTTGCTGTCTCTCCACCAAACCCCTGGCCTCCTTTTGCATGTGGCCATCACTGGACACACGTCCCAAGCTTCTATTTCATCCACCCTCCTCTCCTTCCTTAGAAGCCCTTGCCTTCCTCTGAGGGTGCAATACATGTGTCAGAAAGTTCATCAATCCATTAGGATTTAAAGGGCACCCACTATGTGCCAGGGCCTGTGGGCAGAAATAATCATGGCCCTGCACTCATGGAGCTTCCGGGACAGTGACGGAGACAGACATTGAACAAAAATTTACAGCTGGATAAGCACTTTTTCTGGAGCAAGCCCAGAGTGCCCCGGGATTGTAACTGAGAGACCTGCCCTAGGCTGGGGTTCAGGAGTAGCCTCCCTCGAGAAGATGCTGTTTAAGCCACAGATGGAAAAGTCAGCAAAGACCAGACTGAGAAGAGTTCCGGGATCAATTCTGCGTGATAATAGTGACAGTTTGGGACCAAACCCTGTTTCAGTGCCTCACAGGTATCAGCTCATTTAGTGTTCTCAACAACCCTAAGAGCAAGGTCTATTAGTAGCCCCGTTTCTCAGATGAGGACACTGAGGCTCAGAGAAATAAAATGACTTGCCCAAGGTCAGGGTACAAGATCACACACAGTAGATGCAGAGGCAGGAGCTCAGGCAGTCTGACTACAGAGACTGATTTCTGTGCCAAACACCTCTGGAAATAGGAGAGAACTGGAAGCAAAGGAAAGCACTGAAGGGATCAGACAGGGGAGGGGGTCTCATCAGCAATATGCCGGTAAAAGCACACCCTGGTAGTGTGGTCTCTAGGGTGGCAGGAGTGGAAACAGCGCACCCAGTCGGGGGGCGCCTGCAGTGGTCCAGACGAGACATGGTGGTGGTTTGGGCTAGAGTGGTGGCAGCAGAATGGGGACTTGGGGATATGAATTCAGGAGTTATTTTGGAGGCACAGTTGACAGGACTGATGGGGCTGTTTGCATAACATTTTTCAGGCTACGTCACACCTCCACGGGCATTATTTAACTTGCTCCACTCAAGGTTCCTGTCAAGTGAACCTCGCTAAAGCGAGGATCAATATTATTCCTGCTCAACAAATAAGAAGAGCAAGGCCCAGAGAGGGGCAGCAATTTGTTTAAGATCACAATTACAAATGTGTGTGTTCCAGAGAGCATGTGTGGGCCCCTGCGCCCATGCAATTATGCATGAGAACCTGCAGGAGCCCCCAGGTGCGTAGGTGTGTGCACATGTGCGCGCAGGCACATGGAGACACCGCGCTTTAGGCAGCTGTGTGCAGGCATCCTGTGTGTCTGCCACCTTAGGCGGGCTCCTGGGCTACAAACGGGCCCTTGGCGGGCTCCTGAGTAGCTGAGTGTGCAGGAAGGGCACAGCCAGCCATGACTGCTGATGAAGTCAGAGGACCATGGAGGAGGTCTGACGGTTGCGACCACCTCCGTTGGGAGTCAAGGATTCGTGGCCCCTGGGTCTGAATTTGGGAGTCGCTGGGGTTGGTGGATCCAACCTAATAATCCAGAACCCCGCACACCCATCTCCACACACGGACACATGCACATACTCACCCTACTCCCATCATACACACATAATAATAATCCTTCAAGTTTTTGAGCACTTAGCCTGTCACATGCATTATATCAATCCATTCTTACAACCCTATCAAGTAGCTACAGTGATTTCCATTTATGGATGAGGAAATAGAGGCTCAGAAACGTGACTAATGTGCCCAAGGTTGGACAGCTGGTAAGCTGTGGAGTCAGGCTGGGATACTCATTCCACCCGACTCTGAAGCTCGTATACCTAAACCGCTCTGCTACTCCACCGCACACACAAGCGTTCACACAGACACAGGCACACGAGCGCCCACATCTGTAGATGTGTGGAGCCGCACAGGGAGCCGGCACTCCAGGGTAACCCAGAAACTGACTCTGGAGCAGGGCACCATGTTCAGGGGCATGCTGAGAGCACAGGGCTGGAGCCCATAAGGTTGGACAGTTCTGCACATTGCCCCCCATTCAGGGCCTAGGCTCTGACCCTGCTGCTCCTGAGATTGGCTGTCTCAGAATTTGCTCAGATTTTCCGCCTCTGGACTCTGTGCTCTGGGCTTCAGGCAGCCAGTGAAAATTTATGGCTTGAGAACGTTCTTGCAAGTCCCATCCCTACATCCCCCCTCTCCGACTTGCATGGTTTATCAAGATACTGGTTCCCCCACCCGCCTCCTCTTGCTGTTGCTGCCTCCCTCTCTTGGCCTTTTGTCTCTGGCCAAGGCAAACCTCTCAGCTCCTCCTCTCCCTACCTGTTGACCTTGACTACCTCTGTTGAACCCACCACACAGCCTCACATTGCAGATAAAATTCCTTCTTCTTTCTTCTCCCTCGTTCTGGCCATGAAAGCTAAGGAAGGGGTGTGTGCATGGGACTGTTGTCTGTGTGCATGCACATGCTTGTGCGTCCAGCAGGGCTGGGCAGAGCCATGTGAGGTAGGGGATGTGCATCTGGGGTCTGGTGGCAAGAAAGCATTGCAAATATGTGGAGGGCGTGCCGCATCCTGTTTGTGGGGGCCAGCACTGGGCCTGGGCCACTGAACACAAGTAATATTTGTAGCATAAATATGTGTATACATGATGTGTGTGTATGTGCACATACATTTCTCTTGTGACTGGGGCTGTGAGTTGAGCCTTAACTGCAGAAAAAGCTGCAAGCTTTAGTCAGAGAGGCAGCACATTAGAGTGGTCAAGAGCATGGACTTTGGGCTGGACTGCCACTTATTAGCCACTTGACCCTGAAACAATTGCCTCACCTTTCTGTGCCTCAGTTTCCTCATCTGTAATATGGAGGTGATAATAATATGTCTATGTCAGAGTGTTATTTTGAAGAATATAAGAATAAAAGTGCACATGGCACTGTGTGGCACATAGTAATTGACCCATAGATGTTAGCTATTACTGTGTGGATGAAGAAGAGAGAATTCATACTGACCGGGCTCTAGCCACATACCCAGCATGGGATTTAGCACTTTACATTATTATCTCACTTAGTTTCACCACTTAGAACCATGTATGGCCCCATAGGAAAAGTTCCATATATATTCGTTGAATGAATGGATGAATGAATGAATGAAGTCTCCTAAAATCCTAAGGAGGGAGAATTTTAACAGATGGGGAAACCGAGACTAAGAAAGGTAAATTCCATGTGGAGCCGGATTAATGAGTGTGGATTTTGGTCACAGGACTGTGTCTACAACTGCTTTGGGTAAACCCTGTGGAGGGTGGGGGGGACAGTGGTCGAGAAGTGATGTTCCTGGGCGCCTGGGTGGCTCAGTTGGTTAGGCGACTGCCTTCGGCTCAGGTCATGATCCTGGAGTCCCGGGATCGAGTCCCGCATCGGGCTCCCTGCTCGGCAGGGAGTCTGCTTCTCCCTCTGACCCTCCTCCCTCTCATGCTCTCTGTCTCTCATTCTCTCTCTCGCAAATAAATAAATAAAATCTTAAAAAAAAAAAAAGAAGTGATGTTCCCTAAGTACAGACATGAACATGGACAGAGGTAGAAATACATGCGTGTGTGTGTGCTCACACAGACACCTATGTGGTCCAGGCTCCACCAGAGTGGAGGAGGTTCTAGGAAAGGTGAGAAAAGGTTTGCATTGGCATGGCTGAAGAGAGCTTCTTCTAGGGGAGGGGGGCTGCTGCAGATGGCATAGTGCTTAGCCTGGAAGTCCAGAGGTAAGAGAGATGCTCAGGTTCAATGTTCTCCTGAAACCTGGGCAAAGAAAGCCAGAACCTGTAATACAACCTCCAACTCCTGGAATTTCACAATTGCAAGGGCCTTTAGAGTCTACCAAGACCATCCTCCCTCAGATTATTATTGAGGAAACTGAGGCACAGAGAAAGCAGGGGCATTCGACAGTAAGCAAGGAGCAGATCTGGGACAGTAGTCCTGGATTGGAGTCAGCCAGACCCAGAAATATTAGAAAAAGGCAGCTGTTGGATCCTGGCTAGAGGGGTTGTCCAAGGGAGAGGGCAAGGGCTAGACCCTGTCTGCACTGGCTGGAGACAGGCCTCATCCCCAGGCCTGGTCCAGAGGTCAGGAGGGGACCCCAGTGGGGCTTTCCCTTACAGTCTAGGCCAGCTCTTGGAAGGAAAAAGGCCAAAGGTGGAGGCAAGAGGCCTTAGCAGCTGCCCAAATATATACCTAGGCTCACTAGGGTCCCCAGGGGTACTGCCTGGCCCTGGCAGCCTGCACAGGGCTGCGGCTGCCCTGGCCCTTATTTGTTGACTTTCACGCCTGCCAAGGGGAAGCTGTTCTGGATGGAGACACAAGAAAGTGATTTGTCACTGGTTGCCCCTGGCTCCCACTCTGATATGTCAGCCAACGGATAGCTTCCTGCTTAACACTTGCCCCACCTGCAAAGTCGCTGTAGTAACTTGTTCCCTAGAGGGCCAGAGCCAAGCTCTGGCTGCATTGCCACCTGCTGGAGTGTCAAATCTGGAGACCTCAGAGGGACACTGAGGCACAGACATGTGAAGTCACTGCCTCACCATTTCCCTCTGAAAAATCTTAAGCACGTCATTGTCCATCTTGCAGTGCTCCTCCCGTGCCCAGCTGTGGTTAAATCCTGCTTTAGGTATACCCTCCCGAACCGCTGTAGGCCTCACAGACAACGGTGGTGGATGCAGTACTTGCACACTATAAAGTACCATGTCAGAAGCAGGCACTGGCCCAATGCCGGCACTGTCATAGTATCTGGAACAGTTGCTCAACGCACATCTTCCCCCAGCCAAGGGTCACTGTGGTAGCTCCCTGTATACTTTGGCCCTGATCTCTTTGAGACTCTGCTCTTGTCCACCTGCACCCAGAGGTTCCTGGGCCCAGAGCTGCTTCATCTTACTATGGGATCAGGTTCAATCAAGAATGTGTAGGGTCGGGCGCCTGGGTGGCTCAGTTGGTTAAGCGACTGCCTTCGGCTCAGGTCATGATCCTGGAGTCCCTGGATCGAGTCCCGCATCGGGCTCCCTGCTCAGCAGGGAGCCCGCTTCTCCCTCTGACCCTCCCCCCTCTCATGTGCTCTCTGTCTCTCTCATTCTCTCTGTCTCAAATAAATAAATAAAATCTTTAAAAAAAAAAAAAAGAATGTGTAGGGTCACTGGCATCCTTGGCACAAGGTAACCCAAAAGCCAGGGCATGACAAACCCTGCCAAAACCAGCCTAGGGGATGAGCCAATAAGACCAAAGATTAGTCATGCTTGCTGTTACCTACAGGACTTACACATGCTGATCCCTCTGCTGAGACCACTGCCTTTCTGCTCCTGTCTTCCCCTGGATGATGCTATCTTACCTTTCAGTTTCCAGTTTAGATAATCTCCTCCAGGAAGCTTCTTTGACCACACATCTGGGTTGAGTCTTCCCCACTGAGCTCCCACATCTCTCTGACTAAACTGTATTGTAATTGTTTACTTGTCTTCCCCACTGATTGGAAGTCCCTTGAGAGTGGGCCCTATTTAACTCACAGCTGTACCCCTGACATCTAGTACAGGGCCAAACCCATAGTAGATGGGTGAATTATTGTTGAATGAATGGATGAATGAATAGTACCCCTCTGAGGGCGTTGGGCTTTCCTGCAAGAGTGTGGAATTCCTGAGCTCAGAGCTTTTCTAGGCTCCCTCTACAACTCTGATTTTTGTGTATCTGTTTGTCCCGTACACAGCTGGCAGGAGGGCTAAGCTTTCCATCTGAGGTTTCCTCCCTTTGCGATCCACCCCTTGAGCAAGTTAGCCTGGTGCCTTCTTCCACCCAGAGTATGACTTCCATTCACAGCTACCCAGCCCATTTCCCATTTGACATATCTGGGCAGGCCTGAGGGCTGATGCCTCTCCCCCACCAGAGTTCTGCTGCTTGCCACCCTGACTCACTTCCTTGTCCCAGGTCAACTCCCTCCCCAAGCCATCTCCCCAGGCCCCACTTCCGTCTCCAAGGCTCATTCACAGACCTCCTTTGGGACAGCAGTTCTCTGGGGTGGTCCAGGGAATAGTGGTGGTCTGTGGGGCCTTTAAGTGGTCCATGGGCAAGTCCAAAAATCAAAGCATGCGAAAATGTGTGGTGGGGTGTTTGGGTTTTTTTTTTTTTTTTTAAGTATATTTTCTATGGCAGATTCAAATCCGTATTTAAAAAACCAACAATGGCTAGTTTGTCAGTACAGTCACAATAAGGGTTACGTACCCAGTTAAAGGGGTCATCAGGTCATTTGGGATTTGGGAATATGCCAGGATAGAATTGACAGAACTTCCAAAGAAGCCCCTGAAACCAGAACTTAAAGGCTCCTAAAATATTGCTCCCATTTTGCTAGTGGAAGAACTGAAGCTACAGTGTAGGCAAAAGTCTGGTCCCAATGAGCCTAGTCAACCAAGGCTCTATGGTAGGTTTGGCCCCACAAGACATTTGCCAAACATCCTCAAAGGAAGGACTGCAGTGATGTCAGTAATTCCAGGACTGAAGTAGACAGGGAATAAGTATCTGTGCTCCCACCCCAGACTGAAGCCTCTAGGGGTAGAGATGACACATGCTGTTGCCCACTCATTGGCCTCAACTCCCAGCTCTTTCAACAGCCCTCAAAACTGTGGCCCTTTGGGGGATCCCCACCCCCAGCTCCAGGCCAACCAGGCAGGCAAGCCCTCCCCCTAAACACACACACACACACACACACACACACACACACACACACACACAACCTGCATTCTTGAACAGCTGCCACCACTTCATTGGCTTCAGCCCCAAGAAGGAGTATGGAATGTGCTTCCCTGAGCCATTAGGGAGTGGGTAGTATGTGTGTGTGGGGGGGTGTCCTGCAGAGAAGGAGCTGAGAATAAAAAGACAGCCTGTAAATGAAGAAGAGGGATGATCCTAAGGGCCAAAGCCTCTGGAGGTGAGAGTCTATACACAGTAGCCCCAGGGACAAGGCCAGGAAGGATGCATTAGACCTGGACTTTTTACCTGTTCCCTATGCCCATACTCACAGGACAGAGGAGGCCAGGGCCCAAGGTTCTGTGGGCACACCCCTAAAACTGTCCCGAACCAGAAATGGGGTAGGCATGGGTAAGGGGAAAGGCTGGAAGCAACTTTAAAGGATGAGAGGGGGTTGATCTCTGCAGGTATTAAAATGAATTCACTGTCTCAACATCTTCCTTTCTGAGAACTAGAGTCCAGATCTTCTCAATCTCATTGTCAAGACACTCTGGGTGTTATGAGCAATTTGTCACTCACTAATTACAGTTGAAGAGTTGAGTATTGTAAATTATTTCCTCTTTTCCTCCTTCCTTTTGTAAAAGCCAAATCAGAGCATATTTGTGGTTCTCCTTATGGTCCTTCTTAAATGGGAGAAAAAGGTAACAAAGGAGGACTTCTGGTTCTGGATGACAGGAATAGACACATTTCTCTTGATTCTTCCTGCTACATACAGCTAAAAATTCTGGATGTTATATATAAAACAAACATGAGAAGACTATGAAAGGTGGAGAGAAGAAGGCGGACCAGTTAAGGAACTTGACACCCAAGGAACAATATGGTGGTGAGTTTCCTGGGTGCTGGAGAAGCCAGCAAACAGAAACACCAAAGAGCATAGCCAAAAACAGACAAAAAATTAAAAGATACAGTTCCAACAAAAACTTGTACTCTTTTGACCAAAGGACCAGAAAAGGAGCAGTATAGCAAGACAGAAAATTTTAGACAGTGGTCACTTTACTCCAACCTTACACTACAGAAAAAAACTGTCTCCACCCGTTACCCATGACAACAAAGGCTTAGTTGGTGAGCCTAGACTTCCATCCTTACCAGGCTGTAACAAGATGCCCCAATCCTTTCCCCTGTTCCTTGACTGGGGCGGTATCAGAAAAGACTGAGTGGGGAGCTCAGACTTATCCCTGCCTGGTGGTGATGAAGCCTTCTCTGCTCCCACTGTCAGTGGATGTCTAGTGGGGATCCTGAAATCCTATTATCTACTTAGCTGTAATGAGGCACTCCTCCCCACCCTGGGAAATCAAAGGAGGCAGAGTGGGGAGCCTGGGCTTTCACCCCAACCTGGGAGTATCTTTCTTCTTCTGCTAGTGCAGAGTTAGAGGACTCCTACTAAAACAGAAGATTTAAATAAGATCCAGAGTCTCATCGAATAATCCACAAAATATCCAGGTTTCAATAAAAAATATCCTGTCATGCCAAGAACCAGGAAAATCTCAACTTAAATGAGAAAAGAAAAGCAATGGATGCCCAAACTAAGTTGACACAGATATTAAATTATCTGACAATGATTTTAAAGCAGTCATTATAAAAAGCATTCAGAAAGGAATGACAAACACTTGAAACAAATAACAAAAAAGGGTCTTAGGAAAGAAAAAGAAGATATAAAGAAGAACCAAATGGAATTTTTTTGAGTGGAAAAATACAATGACTGAAAGAAAAATTCAATGGATGAGCTTTAAAACAATAGAGGAGACAGGGGAAATAGTCCAACTTGAAGGCAGAGCAACAAAAATTACTCAATCTGAACAATAGAGAGAAAATACACTGAAAAAAATGAGAGGCTTAGGAACCTATGGGTCTATAACAAAAGATCTAACATTCGTGTCATTGGAATCCATGTCATGGAAGGAGAGGAGAATACAGATAGGGCTGAAAATCTACTTAAAGAAATAATGGCACAAATCCCCCAAATTCAGCAAAAGACCTAAACTTACAGATTCAATAAGCTGAACAAATCCCAAACAGGATAAACCCAAAGAAATCCACACGAAGACACACCAAATCAAACTTCTAAAAACCAAAGACAAAGAAAAAAATCTTGAAAGCATCAAGAGAGAACACATTACTTATGAAGGAAAAAAACTCAAATGACAGTAGATTTCACATTAGAAACCATGGAAGCCAGAAGGAAGTAGCACAGTGCTTTCAAGAGCTAAAAGAAAAGAACTGTCAACCCAGAGTTCTTTATCTCACAAAAATAACCTGCAGGAATGAAGGATAAAACAAAACATTATCTGATGAAGGAAAACTATGGAATTTGCTACTAACAGGCCTACACTAAAAGAATGGCTAAGGGAAACCCTTAAAATGTAAAAGGAAAGCTAAAAGAATAGATGTTGGAATATCAGGAAAGAAGAAAGAATGGTGGAAAGAGTAAAAATATTTGTATATATAATTACCTTTCCTCTTGAATTTTCTAAGTTAGTTAAAGCAAAAATTAGAACAATGTTTAATGTGGCTCTCTATGGAGGTAGAGGAAATTTTTAAGAAAGTTATATGGAGGAGTATAGAGGGCAGATTTCCTACACTTCACTTAAAGTGGTAAAATGTTCACAACAGTATACGGTGATAGGTTATGTATGTATAACACATTGAACTGAATGCAAATGAAAATACAACATATCCCTGTAATGCAGCTAAAGCAGCGATAAGAAGGAACTTAATGGCACTAAATGCTTACATTAGAAAAGAGAAAAAATGTAAAATCAGCAATCTAAACTTTCACTATAAAAAATTAGAAAAAGAAGAAAAAAGTAAACCCAAAAGCAAGCAGAATTAGTGAAAGAATAAAGTAAGCAGAAAGCAGTAAAATTCAAAATAGAAAGCCAAATGGAACAAAAAGCTGGTGCTTTGAAAAGATCAATAAAATTGGCTAACCTCTAGCAAGACCGATGATAAAAAGAGAGAAGACACACACCACCCCATATCAGGAATGAAATATGGGATACCATTACAAACCCTGAACTCATCAAATGAATGAAAAGGGAATACTATGAACAACTTTAAACTCAGAAGTTTGACAACTTAGATGAAATGGACCAATTCCTAGAAAAGCACGAACTACAACAACTCACACAATATAAATAGATAATTGGATTAGCCTCATAACTATCAAATAAATTGAATTTGTGATTAAAAACTTCCCCCAAAAGGGGCGCCTGGGTGGCTCAGTTGGTTAAGCGACTGCCTTCGGCTCAGGTCATGATCCTGGAGTCCCGGGATCGAGTCCCGCATCGGGCTCCCTGCTCGGCAGGGAGTCTGCTTCTCCCTCTGACCCTCCCCGCTCTCATGTGCTTTCTCTCTCTCATTCTCTCTCTCTCAAATAAATAAATAAAATCTTTAAAAATTAAAAAAAAAAAGAACTTCCCCCAAAAGAAATCTTCAGGCCAAAATGACTTCATGGGAGAGTTCTACCAAACATTTAAGAAAAATTAACAATAATTCTTTGTAACCTCTCCCTGAAAATAGAAAACCCACACCTAACTCATTTTGTAAGGCTGATATTACATTGATACCAATATTAGACACAGATAGTAGGAAAAGAAAACTACAAATCAATATCCCTCATGAATATAGAAGCAAAATCTTTAACAAAATATTAGCAAATTGAATTCAGCAATATTTTAAAAGAATTACATAACTTGACCAAGAAACACACAGATGGCCAACAGACAAATGAAAAGATGCTCAACATCACTCATCAACAGAAAAATGCAAATAAAAATCATGATGAGGTATTACCTTACACCAGTCAAAATGGCTAGTATCAAAAAGACAAAAAATAACAAGTGTTGGTGATGAAGTGGAGAAAAGGGAATCCTCATGCAGTATTGGTAGGAATGTAAATTGGTACAGCCACTGTGAGTAACAGTATGGGGGTTCCTCAAAAAACTAAAAATAGATATCCCATATGATCCAGTAATTCCACTGGTGGTTATTTACCACCCCCCAAAACACAAAAAAGCAAAATCACAAATTCAAAAAGATATGCACTCCTATGTTTATTGCAGCATTATTTATAATAGCCAAAAACATGGAAGTAACCCAAGTGTCAATAGATGAATGGATAAAGAAGAGGTGGTGTATATATGTGGGTGTGTATGTGTATAATACGTGTGTGTATAGACACATACACACACAAAATGGAATATTACTCAGCCATTAAAAAAAGAATGAGACCTTGACATTTGTGACAACGTGGATGGACCTGGAGGGTATTATGCTAAGTGAAATAAGTCAGACAGAGAAAGACATATACCATATGATTTCAATTATGTGTGGAATCTAAACAAACAAAACAAACAAAAAAACAAAAACCCAAACAGACTCTTAAATACAGAGAACAAACTGGTGGTTGCTAGAGAGGAGGTAGGTGGGGGGGATGGGCAAAATAGGAACAGGATTAAGAGGCACAAAGTTACAGTTATAAAATAAGTCATGGAGATGAAAAGTACAGTATGGGGAATATAATATTGTAATAACGTATGGTGACTACACTTTTCATGGTGAGCTTTGAGAAGTAAGTTGTGAAATCAATATGTTGTACACCTGAAACTAAATAACATTTATGTCAATTATAGTTAAGTAATAAATTTTTAAAAAGAAGAAGAAAGCAGAGGGGAAAAAAGAATTATGTGACTTGAAGTGGGATTTATTCCAGGAATGCAAAACGAGAATCAATCAATGTATCTACTGTATCAACAGGCAAAAGGAGAAAAATCACATAGTCACATCAGTTGATACAGAAAAAATATTTGGCAAGATTCAATGCCCATTAACAACTCTCAGAGAACTAAAAATAGAGGGGGAATGTCCTTAACTTGATGAAGAACATCTACCAAAAACCTACAGCCAACATCATACTTGATAGTGAAAGACAGAATGTTTTCCCTTTATGGTGAGAAACAAAGCAAAGATGCCCATTGTCACACTTGTAATCAACAAGTACTGGAAGTTCTAGCTTGCACCATAAGGCAAAGACATAAAAAGCATGCCAGTCAGAAAGGAAGAAATAAAACTGTTCCTATTCACAGGTGACACAATGATTGACATAGAAAATGCCAAGAAACCTAAAAGACAAATGAACAAATGGATTTCCACAACTAATAAGTGGTATTTGAAGATCTCAGGACACAAGATGAACACACAAAAATCCAACTGTATTTCTACTATTCATGAACATGTGGACACAGAAACTAAAATTATAGTACCACTTACAATCACTCAAAAAATGAAATACCTAAGTATAAATCTAACAAAACATGTACAGGACTTGTATGTTGAAAACTACAAAATGCTGATGAAAGAAATCAAAGAAGATCCAGATAAATGGAGAGGCAGTGTGTCTATATATTAGAAGACTCAATATGGTAAAGTTATCAGTTCTTCTGAAGTTGAAATACAGGTTTGATGCAATTCCTATCAAAATACCAGCAAGGTTTTTGGGGGGGCACCTGGGTCCTCAGTCAGTTAAGTGGCCAACTCTTGATTTAGGCTCAGGTCATGATCTCAGAGTCCTGGGATTGAGCCCCACATCTCCGCTCCACAGAGAGTCTGCTCAAGGATTTTCCCTCCCCTTCTCCCTCTCTCTCAAATAGGTGAATAAATCTTTTTATTTATTTTTTTTATTTTTATTTTTTTTAAGATTTTATTTATTTATTTGAGAGCGAGAATGAGATAGAGAGAGAGCATGAGGGAGGAGAGTCAGAGGGAGAAGCAGACTCCCCACCGAGCAGGGAGCCCGATGCGGGACTCGATCCCAGGACTCCAGGATCATGACCTGAGCCGAAGGCAGTGGCTTAACCAACTGAGCCACCAAGGCGCCCTGAATAAATCTTTTTAAAAAATACCCACAAGGTTTTTCTTTTGGGCAGATATTAAAAAGATTATTTTAAAATCCATATGGAAAAGCCAAGGAACTAGAATAGCTAAAAACAATTTATAAAAAGAATAACATAATGGGAGGAATCACTGTACCTGATTTTAAGACTTATTATATAGGGACAATAATCAAGACTGTGTGATGTTAGTGGAGAAACAGACACATGGTTCAATAGAACAGAATAGGTACCCCAGAAATAGGCCCACAAGTATGCCCAACTTATTTTTGGCAAAGGTGTAAAAACAATTCAGTGGAGGAAAGATCACCCTTTCAACAGATGGTGCTAGAGCAATTGGACGTTCATAGGCAAAAAAATGAACCCTGACCTAATCCTCACACCTTAGACAAAAATTACTCAAAATAGGTCAATTATTTAAACGTAAAATGTAAAACTGGAAAACTTTTTAAAAGAAAACACAGGAGAAAGTCTGCAGTACCTAGGGCTTGATGAAGAGTTCTCAGATCTAACATGACAGGCACAATCTATTACCTAAAAAATAGATAATTTGGAATTTATCAAAATTAAGATGTTTTGCTCTACAAAAGTTCCTATAAAGAGGATAAAAAGACAAATTACATTGTGAGAGAAAATATTTGCAAATCACATATCTAACAAAGGACTTATATCTAGAATATATAAAGGTGTCTCAAAACTCAGTAGCAAAAATCAAACAATCCAGTTGGAAAATGGGCAAAAGACATGAAGAGACATTTCACTGAAGAAGATATATGGATAACAAATAAGCACGTGAAAAGATGTTCAAAATCCGTAAGCATTAGGAAATACAAATGAAGAAAATGATGAGCTATCACTCCACACCAATTAGAATGGCTAAAAGGAAAAGAAAATAGTGACAATACCAAATGCTGATGAGGATAAAGATAAACTAAGTTTCACATATTGCTAGTGGGAACGTGGTTTACGGTGGTTTCTTCAAAAGCTAAGCATACACTTACCATGGAACCCATCAATTGCACCTCTGGGTATTTATCCCAGAGAAATGAAAACTTGCCCACACAAAAACCTCTGCATTAATGTTCATAGCAGCGTTATTTGCAAGAGCCCCAAACTGGAAACAACCAAAATAGCCCTAAGTAGGTACTTGGTTAAACAAACTAGTGCATCCATATTATATCACAATCAAAAGAAACAAACTCTTGATACATGCATCAATGAATTTCCAGGGAATTATGCTGAGTGACAAAGCTAATACCAAAGGTCATATGCTATACAATTACACTTACGTAACATTCTCGATATGACAAAATTACAGAGTTTGGGAGTAGATTAGCAGTTGCCAGGGGTTAGGGATGGTGGGGTAAAGGGGGCTGGGTGTAACTATAAAGAGGGAGAATGAAGGAAGACTTTGTAGTGATGGAACAATTCTGGGTCTTGATTTTGGTGGTGGTTACACAAATCTGCATGTGATAAAATAGCATAAAACTACATGCACACATTATACCAATGCCAGTTTCCTGGATTTGATATTCTACTTTAATTATGTAAGATGTAGCCATTGGAAAACACTAGATAGAGGATACATGGAACCCATCTGTATTCTTTTTTTCTTATAAAATTTTTATTAGGATATGATTCATACCATAATTAATTCACCCTTTAACATGTACAGTATTTTTAGTATATTTACAATGTTGCACAAATATTTTCACCATCTAATTCCAGAACATTTTCATCACCCCAAAACAAAACTCGGTACCCATTAGAAGTCACCCCTCATTTTCTCCCATCCCTGGCAATCACTAAGGTACTGTCTATCTCTATGGATTTGCCTATTCTGGACATTTCACATAAATGGAATCGTATAATTTGTGGTCCTCTTGATTGACTCCTTTCATCTAGCATAATGTTTTTAAGGTTCACCCATGTTGCAGCATGTATCAGTACTTCATTCCCTTTTATGACTAAGTAATATTTCCTTGTATATGTATATATATTCACAGATATCACATTTTTTCTATCCACTCATCAGGTGATGGACATATAGACTGTTTCCACTTTTTGGCTATTGTGAATAATGCTTCTATGAACATTCATGTACAAGTTTTTATGTAAACATGTTTCCAATTTCCTTGGGTATCTACACTAGCAGTGGAATTATTGGGTTGTATGGTAACTTATGTTTAACATTTTGAGGAATGGCCAGACTGTTTTCCAAAGAGGCTGCATCATTTTACATTCCCATCAGCAAAGTCTGAGGGTTCAAATTTCTCCATATCCTCACCAACATTTGTTCTTTTCTGACCTTCTGATTCTAGCCATCCTAGTGGGTGTGAAATGGTATTTCATTGTTTTGATTTGCATTTCACTAGTGACTAATGATGTTGAACATCTTTTCATGTGCTTGTTGGTCCTCTGTGTATCTTCTTGGAGAAATGGATACTCAAATCCTTTGCACGTTTTAAAATTACATTTTTATTGTTAACTTTTAAATGTTCTTCATATACTCCAGATGCTAGTCTCTTATCAGATATATGATTTGCAAATATTTTCTCCTTTCTCATTCTGTGGGTTGTCTTTTTACTTTCTTGATAGCATCCTTTGAAGCACAGAAATCTGGATGAAATCCAGTTTATCTGTTTCTTTTTCTTTTGTTGCTGGTCCTTTTGGTGTCATATCTAAAAAACCACTGTCTAATCCAAGGTCAAAAAGTTTTACACCTATGTTTTCTTCTACGAGTTGTACTGTTTTAGCTCTTAACTCTAGGTCTATTATCTATTTTGAGGTATTTTTATATGGCGTAAAGTAGAGGTCCAAATTCATTCTTTTGCATGTGGATACCTATCTGTGCCAGCACCATTTGTTGAACAGACAATTCTTTCCCCACCGAATGGTCTCGATGCCGTCATTGGAAATCAATTGGACATATTTATGTATGGGTTTATTTCTAGACTCTCAATTCATTTCTATCCATCTATTTGTCTATCTATATTCCAGTATCACACAGACTTGGTTTAATACAGCTTTATAGCAAGTTTTAAAATCGGGAAGTTTCAAAGAAACAACTTTGTTCTTTTTCAAGATTGTTGTATTAGTCACGGTTCTTCAGAAAAAGAGAACCAATAATATATATATATATATATTCATACTTCCATATATACTATAATAATATATAATATATTATATCATATATCATTATATATGCAAATTATTATATATGTAATATAATGTAAATGTAATATAATGTAAAATGTAAAATTATTATATATGTGAATTATTTATATATAAATAATCATTATATATGTGTATATATATATGTATATTATATATATATATATAAATCCATGTGATTATGGAGGTTGAGAAGTCCTACAATCTGTCATCTGCAAGTTGAAGACCCAGGAAAGTTGGTGCTCTAGTTTGAAGGCCTGAGAGGTGGAGAGCCAATGGTGTAAATTCCAGTCAGGTCTGAAGGCCTGAAAATGAGAAACACGGAGGGCAGGAAAAAAAATTGATTTTCCAGCTCAACAGTCAGGCAGAGAATGAATTCAACCCTACTTTGCCTCTTTGTTCTATTCAGGCCCTCAACAGATTGTATGATGCCCACACTGGAGAGAGCTGTCTGCTTTACTCTGTCTATTATTTCAAATGCTAATCTCTTCCAGAAACACCTTCACAGACACACCCAGAAATAACATTTAATCAGCTATCTGGACATCCCATGGCCCAGTCAAGTTGACACATAACATTAACCATCACAGTTGTTTTGGCTATTCTTGGCCCTTGTATTTCCATTTAAATTTTAGCATCAGCCTGTCAATTTCTGTAAAATCCCGTAAATTTTAGTATGTGTGGTTTTGTCTTTATTTATCTCAAAATATTTTCTAATTCCCTTTGTGATTTCTTCTTTGACCCACTGGTTATTTAGGAGTGTGCCTGGAAATGAGTTTAATTTCCTTATATTTGTGATATCATCAAGGTTATTTCTGTTATTGATTTCTAATTTCATTCCATTGTGATCAGAGAACATACTTTGAATAACTTAAATCCTTTTATATGTACTGAAACTTTTCTATGACCTAACATATAGTCTATTTGGAGAAAGTTTTATGGACACAGGCAGAGTATGTTTTCTGCTCTTGTTGGGCAGAGTGTTCTGTAGAAGTCTTTGGGTCTAGTTGGTTTATTGTGTTGTTTGAGTCTTCTTTTTCCATGTTGACCTTCTGTCTTATTCTATCCATCATGGAAAGTAAGGTACTGAGGTCTCCAACTATTATTTTTCCCTTCAATTCTGTCAGTTTGGGATGCATGTATTTTGGAGCTCTGTTGTTAGGTACACATATTTTTATAATTGTTATATTGCTTGCTAGATGAATCCTTTGATCAAAATAAAATATTTTTCTTTATCTCTAGTAACAACTTTTGCCATAAAGTCTATTTTGCCTTATATTAGTATAGCTATTCCAGATCTCTGTCGGTTCCTGTTTGCATGGTATATCTTTCTCTATTATTTTTATTTTCAACCTATTTGTATCTGAATCTAAAGTGTGCCTCTTTTGTACGGCATATATGATTGAATCATGGGTTTTTTAAATCCATTTTGCCAATCTCTACCTTTATGCAGAATATGTAATCTATTTGCCTCAATGCAATTACTAATATGATAGGATTTATATCTGCCATTGTGCCATTTGTTTTCTGTATACATTGTCTTTTTTTTGATCCTTTATTCCTCCATTACTGCTTTCTTTTGTGTTACATAGGTATCTTCTGACATATCATTTTATTCTTCTTTTTGTTTCTTTCACTATTTGTTTAGTTATTTTCTTATTGGTTGCCCTGGGGATTATAATCAGTATCTCAGTTTATAACAATCAAGTTCAGATTAAGACAAATTTAATTTCAATAGTATACAAAAATTTTACTCCTATATAATTCCATTCCTTCCTCCCTCTTTTATGTTTTTATTGTCAAACAAATTACATTATTTTGCAGTGTATATACATCAACAGATTTATAATTATTGTTTTGTGCAGTTGTCTTTCAAATCAGATGGTAGAGAAAAAGCACTGTAAACAAAAAATACTGCTGTTCTTTATTTTTTCATGTGGATTCAAGTTACTGTTTGGCATTCTTTCATTTACACCTGAATTTTTATTTCTAATAGGGCAGGTCTGGTAATGATGGATCTTCTCAGTTTTTGTGTATCTGGAAATGTTTTAATTTCTTGAGGGATTGTTTTGCTGGATATAGAATTCTTAGTTGAAAACATTTTTCTTTCAGCACTCTGAATATATTATCCCACTCCCTTTTGGCCTCCATTGTTTCTAATGAGACATCAACTATTAGTTTTGTTGAGAATTTCTTTTATGTGATGAGTCACTTTTCTCTTGTTTCTTTTGAGATTCTATCTTTGCCTTTGGCTTTTGACTGATCATACTGTGTCAAGGTATAGATCTCTTTTTGAATTTATCCTACTTGGAGTCATTAAGCTTCTTGGATGTGTAGATTATTGTTTTTCCTCAAATTTGGAAAGTTTTCAGTCATTTTTTCTTTTTTTTTTTAAGATTTTATTTATTTATTTGACACAGAGAGACAGAGTGAGAGAGGGAACACAAGCAGGGGGAGTGGGAGAGGGAGAAGCAGGCTTCCCGTGGAGCAGGGAACCCGATGTGGGGCTCGATCCCAGGACGCTGGGATCATGACCTGAGCCGAAGGCAGATGCTTACCATCAGTCATTTTTTCTTAAAATATTCTTTCTACACTTTTCTCTCTCACCTCTCTTTTGGGACTCCTGTCATGAGCATGTTGGTATGTTTACTGATTTCCCACAGCTCCCTGAGGCTCTGTTCATTTTTCTTCATTTTTTTCTTTCTGTTCTTCAGACTGAATAATCTTAATTGACCTATCTTCAAGCTTGCTGATTCCTCCTTCTATCTGCTTAAATTTGATGTTGACCCCTCTAGTGAATTTTTTATTTCAATTATTGTACTTTTCACCTCCAGAATTTATATTTGGTTCTTTTTATATAATCTATCTTTTATATTCTCTATTTGGTGAGACATTGTGGTATTTTCCTCCATTTAAACTTGGTTTCCCTTAGTTCTTTGAACATATTATGAAAGTCTTTGTCTAATAAGTTTAAAGTCTGGGCTTCCTTTGGGACAATTTTATGGACTCCTTTTTCCCCTGTGTATAGACCATAGTTTCTTGTTTCTTTGCATGTTTGTTTTGTTGTTGTTGTTGTTGTTGGAAACTGAACATTTAAAATAATATGATATGACAACTATGAAAATCAGACTATCCCCTATCCCAGGGTGTGTTGTTGTTGCTGTTTGTTGCAGTTGTTGCTGTTCATTTGTTTAGTGAGTTTTCTGAACTAATTCCATAAAGTATGTATTCTTTGTCATGTGTGGCCAGTCAAAGTCTGTGCTTCGTTAGCTTAATGGCCAGCTAATGATTAGACAGAAAGTTTTTTAAATGCCTGGAACTAATAAGTCTCTCAGACTTTGTGAAAGGGATCTGTGTGCATGTTGGGGGGCACATCTTTAATACTCAGCCAGGCAATTTACAACTCCACCTTAGCCCTCACTTCCTGCTTGTTCAGAGGCTCAATGTCAGCCAGAGTTGAAAGCTTAGGGTCTTCTCAGTTATTTCACAAGCAGGTGTACAAGCTTGTGTGGTCTTCTAGGTTCCCAGGAATATCTGAGAGCTTTTCCAAGCCTCCTATCTCAACATATCATTCTCTACCTTTTTTTATTAAGTTTTTTGGTTAGCCTATTTTTTGCTCCAACTTTTAGCCACTACCTTGGGCAACCACAATATTAAACAATTAAAAATTCCCACTGATTGTTTTCAACAAAATGCCCCTGAGGAAAAAGCTATTTGCACTGAGTGAGCTCTAAGTCTGGTTAAATAAAGATAGGTCTTGCAAGTTGTGTCTTGATGTGAACCATGAGATAGGTCAAAGAGTGACAATTCTCTGAGAATGGGGTTATCCTGTTCCTTTTTCTCCAGTGGTTGCTAGGTTGTTGGTTTCCCTTGTGATTTCATGCTGTTCATATTCAAGGCTACTGTAAAGCTGGGGAGCATGGATGGGGATAAGGGAAATTAAAATACCAAAAAGCTCACTATCCTTACCAAGATACAGTCTCTTTTCTTGAATGAACACTCCCTGGATTGCTGCAAACCTTTGGCTAATTTCCAGAGTTCTGAAAAAGTTGATCCTGATAATTTCTACCATTGTTCTGGTTGTTTTTATGGAGGAGGGGATTTTTGGAGGTACTTATTTTGTCATTCTTGCTAATGAATGTCTGTACTATCTTTGCAATTTCCTGTGAATCTATAATCATTTCAATGTAAAAAGCTAAAAAGTATTGTTAAGGGAAACCTAGGATATAGGTATACCAACAAATGACCAGTCACCTGCCTTGGCTGCCCTGTAGCTCCTGGGACTGTCTATCACCTGTTTCTGAACAATCATTTTGTACAATAGCCCTATAAAGTGGACATCTCTGGGCCCATTTAACAACCAAGGAAACTAAGGATCAGAGAGGTTCAATGATTTGGCCAAAGTTGCAGAGCTAGAAAAGAGCTGAGCTGGAAATTCCAATTTATATGAGCCTCATTCCCAAGCTTCTTTTTCCATTGCTTTGATTCCGTTACTTATCCAACAAACCTTTCTGAAACATCTACTATGTAACAGGCACTACTATAGATGCTGGGGATACAGCAATAAACAAAACAAAGCACTGTCCTTCATGGAGCTAATAACTTAGTGGAGGAAGACAGACAATCAAATCTATAATAACTAAACAATATGCTTAATAGTGATGAGTGCTATAAGAAAAATGAAGCAGTGTAATGGTCAGGGAATAATGGTGGTGGTGGAAGTTGCTATTTTAGCTTGGATAAGCAGGTAAGGCCTCTTTGAAAAGGTGGCATCTGAGCAGAAATCTGAATAAAGGAAGAGAGCTAGATATACAGATGGTTAGAGAAAAAGTATCCCAGGCAGTGGGAAGAGTAAATGCAAAGATCCTCAGGTGAGAGTGTGCCTGGAATGTTTGAGGAATAGCAAGAGCAATGGGCTGGAGCAGAGTAAATGGAGGGAGAGTAGGAGATGAAGTAGGAGAGGTAAGGGTGGTGGTGGAGATAGATCACATGGGCAGTGAGTCTCACCTAGACTCATCTAGGGGGCTTCTTAAACTCCCCACACCCAGGCTGCATCCCAGACCAATTAAGTCAGAACCTCTGGGGATGAGACCAGATATCAGTATTTTAAAAAAAAGGTAGAGATCTAAATACTAAAAATCCCTAGATGGCTCCAATGTGCAGCCAAATTTGGAAACCCATGATGCAGTGTCTTATATATCACTGCAAGATATTTGGCATTTACTATGGTTGTTGAGAAGCCAAGGGATGGTTTTGAGTGCAGGCATGATATGATGTGGTATATGTTTTAACAGGATCCTACTGACTTTTGTATTTAGGGTAGACTGAGGTGGGAAAGGGTAGAAGCAGGGAGAAGAGTCAGGGGCTAGTATAGTCAGTCTGGTGAGAGATAAATGGAGGCCCAGATTGTGTCATGTGAGAAATTCAAAATCTTAAGTCAGAGAGGGGGAAGGACTGGCCTCAGGATTTATGGCATCATTGGTAGCATGAAAACCACAGTTACGTCTCTTAGATTGCAGAAGCAATCTGCATTGTTCCAAGTCTGCCCTCCTGGGAATCCTCAGAAGGTGAGGCCAGTCATGGGGTCATTCTTAAGCTCCCTCAATGCAGGGAATGGGAGTAGAGCTGGCCCGTAGTCTGACCAAAGAAGCAACCTGGGCAAGGTCATAGGGAGCTGGCAGGTGGGCTGGAACCCATGGGGAATTCCCAGGGTTTCTGTATTCTGATTCCCACGAAGGTTATTGGAAGGAAACTGCCAGGAGGCACTGACTCAGAGTGGCCATCCCTCCTCAGTCAATGGCAAATTTCACTTTAAGAAACACAAGTCAGCTGGCTCTTGTTCTGACCAGCTCAGGTCACTGCTGTAAGTGCTGGAGGCTAGACCATGGAGGGATTGGGATAGGACATGGTCACCTGGGCCTCAGGATATGGGAAGAGGTCATGTCACCTATGAAATGCCTCCCAGGTCAGAAGTGGCCAAGCTTCAGCCCATAACCACCAGGGCTCCTTTCTAGCTCCTCAGCACAAAAGGGTAAGAGGTGAGAGCTCCACTGTGTGTCAGATAGTCCATGCCCTCTCAGGCCAAATCTAAAACCACCTATCAGGTAAGGACTATTTTATCGCTGAGGAACCTGAGGCTTAGAGAGGCGAGGTCCAAGGTTCCACAGCTGGAAGTTGGCAGGGCTGGGATTTACATGCAAGTCGGTCTGATGCCCATACCTGTGTTCTCTTCCTCACATCATACCACCTACTCTCAAGTTACTTTGAAGCTACTCAGGAACATATGCACTCACCAGTAATAAAAGACTGGCTAGGCAGCCAATGGAGAAGATGCAGAGAGTGCTGGTGGTATTCCAAGGCAGAAGACATCAGGAAAGCCTTTCTGGAGGAAGTAACATGGAACAGCTGAAGGCCTTGATGGCTGGGTAGAGTTTGGCCATGTAGAAAGAGTGTTGGAAAAGGCACAGCAGGCCAAGGGAACCCAGTGAGCAGAAAAGCCTGGAGTTGGGCATAGATAAGGCAAGTCCACATATTTATTTTTGTATCTAACAACACTGATATGGCTCTTGCTCTGTGCCAGACACTGTTTCAAGGGCTTTACATAGAGCAACTAATTTAAATCTCACAACAGTTTTTCATAGAGCAGGAGACCAGTCTTTGATGAGTCCAGTTTGGCTGAGGCATAAGATTTATTAGTGGGAAAATGGACTTAAAGCTGGAAACGTGTATTGGAGCTTTATGTAGAAGGCCCTGGATGGCAGGCTAAGGAACTTGTACTTCATTCAGAAGGTCATAGGAAATCATTGAGGAGTTCTAAGCAAGTGTGCAATAGTATCCAAAGTGTACACTTCAAAGACTCATCTGGAAACCACTGAGAGAGATAAGGCATGGGGGAGGGGGGAATAGAAAACTTGACCTCAGGCAGGCACAGAGTAGATGGACAGGTGCTGATTAATTAGTGGCATACCTAAGAGGTGGAATCAACAGGATGGCAGGGATGAAGGAGAGGGAGGAGCCCAAGGGGATAAGATTTTCAGATCTAGGAGTAAGTAACCTGGGCCCCAACCTCAGAACTGCCAGGAACATCTAGTATGGTCCTGGACACATCCCTAGCCCTCCCTGGGTCTCAGTCTCCTCATCTATACCATGAGAGTGCTGAGTATGTTTTGTCAGTAACGGCTCAGCCAAGGTTGATGTTTTTTGCCTGTGGTTCTAGATGTCAGGGGAGGATGTCAAACTGTTGTCCAAGATGTGGCCTTCCAAAGAGAATGGGCTCCAGAGTGAGACCTCTTTGGGCTCAATTCCCACTCAGTAAACTGCTCACAGCTCAGATTCCTCTTCTGTAAACTGGGGACAATAAAAATAATCCTTACCTTAGAGGGCTAGAGTGAAGACTTGACAAGGTCATGCTCAATACATACAGTGACTTCCATCCTCATTAGATGTTGCTTCTCTAGCTGATGGGCGTAGAGGGTATGAGAACAGGCTCAGAGGCACTCAGGGACAGGAACCCCCAGGAGCTGATGGGTGACTTCCCAGCTCCAAGCTTCAGGGGCCCAGCATAGCACTTGGCAGTCTACAGAACTCTTTTCCACCCCAACACGCCCGGGAAGTAGGAATGGTGGTCACCATTTTAGAGGGGAGGCCTAGTTGGGATGTCAGGGGGCATGACCTGAAGATTGGCTTTCCCATTAAGTCATGTGTAACTTGTGCAAGCCCGTTGGTGTACCAGAGCTGCAAGGGCCCCTAGAGAACCACCAGGAATCTCCCCATGGTGTGTCAGAGGATATCCTCTTGGCCATCTCCAGAGCCACTGGGGACACCAAAGCCTGAGCAAGAACAGGTGCCACCAGGAGGCCAGGCCTGGCTTTTATTTGCCACTGGGCTGGGCGCCATGCAGCTTGCCCAGGGCCATGATTTGGGCCCAAATTGCGGTGTTTGGTTCCTTTCTTTATGTCTCCTCTTTTAACTCCAGCTTAACACTCCCCAGATGGCCATTCCTGCCGGCTCCCTGCCCACGCCGCCATTCAGACGGGAAAACAATCATTTTGCAGCCCCATTAATTAAAGACTAATTGCTGATTGGAAACACATTGACTGGGCCCTGAGCCGGTATCACATTGTGGGCCCTCTGGCCCTGATGAAGGCCTGGCCCTAACGAGCCTCTGGCCCCCCAGCGGCTTGCTTGCTTACTGCGCAGCAGCAGAATTGGGCCTGGACTTAGGCTAATGAGGTGTCAGCTGACTATTAGAACCACATTGATGGGGGAGGCTGGCGATTGGACCAGAGAGGAGCTGCCACATGCAGCAGCCATTAGATCTGAAGTTGTTCATCTTCCAGCTAGGTCTCCCTCCAAGAAAGGCAGTCTCCCCTGACCCAGTGTACTCCAGACCCCTATTCAGCCACCAAACACCTACTCTGTGCCAAGACCTGGGGATACAGAAATGAGTAATAATAGTTGCATTTATTGAGCACTCACTGTAAACCGGGTGCTGGTCTAAGTGCTTTACGTGGACTCTCCTTTCTTTCTCGCAAAAGCCCTCTGGCAAGTTGGTTCTATTATAATCCACATTTTACAGACAGAAACGGAGGCATGGAGTGGCAAAGAGACTTACTCAAATGCACACATCTACTAAATGGCAGTACAAGGGTTCAAAGCCAGGCAGAAAGCCACTTCACTCTACTGGGCCTTGGTCTTGCCAGGGAAGAATGGCCAGTCTCGTAGATCACAAAGGAAGGTGCTCTTATTACAGGATGCGCGGGAAAGGCCCGTGGTGGAGACAAGCCCAGGAGGCTCTGGGAGTCCAGGGGAGGGCCATTTAACGCAGACACAGGAGAAGGAGACAAGTCCGGGCCAGCTTCCAGGAGGAAGTAACACCTGAACTGAGTCCTAAAGGACATAAGGAATGCGCCAGGCACTGAAAGGGTGGAGGGCTGACGAAAAAGCAGACCCTTCAGGCAACAGGGAGTTGTTTGGAGAGCTCCCAGCAAATGAATGGCTGTGAACGCAGGGTGGGGAGTGATGCAGTTAGCTCTGACCTTTCTGAAGTTCACTCCGGCTGAGGCCAGAGAGTGGATGGGAACGGAGAAAGAATGTGAACAGGGAGACCAGGTGGGAGGTTCCTGCTGTGGTCCAGATGAGAA
Organism: Mirounga leonina; assembly: GCF_011800145.1. Taxonomy (NCBI): domain Eukaryota; kingdom Metazoa; phylum Chordata; class Mammalia; order Carnivora; family Phocidae; genus Mirounga; species Mirounga leonina. The sequence goes on along the minus strand of NW_023270513.1, from coordinate 886,076 downwards.
GTATGGGGGCCTAGATTAGGGGCAAGGCAGTAGGGATGAAGAGCTATTTAGGAGGTGTTGTCAACAGACTTGGAGAGGGTAAACTGTGAGGGGGGGAGACAGAAGAGACTGGGATTCCCCTCCCAGCCCAGAAGTCATGACAGACCCAGCCACCAACCTGCTCAAAATCTTCTATGGCTCCCCAGCCCTATTTCTCCCTAGGGAGAATCCCAGCCCTTCCCCTAGCTATTGGCTTTAGGCAAAGGGTCCAACCTCTGAACCTCAATTCACTCATTTTAATAACTGTTCCCATAGTTCCAGGTTCACAGGATTGCTGTGAGAACTAACCGAGTTCCTGTGTGCATGTCCCTCACAGGGTGCCAGGCAGGCACTAGGAGTCTCCAGAGATGAGGGGTTGGCAAATGTTAATTCCCATATCCCCTTCCCCTGCCTCCCTCTGTCACCCCAAGATCCAGTCATACTCAACCATTCAAGTACAAAACCCAGACACAGCCACCTCCCTACTTTTGCTGCTTCTGCTCCCATCCCCATCCATGCAAAGCCTCCCCGTCCTCCAGGCTCAAATGCAACCTCTTCCTAGAAGCTTCCCCTGATTTCACTCTGGCCAGAAGAAACGGCCCTATCCTCTACCACCCCATAGCCCTTTATTTATGAGCAACAAAACTGTCTGTGTCCCTCCCTTCCCTGCAAGATGGAGCGGAGGGAGAGAGGCCTGGGCACATGGGCCAGAGGATAAATGAATATGTAGTTAATACTGGACAGCTCATGAGGGTAGACAGCTATGTTGGCCCCTAGGACTTCCTTTGTGCTCACACTCTGCCCCAGGAGGCCCCAACCCAGATGCCCATTCAGGCCAAGTGAGGGATGTAAGTGAAGAAATGGAGTAAGTTTCAGGAAGCCATAGTACAAGCAGGTTGAGGAATGGCAGCTAGGATGACAACAACAGGGAGTACTAAGGGCTGGGCTAAAGTAGCAATTATGTGCCCAGTCTCCAGGAGCAGTGGGTCCTCAAATACAGCTGGTTGTTGCCATGTTGGAACGCTAGCCCTGGGTTGCCAGGGCTACTGAATTTTTCAAGAGGAGTAGGAAATTTGGAATTTTTTAATAAAATCACCCCATTTTGCCATCTTGATGACTAATCTTAAAGTTCCTAGAAATATTCTGCGAGTTAAACAAAACATATCTGTTGGCTGAGTTTGGCGTGTGAGCTGCACCCCACTGAGCACTCAGCTCTGCACCAGACACTGCTGGGCAGTGCTAGGCAAAGAGACACAGAGGTCTCAGGGGTATTAGAGTCCTGTGGGGGAGACAGACGTGTCCACAGACCCTCAGGGGCCATGGCTACAGTGGTTATACATGTGGGCCTGGAGTCAGACAGATGTGAGTTCATGTGCTGGCTCTGCCGTGTACTAGCTGTGTGTCCCTGGGCAAGTTACTCAAGCTCTCTGAGAATCAGCTTTTGTCTATAGGGGGAAAAAAGGTTAAAAATCATCTCCCAGGATTGCCATGCCTGCCAAATGAGCTAATGACTAGTGAGTCCTTTGTGAATCATGAGTTGTGCAGGTGTGTGGGGATGTTCCAAGGGCCTGGGATTATAGGGTTGGGGCCACGCCCGGAGTGGGCTGAGCCTCTGGGGTGCATCCAGCTGTGCATCTAGAAGCTGAATGGTAAGAGCATTCTGGGAAAAAGAAGGCAAAGAGCCTTGGCTCAGAGCCACATGGCAAGGTGCTGTCCACTGCCTGTTCCCGCCACCATCCTAGCAGTGTGCAAGGATTTTCTGACCAGATGCTGGGAAAGGTGGAGATCTAGAAAGAGGAAAGTACCTGCCTGAGGTGGGACAAATCCTAGAAACCCCAAAATTCTATCTGTACTCCATAGCTACCATCCTACACTTAGCCAGTACTTAATATGTGCCAGGCACTGTTCTAAACACTTTTATATACATTGGCTTATTTAACACCCCGCCCCCCATGAGCCTGTGAGGTACATACCACTGTTTCTAGCTTACAGATGAGGACACTGGAGCACAGAGAGGTTAAGTCAAACGGCAAATAAACAGTGGAACCGGGACCTGAAGCTGAGCTGTCTGGCTCTCAGGTCTGTATTATCTGGATTAAACCCCTCGATGAAATTCTCTCTGTTGAAAGACCTAGACTGGTTTCTGTTGTCCTGACTACATTCTAAGAGACACAGTCTCCCTGTGTGCCATGGGAAGAGAAGGGGCTGTCACAGTGTGCTTCGACATGAATAACCCTTCCCATCTTGACGGTGGCAGGCTATGCCTGGTCCCATGCCCCCAGGACCGCAGGAACACCATCATGCTGGATCTCAGGGTCCTAGGCTAGTGTATGTGTACATCCCTCACAGCAGTCTCTGCTTCCCCCGGGCAAGGCCTGAAGGCTTTGAGGGAGAGACTGCGAACCAGGCAGGGAGTGAGGAGGAGGCTGAAGCTGAAGCAGAGAGCCAGGTGATCGCTGCGTGGTCTGAGGCCAGCCAGATCAGCAGAAGGGCCTAGTGGTTAGCCCTATGCTCCAGAACCCCGCACACCCACCTCCACACACGGACACATGCACATACTCACCCTACTCCCATCATACACACATTTAGGCACACGCACGAACACATACTCACCCACCCAGCTACAGTTACACACACACACACACACACACACTAAATACGCACATGCCCAGACACACACAGAGAAGCTCCTACACACACTGTCCCCCAACACCCTCATACATCCAGACACATGTGTGAAAACACAGGCACACACATGCGTGAACACCCACAGTTATGCATGTAGTTTCCTGGGAAGGCTTGGAAGGGATTGTTCCAGCCCAGCCCACAGCACAGCGTGCTTCCCTCAGATCTCTACTTTCGTCTTCGGGGGACGAAGACACTCACCGAACGGAAAAATGCCTCCAGCAAATGCCACCCACTCGGCGTCAGCTCAGCCTCCGTTCCTGGCCTCCGCCATTCAGGGATCGGGCAGGGTGACAGCTCCAAGTTTCTGCTTGGACCCATGCGGGTGGGGGAGGGGATGAGGCAAAAGAAAAAAATTTGTAGTGACAATAAAGTCTAAAGACAACGGTCGACCTTCAGAGTCTGTGTGAGCTTGCTTAGGGGGGAAAGCTGGGGAAACGTGTGGTACGTCAGTGGAGTCGGTGGGCTGAGTCAGGTGTGTTGGCGCAAATACGAACTTCACCACAGACTGGCTGTGTAACCTTGGGAAGTCACTTCTGTCTCAGAGTTTGGTTTTCCTATGAGCATAGGGATGTGGAGCACGAACTCCGGAGTTGGAATGCCTGTGTTTGAATTCTGGCTATGTTTTTTGTTTTTGTTTTTTTTACCAACTGCAGGAGCTTGGGCAAGTTAGTGAACCTCTCTGTGCCTCAGTTTCATCACATGTATAAATAAGGGGGATAACAGTATCTAGCTCATAGGATGGTTGTCAAGTAGTGTCAAATAACTGGACACACATCAAGCTCTGAGAATAAGTGCCTGCGCTGTAGTAAGCACCATGCAAGCGGTGTTGTAAGATGAGGATACAAAGAGCTACTGCCCAGGATTATGGGAAGAGTGTATAAGACAATGACTTAGCAAGGGCTCAGTAAGCTCCTAGTGATGCATGTGCACGGGCAGCCTCTACCTGGCCCAACACTACCAGCTGGATCTGGAGGCTGGGATGGGGCTAGAGTCTTGGCCTGAGCAGAAAGGGCTCCATGCGGGGCGCCTGGGTGGCTCAGTTGGTTAAGTGACTGCCTTCGGCTCAGGTCATGATCCTGGAGTCCCGGGATCGAGTCCCGCATCGGGCTCCCTGCTCAGCAGGGAGTCTGCTTCTCCCTCTGACCTTCCTCCTTCTCATGCTCTCTGTCTCTCATTCTCTCTCTCTCAAATAAATAAATAAATAAATAAATGAAATCTTTAAAAAAAAAAAAAAAAAGAAAGGGCTCCATGCAACATCTTAGGGCTTTCCCTTGCCAGCAGTAATGATACCTCCCTGGCCCTGCCTATCTGGCTGGCTTTTTAGAGCACACGAAACCCATCCCAGCTCCTTTCCCATTTGATCCATTGGAGTTTGCCTGGATCACTGCAGTAGCCTCCTGACTGATTCTCTGCCTCCACCCTTGCCCCCTGCACACTTCACTGAGAAGCCCAAGAGATCCTGTTACAACATAGGTTGAGACTTTCCCAAGGTTCCCCATATCGCTTGGAGTAAACACTATTGTACCTACACTGGCCTCTGGAACCTCCTGCAATCTGACCCCCCAGCATTTGCAGCTACTCCTCCTTTGTTCCCTGAACATCAGCCGCACTGGTCTCTTGGCTGTTTTTGAACCGTGCCAGGCATGCTCCCACCTCCAAGCCTTTGCACTGGTTGTTCTCTCTGCCCAGAACGATCTTCCCTCAGATATCTGTGTGCTAATTCTCGCACCTCTTTAAAGTCTTTGCTCAAATATCGCCTTCTCAGTGAGGCCTACTCTGACCACCTTCAGAAATTCTGTACCCCTCACTCTAGGATCCCCAATCCCTGATCTGTACCACCTTCTAACGTCCGATATAATTTTTTTAAAAGATTTTATTTATTCATTTGAGACAGAGAGAATGAGAGAGAGAGAGAGCACATGAGAGGGGGGAGGGTCAGAGGGAGAAGCAGGCTCCCCGCCGAGCAGGGAGCCCGATGCGGGACTCGATCCAGGGACTCCAGGATCATGACCTGAGCCGAAGGCAGTCGCTTAACCAACTGAGCCACCCAGGCGCCCCTCGTCCGATATAATTTACTTTTTATGTTATTGTTTATTCATCTTCTCCTACTACACTGTTAACTCCATAAGGGGACTTTGTTTTGTTCTCTGATGTATCCCAAGTGCCCCAAACTGTACCTGGCACACAGTCAGACCACAGTGAATTTTGGTGAAGGAACATGGAATGAACACAGCTCTTTCCAGCTCCCCTGGCTGTAATAAGAATGTTGAGCTAGAGGGGTGAATCTGGAGGTAGAGGAGCAGTGGGGAGACTGCCGGAGTCCTCCCTGTATGGAGGACTTTAAGCCGGACCCAGAGCAGTGGTGGGGGAGGGCAGCACTGAGGGGAAGGTAGGATCCAGGAGAGCAGGAACCTAGTCCTGTTTGCTTGCTGATGGCTTCCCAGGGCCTGGCACTGTGCCTAGCGGAGTCCAGGCTCAATGACTATTTGTTGAGTGAATGATTAAAAGCACGAGCCATTCCAACATTTGCCAACTTGATTGGATGTGGGGGAAGAAGAATAATCCAAAGATAACACCCTCAGCTTGAGCCTGGGTAACCAAGAAAGTAATTGGAAATGTTCCCAAGTGCTGGAATCAAAAACCCAGAGATTTCACACACATCACACCTTCAGACATCAACTCAAACATCTCTTCCTCTCGAGGTCTTTTCTGCTCCCGCAGTTTAAACCAGCTTCATCTGATTGACTTTCCCATGGCCCTCTGAACTTGGCCTCAGGAGTGCTGACCTCACTTGAATTTATTACTTCTCCAGGGCCTAGAAGTGTGTCTCGGGGCTCAGGCAAACATTCCAATTGGCTCTCCGTGCTCCACCCTTCCTCTCCTCCTGTTCCTCCTCCTCCTTCTCCTCTTCTTCTTCTCCCTTTTCTCTCCCTCCTCCCCCCCCTCCTGCCCCCCCCCCCAGCTCCCCCTCCTTCTTTCCCACTGCTTCTCCTCTACCTCCTTTCACTCTGGTCATCATAAGCTGAGTATTCACAGAACTTCAGCCAGTGGTTTGGATTAACCACAGGAACTGAAGGATGACCTGACCTGCAGGGCGGGGGTAGGGTGGGAAGTGGGACAATGTATACAAGATTTTGGCCCTAGTTCACCTGAAATTGGAGACTCTCAGGTCTGAGCTACAGGCACTGGGAACTGGGTTTGAGGTTTATAAACCTCACACCACATAGATCGTAGCCTCCAACAGACATAGACACTTTGTGACCCACAGCATGTCCCTACTACACACCAGCACCCTGACACCCAAGTCTCCCAGTATACCCACATCACACTTGCAGCCAAGTGCGATGCATTCCCCATAGCACCCCCACCTCCGCGAGACAACACACTCATCATAGCATCTACCAGACCCCAGACCACTGACACAGCATAAGCACATAGGACACAGTGACACCTGACACGCACACACCAGCCCCAAAGCATGGCAGCCTCCAACCTCTGGCACACAATACACAGAGTAAATGCTCAACACTTGCACGGCACAGGGACAGCCCAAGAAACACTCCTGAGGCACCCAGCAGTTTCGGACACAGTGACACAATACATGCATCACCACTGCCCCTGCTCATCGCGTGTGTGCGCGCGCGCGTGTGTGTGTGTGCACACATACATGCATGCACGCACACATAAATACATACACATGCACACAGAAGAGAGGAAAAGAGCTCTCCTCTCCTTGCCCTTCCTCCCGTCCCCATGTCTTGGGTTGCTGGGCCATGCCTGACCTATCCTAGGACAGTTGATCCAGAGCACAGCTGAATTGGTAGGTGCCATTTCCTAGAAGCCTGGGGATTTGGTCTCAGCTAATCAAACACATGATAGGAGGTTGGTGTTTGAACCTCAGCTCCAGGCTGATATGTGGTCCCCACCAATGAACTGCAGGCAGCAACTGGCTGCCATGGGATGCCCACAGGGAGGGAGCAACTGGACTGAGCTTTGTGGGTGGGAGCCAGGCAAGGCCCAAACTGACTTTGGGCGAGGGGACGCCTAGAGTCCAGGCTGCTCATGGTGAGAGGCACATAAGAAGGCATCACCAGCAGGGACCTGAGATAGAAGCTGAGTCCTGGGGTTAGAGAAGACACGACGCTGTGGTGGAAGGACAGGAAGATGGGTGGAGGAGAAAGAAAGGGTGAAATGAGAATCTCCAGGTTCCTCTGGCTTGCCCTAGGGAAAATGAGAGAGGCAGGCATTGGAAGGGGAGACAGGAAGAGACAAAGCTGGAAGCTGGCATGGGGAATGGGTTGGAACTGAGGCTTCCAAAAAAGAATGAGAGGCTGGGGAGGGGTAGACAGGGACAAAGGACAAAGAAATGCACTTGGAAGCTATATAGTCAGCCCGGGACATGTGACAGCCATGGGCACCCTTGCTGCCCAGAAGTGGGGGTGGAGAATTAGTCTTTGGTCAGGGAGAAGAGGACCCACTGATGAGAGCTTAAAGTGTACAGAAGTTGGCCATTACTGTGAGAAAGAAGAGTGGGCTGTTCATGAGGAGAACAAGGAAGAAGGGCATGTGGGCAAGAGACCATTGGCGAGAGCGGTCAGGCTACAGACACTGGGCTCATGATCACACAGGCAGAAGGTACCATAAAGATCTGCACCCCATCAGAACTCCCAACTCGGAAAAATTCTACTCTGACTTCAGGTCACCCAGAAGGTCATGGCCCACAGTTTTCTGTGCCAGGTGGGTAAGGATTGGCCAACTTCAGGCACTGGTCAAATTCTGACCTCAGTAGAACCAGAAGGTCAGGGGGAAGAAAGAGAAGGAGTCCTTTGGTCTTTTGGGGTTATCATGTGGCTAAAGAAGTCCCCAGGCAGTTGACTCAAAACCCATAACTGGCATATTTACATGTGACTTGTGCTAAAGTACATAAATGAATAACCCCTGTCCCTTTCCACCCAAGCTGAACTTGGATGGCTTCGTGGCTGGGTTCTAATTCTATATCCTCAGCCACTGTGAATTCCCTGAATACTTTGGCCTTGCTATCCCCAAGGGGAAAAAAATCCCCTGAGTTGGGCACTAACTTAGTCTCCAGGGACTAATGTTCCCTTACCTCCCTCCTGGACTAAGCTAAAACCCCCACATGTACCCAGTAACGTGTACTTCCCAAAGCATGATCTCATTTGAATTTCATAACAATCCTGCAAGGCCAGCAAATCAGGGATTATTATCCCTATTTTCAGATGAGGAAACTAAGGCTCTGAGAAGCTAGGCAACAACCAAGGTCACACCAATAGCAAGTCCTCTGACTCCAAACCTAGCACCCAGGCTAGAAGGGGAGCCTGCCCCTTCACCTTTCACAGACTTTCCCAGTCTCATGGGGAATATGGGAGGAGACTCAGATGGTATAATGAGATGGGAAGGGTCTGTGCCCATAGAGCCTGGCGAGAGAATTAGGTCATGATTATGCTGTCCCCTTCTTTACTTTTTAATTTTTTAAGATTTATTTACTTTAGGGGGGCAAGGGGAGAGGAAAAGAATCTCAAGCAGACTCCCCACTGAGCACAGAGCCAATCCCACAACCCTGAGATCATGACCTGAGCCGGAACCAAGAGTCAGATGCTCAACCCACTGAGTCTCCCAGGTGCCCCATGCTTTCCCCTTCTGAAAGGGATGGGGGTGGGGAGTAAACTAACGCTTCTTGAACATCTACTAGGTGCCAAAATGTATTAGGAACCTTACATACATGATCTCATTTAATCCTCATGAAACTCTGTAAGGTAGGTAGTCATTTTCCAGAGGGAGAAACTGAGGCTCAGAGAGTGGCACACCAGGTCCAAAGTCACACCGTGTTTAAGTAATGGAGTTAGAACTTGGTCCTGGTTCTGACTCTAAAGCCCATTCTGTGCCCCCTTCCCTTGGTATGTTAGCCATTGCCTTGGTACCCATCCAGCTGCTACAGGAAGCTTGTCCATCACGGGCTTTTTTGAGTGGCCTTCAGAAATCGGGAAACTGAGAGGAGGGAGGAGAATAGAGAACCACAAGGGAGGTTAGAGTTCCAAGAGTCTGTGGAAGAAAGCAGATTCCTCCCAAGAACTGTGAGCAGGGTCCCTCCCTCTTTCCTTCCTCTCCCTCTTTCTTACCGCAGCCTGGCTGGGGGATGGGAATCATGGCCCTGAAGGGCAGCCTCTTGGTAGATTCAAAGCTGGAGGCAGTGCCACAGAGGCCCACATCCTGGGTCACCTCCCACTCAGAGCCACAAGGAATCTGGATGAGAATGCCAACATTTTTCTAAACCACCAGATTTCATTGCTACTTCCCTTCCCAAACCTCCTCCTCTCGTCTCCTCACCATTAGCTTCAGAGATGCAACTTCTTTCCCTGACTAGAAAGCCAAAGAATCAGACTCCTGAAGTGGGTCCTGACCTACAGAGATTATTAGGTCCATCCTTCCTGCCTTTAGTCATGATTCATTTAGACCACCGGGGGTCTCTCTCTTGTTCTGTGCCAGCTCAAAAGGATTAAAGACATTCCATAGCCTTCCTCAGGTAACTTTCCAGCACTGTATTTCTCATCATTAGGGTTCTCTTTATAATACCTAACTTTAGTTCCTGATGCCAAAACTTTGCTGTTTTGACTTTAGTAGAAATGGGGAAAGTCAGCTACTCTTCTGGAAACCAGCAGTCATACACTGTCTTTAATGGCTGGCCCAATTTTCTAATTCCCCAGGGAATAGTGAAGGATGAAAGACAAGGTAAAGCTAAGGTGGCAGGGTATTGGAGGAAAAGTCACGAACAATGTAGAAAATTATAGGCCTAGTGAGGAGACCTATTAGGCCCTTGGTTATCCTGTTGTCATCTCCATCACCATCATCAATTGTTCCAGTCTTCGTCACTATCACCATTACCACTGCCATGACCATTTCTATCCTCATTGCCATTTTTATTGCTATCACAACTATCAGCATCATTGCCATCACCATCACCTTCTCTACCACTATCACCACCACTGCCTCCACCATTACTGTCAACATCACTAACACCCATCAGTCACCACCATCACCACCTCTAATATCTCAAGAACTTCCACCATCATCACCACTTTCTTTTTCTTATGATTTATTTATTTATTTGAGAGGGGGTGGGCAGAGGGAGAGAATCTCCAAGCAGACTCCCCGCTGAGCACAGAGCCCAATGCGGGACTTGATCTGACCTGAGCCGAAACCGAGAGTCGGGACGCTTAACCGACTGTGCCACCCAGGCGCCGCATCATCATCACCACTTTCACCACCACCATCACTACCTCTACATTACTATCTCCACTTCCAGCAATGTTATTACCATTGCACCTCAACCATCATCACCCTCATTCTCTCCCTCACCACAATGTCTATCTCTAACATAATTCTCATTACCTCCACCACCATCATCACCTTCATTATCATCCCTACGTCTATCACCATTACCAAGTGCATTAACACCATTGCTGTTACCACACTTACCATCACCATCATCACCTCTATTGTCTTCCTCACCATTACCTTTACCACCACCATCGATGGTATTATTATTAGCACCTTCATTACCACCATCAACACCGTCACTATCTTTATTGGCGGTGATATTATGATCATCACCACCACTTCTATCATTAATGGAATGTATTGTTGTGGCCCCTGCCTCCAAAAGCCCATAAAAAATTGATAGGTTCAGGGTGCCTGGGTGGCTCAGATGGTTAAGTGTCTGCCTTCGGCTCAGGTCATGATCCCAGGGTCCTGGGATCGAGCCCTGCATCGGGCTCCCTGCTCAGCGGGGAGTCTGCTTCTCCCTCTCCCTCTGCCTCTCCCCCTGCTCATGCTCTCTCTCTCTCTCTCTGTATCTGTGTCTCAAGTGAATAAATAAAATCTTTAAAAAAAAAAAAGAAAGAAAATTGATAGGTTCTCAGACAAAAAGCAAAGAGGAGGAGGCCAGAGACCAAAAGTGTGCAAATTTGGAGATCCCCAGATGTCCATCTCAACTGTGGCCAACAAGGTCTCCCCATTCAGGGGTGCAGGTCTACCCTGGAGAGTGCAGGGAAGTGGGCAGGACTTCAAACCTACAGTAGCAGATGGTAAGGGCAGCCAGCCATGTACTCCCTGAGTATATGGCAGATCAGCCTCAGCTGAGCCTCAGAGGTGACTAAAGGCCAGGCTAGGCTAGATGGTGTCCTAAGAGACCGAAGCCGAAGGAGATGCCCCGAGGGTAGGCTGAAAATGCCATGAAAGGGAGCTAGGGAGCTGTTGAGTGTCTGGCTTTTAGACTCAGTCCCAGGTTGAGGAGGATCTCTTCCACAGATCGAGGTGTCCCTGAATCACTCTGGAATTTTGGTCACCTTCCATATTCTCAACTACAAGCCCTGTCACTGAGCATGAAACAGCCCCTGTGATTTATAGAGAAGCTGCAATGCCTGGCCTCTGTTCTCTCCCTTCTCTAACCCGGCCTCACCTCTTCCACCCCCTTCTCCTAGTACCCCCTGCAAACTTGCCCTGCTTCCTGGTCTCTTCTCCAGACTGCTTTCCTGGCTCCCTGCTGTCTCTTCCTCACCTCTCTAGATTTCTCCTCCCCTCCCTTGGGCAGGCAGGGCTTTGAAATGCCTTGAGTGAGAGCCACCGAGGGTCCTAGGAGAGACTGTTTCTTAAGCTAATAGGCTGCCCTATCAGGGATTGTTTCCTGAATCTCCAGCTAAATTATCCTTTGCCCACTTTCATCCCATTAATCCGGCTGTTGACAGGGGAAGAGGCTCATTAAGTCATCATATCCATACACCGGAGTCTAGGCTTCTCTCAGCTCCCTCTGTGCGCGCATGTGGCCTTGACTCCTGCTTCCAGGCTTCCCTTCTAGGTGGGCAGTCCCAGGGTCTGCCAACACCTCCAGCCTCTCCCATCCTTCACACACTCTGCTCCACACTGGCACGCGCGCGCGCGCGCGCACACACACACACACACACACACACTCACACTCCCCACACAGTACATACACCCCTGAGAGCCAAGCTCTCCACGTACTAATCATCATCATCATCAACAACAATTATCAGCTGTGGCGCACTCACCATGTGCGAGGTCATGCGCCGGTTTTGCTACATTAGCACATTTTATGCTCTCTACATCCCTGTGAGTTTGGCATTGATAACCTCCCCCTGCTTTAAAAAAAAAAAAAGATTTTATTTATTTATTTGAGAAAGAGAGAGCACGAGTTGGGGGGAAGGGCAGAGGAGGAGGGAGAAGCAGACTCCCCGCTGAGCAGGGCGCCATGATGCGGGGCTTGATCCCAGGACCCTGAGATCATGACCTGAGCCGAAGGCAGCCGCTTAACCGCCTAAGCCACCCACGTGTCCCAAATCCCCACCTGTCTGCTTTTTCACAGGTAGGAAATGGGAACTTAGGTGAATTCGGGGACCAAGGTAACACCATGAAGAAGTAGGAAGCTGGGATTCAAATCCAGGTCAGTCAGAGCTTGTGCGTTGAACTCTAGGCTACTGCACTTCCCTGCTTACACTCACTCCCATGTACACATACACAGCAGCATGCCATGCACATTTGTGCCCACATACCAAGCACATGTAGTACACACGCTCATAGAGCACACACTCCATACCCAAAGGGCACACATTCCATACACTCCTCACAGAAACACGCACACACACGAGACACAGAACATACTCCCAGGAAGAATGCTCCTATTCAGTCTAGTCATCTGATAGACACTGATTGAACATCTACTGTGTTCCCACCTGAGCAGCTCTGCCCCATGTTAGGCACTATGGTCATCCAAGAGAGGAAGAAAATGAGAAGGTCTTGAGTGCCTACCATATGTCAGAGGGAGTCCACGGTCACAGGAACATGTGCGAGGCTTCGCATGCATTTGCGTGTGCACACGCGTGCACGCGCACACACACACACAGTCACTCTAGCTCGAATCAGTCCTGGGCCTGCCCCTCTGGGGGCTGTGAGACCTGGGGAAGACATCAGGGACAGGAATCACACTTGGTATTGGTACTGAGGGGAAGTGGACAGGCTGGAGGTTACAGAGTCCTCTAAAATTAGGTCTTAAGCCTCCCAGACTGCCCAACTTGGGAGAAAGGGACGTCAGAGGTCTTCCCTCCCTGCCCCTACCGATGATTCATACTTGTTAACAGAGGAGGTTCAGACTGGGAAGTGGTGTGTCTTACCAGCCTTCACAGGCTCTTGGAGTCCAAGCTACCTCTCTGGGCTCCAGGGACCCTGGGTGAGCCTCTGGGAGCTTTCCCACGCTATCCCATAAGTTTTGGCCTGACTTAGTTCCACTTAGCTCCCCAATAAGGGAAATGGACAGGAAATTAAAGATAACTAGGCAGTTTGAGAGGATTAAGGATAAGGGAGAGCAACATAATTATGTCATAGTTGCTATTGGACAGGAGAGCACCCAAAGGAAATGTCAATGGCCTAAACCAGCTCATTACAAGAACAAGGGCAAGGCCAGCAAGCAGATAAGGGTCCTGAGTGTGAGACAGAAACATTAATCACCCAGCAAGCCAGCCACCACAGCCCAGACTACTAGGGCAATGGACCCAAGGCCAGAAAGCCAGAGAAGCATCCTAATGGACCTGCATGGGGCAGTGACACTGCTCTGTGCTGTCTGCTCTGGCAGAGGGATGGAGGAGTGTCCACGGGCTTTGCAGCTGGCCTCCCTTGGCCTGGGCACTAAGCCAGCTCCATCCTCGTCCTGAAGGAAGAACTCTGAACCCAAGGACTCCAAGCACAGGGGAGCCTTGGTCAGTGTCATGTACTAGAAAATTCCCTGGACTAGGAGTCAAGAGATCTGGGTTCCATGCCCAATCCCGTACCATCCTAGCTTTGTGGCCTTGGACAAGTCATTTCCCCCTCTCCGGAGTCGTACCCCCATATCTACAATGAATGGGCTTTTATTTTATTTACTTTTTATATTTTTTTTACAATTTTATTTATTTATTTGACAGAGTGAGAGACAGCGAGAGAGGGAACACAAGCAGGGGGAGTGGGAGAGGGAGAAGCAGGCTCCCCGCGGAGCAGGGAGCCTGACGTGGGGCTCGATCCCAGGACCCTGGGACCATGACCTGAGCCAAAGGCAGATGCTTAACGACTGAGCCACCCAGGCACCCCTGAATGGGCTTTTAGAATAAAGAAATGAAATGAAATAATAACAGCTCACATTTGTGGAACAATTCTTCTATGAACTAGCACAGAGTTTGGCAGGTATTTTCTGTAAGGGACCAGAGAGTACAGTCTCTGTTGCAACTACTCGACTCCGCTGTTCTATAGCACAAAAACAGCCACAGAGAATGGGTAAACAAAGTAACCTGGCCGTGTTCCTATAAAACTTTATTCACAAAGACGAACAGACAGCCAAAAGGGGCCTGCGGATTGTAGCTTGCCGACCCTTGACTGAAACAAGGGGCTACATACTTTAGCTACATTATCTCATTTGAAACTCAACCCTGGGAAGTAGATTCTACTATCATTATTCCCATTTGATATAGGGAGAAATTGAGGCACAGAGAAGTTCAGAAACTTGCCCAGTGCTGTACAGCTGGGAAATGGCAGGGCCAGTATTTGAGCCCAAGAGGTTTGGCTTCTAAACCCATGGTCGTAACTTTTGTGCTACATGGCTCCCAGGATAGGAACAATGGTGATTATTCTAACAATACTAATCATTGCTTGCATTTCCGTAGGACTCTACACGTTCACAAAAGAGCTATCAGAAATAGCAGCCATTCTCCCTGAGGAGAAAGTCATTTGGTGCTAATAATAGTTTAAAAAATGATTTAGTGCTGTTTTAATAAACTAGAGTTGACCCAATGTTATCCCTCTAATAATGTCCCTCTCACTCACTTGCGTTCAGATACGTTTCCTGGAAAGAGAGCAAACGGGCTGGAGTTCCCGCCGCCTTGCCAGGAGCGCCTGGGGAGGATGGTGGTCAGAGGCCCATCGTCTGTCAGTCACTGGGAGAGAAGCAGGGGGAAGGTGAGGAACGGATGAAATGGCCAACCACGCTGGGTTGGCATCAAGGCCTAGGGAGTCAGAATAATTATTCCCATTAGACAGCTGCAGAAGCCGAGGCTCACAGACATGCAGTGAGGTGCTTGAGGTCACACAGCTAGAAATGGCAGGCACAAGCTAGAGCCAAGGGTTGAGTAGAGCAAAAGGCCAGGAGCCAGACAGAACGGCATAAAAATTCTGCCCCTAGCACTTTCTGTGTGACCAGATCTTTCTCCTTGGGCATCAGTTTCCAAATCTGTAAGATGGGGATATGGACAGCCCCACACCTGACAGGGCCTGTTGTGAGGATCAGATGAAGTAATAAGGAATGTCTGAGGCTGCTGGGTTGTTCAGCCTGAACATGAGAAGACTCAGTAAAAAGAAAAGGGGAAAGAACCAACATCTGTGGGGCATCTACTGTGTCCCAGGAAAACTCCCAAAGCTGTCTCAGAAAATCCTCCCAGTAACTTGGAGGTAGGAATAGTTCTCTCTGCTTTACAGATAAGGAAACTGAGTCCTGAGGCCACCTAGCTAGAAAGTGATGTAGACCAAAATGGAAACCAGCCTTCTCTGTGAGTCCAGGGCACTCTGAGCATTGACAGCCTTCGGTCATGTGGGTGGAGGGTCAAATGGGAAAGCAGAGGGGTTCGTAGACTCACAGATATTTTCTGAGCACTGTTACGTGCCAGGCATTGTTCTAGGCACTGAGGATGCAGCCAGGAACAAAATAATGCCCCTGCCCCCGTGGAGCCCAAACTCTGGAGAACAAGTAAGCACACTTCAGGGGTTCCTTCCATTTTGTGGTGCCATTCCAACTCTGCCACGATCCTGGGCCAAGTGTCTGCTCCCTTCCTCATTTTACCCCCTATAAAGCCTTCCCAAAGGAAAAAAAAAAAAATAGCACTGTCTACTCCAACCCCTCTCCCCACCAAACCGTGGTGTCCTGAGTGGCTGCCTGCCCAGGCAAGAACAAAGGCTGGAGGAGCCACTTCTCCGAGACATCATGTGCCTCCTCCTAGGGTGTGGAAGCTCAGGACCCTGGCTTGGCCTAGACCTGACCCTGGTGAGTCGTCCCTGGGAACAATGGTTCAGAGGCGTCTCCCCCAGGACTCCCACCAAGGATGGGAAGTAGGGCCTGGGACAGGCTGGCCTGGGTATTGTTTAGAAGGCACGTTTCCTGGATGAGTTGGCAGTCAGAGCCCCCAGGGTACTGGAGTGAGCCCAGGAGGGCCTGCATCTTTCCTCCTTTCCTCCAGAACAAAGCCACTATTTCGGCTCCTGTGTTCCTTCCCTCGGAGGAAGCTGCGGGCCTGCGGAGCTGAGCTCTCTGTCCTCTGGCCCAGGAACGGAACACGGGCTTACAAAGGCCTACACTGCCACACAGGAGTCGCTGCCGTGAGCCAAGAGGTTGAGAGGTCTAGACCCGGCCACAGCACTGGCACCTTCTCGCACACGCTGGAGGCCCGGGAGGCCCAGGCGGCGGGACCATGCGATGCCTCGCAGCGTGGCCGTGGGCAGCTTGCAGGCAGCACAGCACTCTGATAGTCCACCCAGGAAGCTAACAGCCCATGGCCGCACATGCGACAGTGTGGTTAGGTGGCTGTCAGCGAGCCAGGGCTTGGACAGCTGGCCGGGCAGGTGATCCACCAACTTGCTCACCAGTGGCCAGGCAAGCAGCCTGCTCTTTACTCATGCTAGTCCTGAGTGGGGGCTATGGGCATAGGCCCAAGGTGGATACTGGGGTTGGGCGGGGGAGGTGGACACCAAGGCATCCAGGCAACCAAGAGAAAGCACTAAACCCTCAGCAATGCAAAGAACTCACCCTCCACCCCCTGCCCCACCCCACCCTGTGCCTTTGATCGCAGACACAGGCCAGCCCGGGCCCTGCCCTCCACATGTCCACATTTCTTCTGCCCTCCCCACCAACCCCAGCACATCTGGGAAGAGTACTGGGCCTTTGGGCCTCACCTCTGTGTGAACCTCCTCTTTGAGCACCACACCAGCCCCGGGGAAAGAAAGAGGTTGGGAGGGGAGAGAGGGAAGGAGAAATTCTCCCCGTCTTCCCCCTCTGAATACAGCTTGCTGGGGCTCAGAAGAGTCAAGCCTCTCGCCGAAGGTCCTCCAGCAAAATATGCAACCATCGTTCTGAGCCCTGACCTTCCTTCCACGGGCTGAGGCCTCAAGGAATCCCATAGTATCAAGTGGAAAGAACTGGGGAATGTGCCCCTGGACGACAGAAAAGCAGAAAGCCACCTGTTTCTTCTCCATCCCCTAGCCATGCAGATAAATATAACACCCCTCCTGTTACAGTTCCTGTTTACAGAGCATTTTCCATGTGTTCCTTCTTTCAATCCTCTCAACATCCCTGGCAGCAGGCTATTATTATTCTTTTCCCCATTGTACAGATGAGCAAAGTGAGTGTCATTCAGTCAAAGTGACTTACTTGCCCAAGGTCACTCAGCTAGGAAGAGGTGGCACCAGGATTTTATGTCAGGCCCATGATCCCTAGAAGCCCTGGATGACCCCGCCCCCCCATCTTCAATGGAAAACTTTAAGGCTTTCAGGAAGACAGCCTGGTCTGCAACTTAGTAGGTATCTATGGACCCTTTGGTTCCTAGGGTACTATCATGTTGGAGTGCTAATGCTAGCCTGCCAGGCCTCCTAGCAATCCCCAGCCCTAACACCTTACCTGCACTTCCCCCAGCCCCTGTGGATGCTGCCTGGTTGGCCTGAGGAGCAGGGGCCTGGGCCCACCTCCCCAGCACCCAGGCTCCTAGAGTCAAGCTGCCCATCAGCAAGTCTCCCTGCTCAGCCTATGGCATGGCTCAGGGGCTGGGGGTGGGGTGGTGCTGGGGAGGGAAGCCTGAGTCATCCCCAGGCCAGGAAGCACAATGTTTGGCAGGATTCCTGGGCCCAGCTAAGGAAGGAGCAGGGGCATTGAGTTACAGAGGCTGGCTAGGGCAAGGAAGAGGCAGTGGGGAAGGGGGTGTGGGTAAGTCCATGGAGATGGGAGACTCACAGCAAATTGGGGTCCACAGGCTCCAGCCAGGGGGGAAGGACCCAGGGAGCACTTGGAGGGGGTACCTGGTGACAGAGGGGCACAGAGAGGTCAGGGGACCTTTGTTCCGTCCAGTCCTCCGTCCCAAGCCAGGCCCCCCCCAGCCGGGGCTCTCTCTCCCCCTACAGAGCTGTGCGACAGCTGGGGCAGTTCCAGAGGCGGGATCCTCCTCAACCCCACAGGGGGAGGGCGCCACCTCCTGCCACCTCCCTCCACCTCTTCCTGTCACGTCCTTGGCCACCAGTGGTTCAAAATATACTGGTTCTTGGCTGGCTGTTTACTTAAGAATCAAAAACATCAAGTTTTAAATTCATTCCCATGGCTTTAGCTCACACCTCTCAGCAGACGGGGCCAGTCCAAGCGGCTCCTTGAGCTGCAGGCCCACAGAGTTGACAGCTGACTCAGTATGTCTTCTGGGGTGACCCTCAGATGCCTCCAGGTCAGCTCTAAACTCATCTCTCTCCACCAGCAAAATAAAATCCATCCTCTGCCCTTAGCAATAGTATCGCCATCCATCAGCTGAGCATCATTCTTGACGTGTCTCTCCCCTTCCTTCCTTCCTTCCTTCCTTCCTTCCTTCCTTCCTTCCTTCCTTCCTTCCTTCCTTCCTTCCGCATGTATAGGACATGTGTCAGCACTGGGCATGGAGGTGGTTGACAGTGGTGAACAAGTCAGTCATGATCCCTGCCCTCCCACAGCTTACAGAAAACCGCCATCCATGTTACTAAGGACCAAGATGGGAGTAGTCCAAGGGGCCAAAGGAGCCTAGAAGAGGGGTGGGGATCATGGAGGTCCAGCTTTCTAGCTGACGCCTGAATGGTGACTAGTGCCACATGAGCCTACACTCAGACCATTTCACGGACCTCCAGATGGTCCTTTGTCTCTAGGTCTTGGACCTTCCCATGCTCCCATCCAGCCTCCAACCATGAGGGGAAGAACCGTTATAAGTGTCAAAGGCGATCATATCACTTACCCTGCTTCAAGTATATCCATAGCTCCCCACGGCTCTCAGGATAAAGTCAGGTTTCTCATCTGGGTGGACACACAGCCCTTCCCATTCTGAGCACGTCTGCTGAGGGCCTCAGTCCTATCTCTGGCCTATCATACCACATGTTCTCTCCACAGGGCCCTGGGCGGCTGGGCCCAGGTGTAGCACCCCTCCTGGCGTTTGCCTCCACTGTGTCCTCCCACTTGACTCCTCTTCTCTGTCTTCGGCACGCTCTCCTTCATGCTTCGAGGTTGGAGCTCCAAAGTCCCCTTCCTGTCTCTTCCCAACCCCCTTCCTTTGCCCCTCCCCAAAGTAGGGCAATTACCATCTTGCTCCCAGTTCAGTGCTCTTAGGAGCCTTGCCTGTCATTTTGGAGAGCCCCTGCCAGGAATCTGCTGCTCAGCTTCATTCTGTTTGTGCTTCTGCTCTGTCCCTCTGGCAACAGCTTCCCAGCTTAGACCCCAAGAATCTACCCCAAAGCCCAAATCTGGCCCCGCTTCCTTGCTTCCTTGCAGACTTACTGTGGGAGCCCAGCTGCACTGTGGCCTCTCCAATCTTGAATTCCAGCAGCGTCTAAACTGCAGAAGTCTTCCTGGTCAGAGAGTCCCATGGAAGCTTGGCCCTGCTCTTTTCGGCCTCCCCTCCTCCCAGCATCCGGTGGCTAAGCAGCCTGGGCTAGAATTGCCTAGAACGGGGTCAGGGCTTGCAGCCTTGGCTAGGATTGCCTAGAACGGGGTCAGGGCTTGCGTAGCCCAGGAGAAAAGTGGAAGCTGGTGAGGGGCTCCCCAGGGAGAGGAAGAGGCCTGCAGTCTGGGATGGACACCCAGCTCCATCTTGGGGAGAGGATGGGGCAGCCAGACTGGTTCGCCCCTGCAGAGTCACTGGTTTAGAGGGAGAGGAAAAGTTGGTCCTGTGGTGGGGGAACCTACCTTCCCACAACCATCCAGTCCCTTCCTTTCCTGGGCCTGGGAGCCTGCTCAGGCCCAGAGCCCGATTGGATTTAGGAGGTGCGGCGAACTTCACACACATCCCCCAAACCAGGACCAAATAAGGGAGGTAAGAGCTTGTGTTCCTCCTCCCCAACAGCCACACTGCTGAGCCCCTCTCTCCACATCAGCTTGGGGCCTCTGGGTTGCTTTCAGAAAGGGGGTGTTTCTCTCTACAGCTCAGCTTGGAAGGGGGAGAAGAGAAAGAGATGCTTGATATGGATTTTTGTGGTTGGAGGTGATTGGAATCCCAGCTGTGCGCCCCAACCCCCCCTCTCCTCCACCAGCACCCCTCCTCCTTCAGAGATGGGCATAGAGGGAAGGGCGGGGGAAGAGGGCTCTGCTGGCCCCTCAGTGCTCAGAGATACCCCAGGAGGGCAGCAGTCAGATTTTCTCAAATGACCAGGGCCCCCGGGCCTGGCAGTGGGACCCAATGTTTGAGGCATAGACTGTCCCAGGTGATTTGGGGCTATGTGCAGGTCCATCTTTGGAAACTTTTCCCAGAAAGGGGGCTCTAGCCTGGACGTTCTTAGTGCTGGCTTCACGTTAGAATCATCGGGGGAGATTCTAAAATTGCTGATGCCTGGGTCCCAGCTCAGAGGTTCTGTTCTAATTGATCCAGGCTGGAGCCCAAGCATGCCCATCTCTAATGGGCATGCCGGGCTGAAAACCCTTGATTTTGAGCAGAATTTCTCAGCTTGGGCACTCTTGGCATGCTCAGCCAGGTAATTTTTGTTGTATGGGGCTGTCCTATGCATTTGTAGAATGTTTACCACTAGCAGATGCAGCGCTCCAGCCTCTCATGTGTAACAACCAGGAACGTCTCCGGCCATTGCTAAATATCCCCTGGGGGCAAAGTGGTCCCTCATTGAGGTCCGCTGCTCTAGGGTCAGGGACAGTCTTAGGGTGGAAGTACACATCTTTGATGTGGGTATAGCCCCCTCAGGGCAGCCCCAGGGCCCTGCTGTCCTCCTCCCCTGAGCCCTTCCAGTGGCCCACAGCGACACAGCTTCTCTGTCCTCTGGACCTGGCCCTGCTATGGGGAAGGCTGGGAATACGCAGGGAGTCTGACCTCATTCTTGTTCCCTGGGGATGCAGATTGAGAAACTAAAGGTCAGAGCCCACATGGGGCTGCAGGGACCCTGGGCAGGCTGCAGATTTACCCTGTGATCATCTACACTTCAAGCACTATTTGACAAATGTTTCTAGACACTACCTGCCAACCACTAGCCATTGTGTTGGGTGATGAGGATCCAGCAATGAACCAGGAGAACACCACCCTTGCCCTTGTGGGGCAGATGGTCCAGTGCAGGGGTCAGTAACCTTTTCTGTAAAGGGCCACATAGTAATTATTTGGGGCTTCGTGGTCTGTCACAACTACTCAACTCTGCCGTTGTAGTATAAAAGCAGCCGCAGACAATATGGGCGTGCTCCGATAAAAATTTATTTACAAAAACAGACAGTAGATCAGACTTTGCCTGAGGACTGTAACTTGCCAGCCCTTGGTCTAGTGGGAGAAACGACCAAGCACCCAAGTATTTACAGTCCATGATGAACCGTGCTGTGATGGGAGATCTAGGGCAGCAGGGGAGAGTCACGGAAGGGGATCCAAGCTCACAGGAGGGGTGTCTAACCTAGACTTGAGGGGAAGAGAAGTCAGGCAAAACTTCCAGGAAAAGGTGGTGGCACCCGAGCTGAGTGCTAAAGGGCATGCACAGAGTGATGTATAACCTGAGACCCGAAGGCTGAGAGGGAGTTGGTCAGGTGAAGGTGAAAGGACAGCTGTTCAGCCAGAAGCAGCAGTCTGATATCTGAGCCCGCTCAGGAGCAGAAGGTGGACTAGAACATTCAGTATGACGGGGGAGGAGGAAAGCAAGGTGGAGACCCTTCAGGCACTTGAATTTTATTCTCTGTCTCTGGGGTTTCTGAGCACGGCAGTAACAACATGGTCTGATTTGCATTTTGAAACCTTCCTTCTTTCTTTTTTTTTGTTAAAGATTTTATTTATTTATTTGAGAGAGAGAATGGGAAAGAGAGAGAGCATGAGAGAGGGGAGGGTCAGAGGGAGAAGCAGACTCCCCGCTGAGCAGGGAGCCCGATGTAGGGCTTGATCCAGGGACTCCAGGATCATGACCTGAGCCGAAGGCAGTTGCTTAACCGACTGAGCCACCCAGGCGCCCCTGCATTTTGAAACCTTCCTTCTGACCACCTTGGGGTGAACGGGCCGGCAGACCCAGGGGCTGAGTGGAAGCTGGAAGACAGGGAGGAGGAAACCATAGGCAACAGCTGATGAGGTCTAGACCAAGCTGGAAATCATGGAGCCAGAGAGAAGCAAGGGAATTCAGCATGTGTTGGAGGTAGAATGGGTAGGACTTGGTGGCTGGTTGGATGTGACAGGGATAGGGGGACGAAGGTATTGGAGGATGCCTCCAGGTTTCTGGTGGGGATGCAGTGATGCTATCCACTGAGACAGGGGACACAGAAACAGGGCAGGTTTGGAGAGGATGGCACCTGATGGATTTAGTTGTGACGTGTTGAATTTGAGGTGAGTAGAGGACATCCTAGTGACAATGACCTGGAGGCAATTAGAAATATTGTCCTTAAGGCCTCATCATAGCTGAATTCCCCTAGGGAGAGAGGAGGAGAGGAGAGGAGAGGGGAGGGGCAAGGGGGAGAGGGGTGATCTAAAGCCTTGAGACCTCCAACAGGAAAGAGACTGCAAACCAGTGGCCAAAGGAGAAAAGCAGGAAGATATTGGAGCCCCTTCTGCTCCCTGGTTCTCTTAAGCTCCTTCACTGAGAGGGTTTGCCTCAATGATCAAGATGTCTCTTGTTCCGTGGGCACAGCAGCTCACAATGTAAGACAAGAGTGAAGCAAAGCCTTCTGGGAACACCGGAAGTCCTTCAGCTCTCAGGAATCAGAAGAGGTATTAGAGCTTTGAAGAAGAAGGAGGATTTCCACAGGCCCAGGAGGGGAGATGGGTGGGGGGGAAATGGAAGAAGTAGGGCAGGGCACAGTGCACATTCCAGGCCAGAGGAGCCTTTGAGGAGAACTACAGAGGCAGGACAATACAGGGAGTATTGTGGAAGTCATGAGTCGCCAGTCTGTCACGGCTGGGGCCTAGGAGCCTGGGGATGGGATGGGGGGAGATAGGGTGATGAGAAAGAAGATCAAAGGTACAGTGGGTCTGGTGGGTTTGAATCCTGTGTCGATCCCACAGCTGTGTGACCTTAGGCAAGTCACTACACAGAGCCTCAGTTTCCTCATCTGCACCAGTGCCTGCCTCCCACTCTGGGAAGGGGATGGAACAACAGCCTTTTAGTCTGTGGAGTTGGTGTGTCATTAGTCCCTGGCTATGTTTCTAGAAAGATTCCAGAGGTGGGGAATGCTAAGAACACCCAGGCAGAAGCTAGAGCTGGCTACAGAGTCACTTATAGGGACTCTAGCTGCTGCCCCCATCACCGCTTCCTCTCTTCTATGACAGCTAGGTTTCCCAGCCAAAGGGAAGAAGCCAAGAGAAAAGAAGACCCTGGACTGGGCTCAGGACATACCTGACAGAGACCCCCCCACACACACACACAAGACAGTTCCTGTTCCTGCCTTTGCCAGCCACCATCTGCCTCACGTGGGTAGCCTTAGAGAGAGGAGATGGCAAGAGGGGCCTTCCGTCTCCTAGGCATGTACCCTGGGCCTGACCTGGCATTTTTACAACATCCCCGCTTCTCAGCTAGGGAAAAAAAAAAAAAAATTGGCCAGGGAGCCAGGAAGCAGCAGAACCAGGACTAGAACCTAGGTCCGTCCGACTCCCAAAGCCATGTTTGCCCTTGCCACTCTGGCAACTGCAGAAATTGGCTCTTGAAACGCCCCCATCTCTGGCTGTGTGTCTGGAGGAGTCTCTGCTGGCTCCCATTGCTCGAGATGGCTCATGGGTTTCTTCCTGACCCTCCCTCTCCTTCCGTTCATCTGCCCGGTTCTTCCCTGGTACGCACTCCCTCCAGCCAGCCGTGAAGCCAGTGGTTGCCCACTCCACCGGGACCCTGACAGATGATGGCAGAATAATTGAAGTGTCCTTTCCATGACCTTGAGCTCTGGCAGGGCTGACTTCCCTTGTGGTGATCGGGGCTGATGACAGCTGAGTGGCAGGAGGACTCACACACACACACACACACACACACACACACACACAAGGGCCACATCAGGGTGGGCATGCCTGCCTGCCAGGGCAGCTGCCTCCCCCTCTTCATGCAGACAGCTGGGAATACCACTGTCAAGTGATAGCCACTGTTCTCCTCAGCCAGCCAGGAACACCCCTGCTGACTCATAGGGCATGCTTCCTACTGCCTCAGATGGGTCCCCAGGTCACCCCTGCCAACGGATGGGCTACAGCTACCTCCTTCGGCCTCTGTTAGATACCAGGGGGCGCCTCCAGCAGCCACACACAGATGTACACAACATTGGCAAGTTATACACAGAGCTGGGAGAGGCAGGCAGGGCTCCCCGGAGCCCCGGGAGGCCGCGGATGCAGGTATCAGCCCCCCTGAGGCTTGGGCACTGATGAACACCAGCACCACCAGAACAACATGCTGGGCCCTCACTGTGGGCCAGTGCAGCCAGTGCAGGGGTGGGAGGAGGCTGCCTGAATGTATATGGATAATCTGGGCCCTTCCACGGCCCAGCCCACTCTTCCAATTTGGACTGCATCCCCACATGCACTTTGCTCTCAGCCACCTCACCACACAAGTTATGATGCCAACTCTGGGCAAGGCCCTGGGCTGGGCCCTTGGGTAACAGAAAGGAATCAGGAAAGCCCCCCCCCCCCTCACAGAGCTCACTGGCTAGGGGAGACCCTGTAGGTGCTAAATCCAATGGGAACTTGGGTTGTTTGTAAAAGGAGCCAGGGCATGTTCGGGTCCTGGGCAGCCTTGCCAAGACCCCACCTGGGGGACTGTGTCCAGTTATGGTCTCCACACATGAAGGAGTCACAGGCCAGACTTTGTGAGAATAGGTGGAGATGAAGGGGCTATTTGGTCTGGAGAAGAGTAGACTCAGGGAACTGAACTCTGAATTCAGACCTCTGAGCAGCTCTCACAGGGAAGATGAGGTATGTGGCTGCAAGAGACAAAACTAGGACCTACTGGTGGAAGCGACAGGGAGACCAATTTCAGATGAAATATCTAATGGGTGTCTATGCTGAGATCAAACAGGATGCCATTGGAGGAAGTGAGCTTCCTATCACTGGAAGTATGCAAGCAGAGTTTGGACGATGGCTGTGCAGGATGCTCCAGAGGGCGTCAAGCTCTGGGTGTGGGTTGGGACTAGATAGCTGCTAAGGGTACTTTCGACATTGAGACTCCATGACTGGAATTCTAATCCAACCCCTTTACGCCACAGGTGAGATTGAGGCAGGGTCATGTTCAAGGTCACACAAAGAGCGGGACTCAGAGGGCTAGACTTAGGATTCCTCATTCCCCATCCTGGATTGCCCCACTTCCCAGACTGCCTCAGTCAGAAGAAGCCTCCTTGGCAGGTCCTCAGGCTCCCCTCCCCACCCCACATCCAGGGTGGCCTGATACCCCATGGTCTTCTTTCCCAGCTCTAGCCCGGACTCAGCTGATGGATGAGCTCCCTGTTAGATTGCCTGTGGCTCCAGCTCTGGCTGCACAGAGGGACACTCTCAGGTGGGAAAATCCACATCTGACCTGAAGCTAAACGTTGGAGCAAAGGGCACTGGGGAAATGGGAGATCCAGGGCCTGGAAGGGGACCGGAGCCTGAGGTCAGGCTGGGACCTACAGGCCTCACAAATCCCTCAGTGCCAACAGACTGCTGCTGAGTGAGGCAGTGAGCTTCTGGATCAGGAGCTCCGGAAAGTCCAGTGAGCAACACTAAGGGCCCCATAGAGTGCAGGAGAAATCCCCAAAGACATGGGAAAACGTCCTCGTTCGTTTCAGACCTCCCCAGACCTCACCATGGACACCTACCAGGCCTTTCTTCCCTGGAGAGAACCACACAATCCAGCCTTTTCTCCCTCTGTCCTCATCCTGCCAAAAACAGAGGACTTCTGTACCGTTCAACAGGACGTAGCGAGGACAACTTGCTAAACCGGTGAATTATTTCTGCAGAAGAGGTTTTTTTTTGTTGTCATTAAGAAAGGTACAATAAATAAATAAATAACATATTGGGACTACACCAAAATAAAAAGCTTCTGCATGACAGAGGAAACCATCCACAAAATGAAAAGGAAACCTAGCAGATGGAAGAAGATATTTGCAAATGCCGTATCCGTTAAGAGGTTAACATCCAAAATATATTTACAAAACTGACACAACTCAGCACCCACAAAACCCCCTACAAATAATCTAGTTAAAATGGGCAGAGGACCTGAACAGACATTTTTCCAAAGAAGACATCCAGATGGCCAACTGATAAATGAAAAGATGCTCGACATCACTCATCATTAGGGAAATACAAGTCAAAACCACAACAAGATATCACCTTCCACCTGTTAGAATGGCTAAAATAAAAAAGACAAGAAATAACGCGTGTTGGAGAGGATGTGGAGAAAAAGGAACTCTTGTACACTGTACATAGGAATGTAAATTGGTGCAGCCACTCTGGAAAACAGTATGGAGGTTCCTCAGAAATTTAAAAATAGAACTACCCTGTGATACAGTAATTCCACTGCTGGGTATTTAGCCAAAGAAAATGAAAACACTCATTTGAAGAGATACACACACCCCTATGTTTATAGCAGCATTAATTACAATAGGCAAGATATGAAAGCAACCCAAGTGTCCATCAATAGATGAATGGATAAAGAAGAAATGGTATATACACAATGGAATATTACTCGGCCATAAAAAGGAATGAGATTTTTGCCATTTGCGACATCATGGCTGGACCTAGAAGGTATTATGCCAAGTGAAATAAGTCAGACAGAGAAAGATACACACCATATGATTTCACTTGTATGTGGAATCTATAAAACAAAACAAACAATCGAAAGCAGACTCTTAAATAGAGAACAAACTGGCCGTTGCCAGAGGGGAGCTGTGTGTGGGGATGGGTAAAGTAGATCAAGGGGATTAAGAGGTACACACTTCCAGTTATAAAATAAATAAGACACAGAGATGAGAAGTACAACATAGGGAGTATAGTCAAGAATATTGGAATACCGTTGTATGGTGACAGATGGTAAGTACACTAACCATGATGAGCACTGAGTATTGTATAGGATTGGCGAATCACTATGTTATACACCTGAAACTCATAACACATTGTATGTCAATTATACTGCAATGAAAAAAAAAAAAGAATGGTGCTAAAAAAATCTATTCATGTATGCAACCCTTCACATTTCTCAAATTATAAAATGGAGGTTTGGGGGGTCTGGAAAGTAGAAAGGACTTGGCCAAAATGAGCCAGTAACAGGATAGAACATTCACCTCTGGTCTCCAGGTCCAGGGATATTTTCACATCATCCCTTCAGCACGTTCAGGTTGACAAACTACTTTCTGTTGTCTCCTGGGCCCTTTTGGTAATTAGTGATGAGGTAAGTCTGATTACCCTCATTTTAAGAAAAAGGAAACTCTCAGTGACTCTCAGTGACTTTCCAGCTAACTTTCTTTAGGCCGATAATGTAACACATGTTAATGTGGGGATGGGGCAACACTAGGGAGGATAACTTAGAAGATTGACCCTAATGGTGGCTTTTCAGACACCATTTTAGGCCCATGAGGAAGATACATAGAGTAGTCATTCCAAAACACCATTCAAAGGGTAAGTGCCTGAGAATCATCGGAGGAATTAGCAAATATTATGTTTTTGAGTGTGTATGTCTGCGACCATGTATGTACTCTTGGGCGCCATTCTTTTTTTTTTTTTACTATTTTTAATTATTTATTTGAGAGAGAGAGTGAGTGACAGAGAAAAAGAGCACAAGCCAGGGGGAGAGGCAGAGGGAGAAGCAGACTCCCCGCTGAGCAGGGAGCCCCATGTGGAGCTCCATACCAGAACCCCGGGATCATAACCCAAGCTGAAGGCAGATGCTTAACCAATTGAGCCACCCAGGTGCCCACATTCTTTTTTTTTTTTTTTTTTTTTAAGTAGGCTCCATGCCCAGCATGGAGCCCAATGCAGGGCTTGAACTCAGGAATCTGAGATCAAGACCTGAGCTGAGATCAAGAGTCGGAGGAACTGAGCCACCTGGGCGCCCCTTTTGGGCTCTATTCTAATGATTCCAATTCTATAGCCATTATGTAGGCTCAAGAATCTGTATTTTTAACAAGCACCTCAGGAACATCTGCAGTATAACCTGGTTTGGAAGCAACTGCTTTAAGAGAGCCTTAGAGTCTCAAGGCAGGGCGGGTCCTGGAAGGAAATCTTTGGAGGACACACGTTTGCGTGGTATTAAACCCCACTCCCGGTGCCAACATGAGAAAAAGGCTGTGTATGGATAGTGGGTAGCTAACAGCCACTTGCCACCATTTCCTCTTTTCTATCGGAACTAGCACGTGGAAGGCTGGGCTTCAGGGGCTGAATCTTGGTTGGTCTAAGCATGTTTAGCTCACTTGGAGAGCTTTTAAAAAATGCTGGTAATCAGGCCCCACCTCCAGAGATTAAATTGGTCTGGGAGTACAGTCTGGGCACTGGTATTTTTTTAAAAGCACCCCAGGAAATTCTTGTGTATAGCCACGGTTGACAATACTTGTCCAAGCCAGTCATGATAGTTCCATGATTGTTCCAACCTCTTTGCCATGTAGTTGGGTTCAGCTTGGGCATGGGACACAATTCTGGCCAATGAGCAGCATGGACAGAAAGCTGTTATGGGACTCTGGGGAATGCTGCCCTGTTTTTGAAAGGGGGCATAAGGGACATAGGCAAGGTTGTTCCTTCTTTCAGTCTTTGGATTTTATTGAATTAGAGTGTAATACTCAAAGCTCCTGCAGCCACGTTATGACCATGAGGGGATAGGTCCTAGGACAGAAGCCAAGAGCTAAGAACGGTGGAGCAGAAAGATGGAAAGAACTGGAGTTCTTGATGCTGAATAAACCAGCCATCGAAGCACTCTTTGTCAGGACTTCCTCTGTGGGATAACAGCTGTGCCTATGGTGAAGGCATTTTCAGTGTTTCTTCCGTTATTTGCAGCCAACTGCTATCCCCATTTAATGGAAGAGGACACTGAAGATCAGAGAGGTTAAGTTACAAACCAAGATCACAGAGCTGGTTAGTAGTGGAGTTGAGAGAAAGGCTATACCCTTTACCACCATCAAACACACAAACACACACAAACACACACACACACACACACACACACTGGCCCTCAAACCCTAGGTGGTGTAGTGTAGTGGAAAAAGCATTCCGCTATGAGAGCAGGCCTGGGGTGGAGAGATGCGGATAGAGGCCACTTAGTGATGATTATCAGGTCAAGCATCCTGTGGGTGTCCCCCGCCTCCCAGCAGGAGGGTGGCATCTGGTGCCTGCTCTGGCTCCATCAGCCATTAATTAAAACTTGACAAGAAGATTAATACACAAGGGACAGTTTTAATTAGAGATTCCTGGAACGCTAGCACTGACACAGACCTGAGACCAGGTTTGCCAGTTTCCTTATTGTATAGGTGGGGAAACTGAGGCCCAGAGAGGGGGAGAGACTGGCCTAAGGTTCCTCAGGGAGTCTGTGGCTCAGGAATCCAGGTGCCCTGTGTGACTCCCTGGCCAAGCCTCTTTCCTCTGCCCTGGGATGCCTCACATATGGGACAGCTTTAATTAACTTATTATCCCATTCAATTTGTCACTGATGCCCAGGGCCCCAGCAAAGGCCTACAACTGAAGCTCCCTTTTGTGCAAACTCTGCGGCCCCGGGGGACTGATGGGGTAAGAGCAGCCATTGAGGAGCCCAGGGCAGCTGAGTTTGACCGCTTGACCACTTGCTTCCCAGGGTTTGGCCCACCTAGGGCTCTGCGCCTGGGAATGATCAGCCCCGGGACATTTTGCCCTTTCCTTTTTCACGGAGGGGTGGGAATATCACTAATCAGTCATCCAACCCCTCAATTTGCAAAGTGCTGCCCATTATCTCAATGGATACTCGCATCAACCCTGAACCTTCAGTTCGTATTCCCTTTACAAGTGCTTCTGTTAGTTTCTTAGACCAAACATGCTTCTTGTAAGGACATTCATACAGTGTCTAAGTGTATATGGCAAAAAAAAAGGGTGAAGTTCTCCACATCTCTTTTCTCTGTCCCCAGCAGAACCACTACTAAGAGTTTGCTGTCTCTATCTAGACCTCCCCCTTCACACACATACACACGCGCACACATTGCATTTCCTCCTGTTGTCACAATGCCCCAACTTGAAGGGAGCTCCAGGGCACAGGAGGGATCAAGAGAAGAAAGGGCTTGGTGGGATCCTCTGCAGGCATCCAATCAGGGCCCTCAGATAGCCCGTGTGGTGTCTTGTGCCAAATTGGAAGAAGGTGCCCCTCTGGGCAGACAATTTAGAGATGAGTGCCCCTTCCTGAGGACAGACGATCCTGCACACCAGGGCACACAGTTTGGCAGGGGGAGCAGGAGCGGTACCCCCGGCCCCGCTTGTCCTTTGGCTGAGCAGTGGCTCTGCCTTCAAGTCCCAGATATCTTCCATCTCTGTCCCTTTCCGTCCATGACCATTGTCACTGCCCTAAGTCAGGCTACCATCCTCCCTTCCCCGGGTTTCCAGCCTCCTTGTCCTTCTCACCAGTGTCCCTGCCTCTCGTCTGCCCCTCCAAGTCCCCTCCTTATTGCCGCCAGATTATTCTCATAGGCAAAGCAGATTATGTCTCCCCTGGGCTAAGCCCCTCAATTACTTCCTCTTGCTTCAGGATCAAGGCCATGCTCCTTAAGGCTGACGCTTAAAAATTTCACAAATTGGCTCGGCAGAGGGGCCCTGCACCAGCTGGCCTGTGTGTGAGTCCTAGCGCTGCCACTTACCAGCTGATGACCTTGAGTGATCCACTTACGTCTTTGTGCCTCAGTTGCCTTATCTGGAAAATGGGAGTGATGGTGATAATAACCACCTATCTCATGGTATTGCAGTAAGGAGTAAATGAGGTAATTCAGGTAACAGAGCTTGGGACAGTACCTGTGAGCTGAGGTTCCAGCAACACAAAAGCACTTACGGATCAGGACACAAAGGAGCCCCCTCTTGAGTGGGCCTGAGCCTCAGCTCCACGCAAGTCAGAAAGCGAGCGAGGAAGGGTGTTGTGGGAGAGGCTGAACATGACCTCGTTTCCAGGAGCCGAGAGAAAGATCTAGCTCTGGCTGGGCAGTTCACGGAGGGTGTCCTGGAAAACGGACAGAACTACAGCCCCTGCAGGCCCTGCCCTGGGCCCTGGCAGGGAGGGAGGCTGGAATGCCCTGAGCCTCAGTTGTCTCATCTGCACAATGAGGGGTCAAATTACTTCATGGGGGAGCTGTGTGATTAAGGGAATGATGCCACCTGGGGGGTGGAGGGGGGCGCCTGGGTGGCTCAGTCAGTTAAGCATCTGTCTCTTGGTTTCGGCTCAGGTCAGGATCTCTGAGTCTGGGAAATTGTGCCCCACCTCGATCTGTGCTCAGCAGGGAGTCTTCTGGAGATTCTCTTCCTCTCCCTCTGCCCCTGCCCCTACTCACACTCTCAGCTCTCTCTCTCTGAGATACATAAATAATAGATCTTTTTAAAAAAGGAATAATGAGGGGCGCCTGGGTGGTTCAGTCGTTAAGCGCCTGCCTTCGGCTCAGGTCATGGTCCCAGGGTCCTGATATGGAGCCCCGCATCGGGCTCCCTGCTCGGCGGGAGGCTTGCTTCTCCCTCTCCCTCTGCCTGCCGCTCCCCGCTGCTTGTGTTCCCTCTCTCGCTGTCTCTCTCTCTCTGACAAATAAATAAAATCTTTTTAAAAATCTATTTTAAGAAAAGGAATAATGCACAGAATCCCCCAGCACAACCCCTGGGGCATGATAGGCGCTTAATAAGTCTTTGGGGAGGGAAGGAAAGGGAGGGGAGCAAAGGGCCAAACGCTGTGTGCCTGTCTATCCACTCACCACGCAGGGGGTGACAAGATGGGATGTTTCCCCGGTGACTGCAGGGACATTGCTGCCAAGGACTTTGGCTGGCACTAGAAGCAATTTAGAATCTGGCTCTGGGGTTAGACTGGTCTAGGTCAAAGTCTGGGTCTCCTCTTCCTAGATATGTAGTGTCAGGCAAGTTGCTTACCTTTCTTTACTCTCAGTTTCCTCATCTATAAAACAAAAATAATAATAGTACCTGCTTCACAGGATTGGGGAGGAAATTCGATGATGTCATTTCAATATACTTCTCAGCCAGATTTCAATACATATTATTTTTTAAGATAATATTATTCCTGAAGGGCAGAACCCAGGTCTGAAACTCCCAAATGTCTTGCCCCAACCCCACCATTTAGCCCCAGAGGCTGCATATAGCTGGCACTCAATAAATCCCTGTTAGCTAAAAAAATCCTTAGCTCTCGGGGCGCCTGGGTGGCTGAGTCAGTTAAGCCAGTGACTCTTGGTTTCAGCTCAGGTCATGATCTCAGGGACGTGGGATTGAGCCTAACGTCAGGCTCCGCGCTTAGCACAAAGTCTGCTGGAGATTCTCTCTCTCTCCCTCCTGCTCTGCTCCTTCCCCTGTTCTCTCTCTCTCTCTCTCTCTCTCTCTCACACACACACACACATAAATAAAATCTTTTAAAAAATCCTTAACTCTCAGCAACTTTATGGCACTATGGACTATCAAATCTGGAGGGACTATTAAAGATCATTTATTCCAACCATGTCATTATATAGATGGGAAAAGAAGCCCGCTGAGCAAGGAGCCCGATGCGAGGCTCAGTGAGTGGAAGGGACAGGCCTCGAACAAAGCACATGAGTGCTGCAGCTAGACCTAGGACCTAGGCCTTTTTTTTTTTTTTTTTTTAGATTCTATTTGTTTATTTGACAGAGAAGACACAGCGAGAGCAGGAACACAAGCAGGGGGAGTGGGAGAGGGAGAAGCAGGCTCCCCGCGGAGCAGGGAGCCTGATGCGGGGCTCGATCCCAGGACCCCGGGATCATGACCTGGGCCGAAGGCAGATGCTTAACGACTGAGCCACCCAGGCGCCCCGGACCAAGGTCTTCTGACCAGAAGCCAGTACCCCACGCCTACTAAGGTAGCCCCTTCTCTGGAGTTATTACTAAGCGGGAGAGATGTCCCCTAAAGGCAGGGGGACACCTGCTATGGCCTCCCCAGAATCCCGCCGGCCTAGAACCTCTTTATGCTGCTTCTCCGGCCTCACCCCAGGCCACACCTAGCTGGCGGCCTATCCTTGCCCCAGCCTGCCTCCCTCCACCCTGAGCTCCTCAGCAGCCTAGGCCGGGTGGTCCGTAATTGCTTCCTGTCCTCACAGGCTCTGTTTGTTTGCTCTGTGGCCGCTTCCTCACACCCCAGCACACCGGAGGCGCTGACCAGCAGTGCGGGACTCCTGGGGCCCGGCCTCCAGCCTGCTCTCAGATGTTGGGCCAGCCCTCCCCAGACCCACCACCTGGAGCCCAGGAACCCAGCAAGGCCCTGGAGACACCCCCCCCCGGCACTTCCCCCAGTTTCCGCCTCCCGCCCCCGTCCCCCAGCAGCTGGTCCTGCCCCCAGCTGGGGGAGAAGCCAAAGAATCAACAGGTGGCAGTCCATAACGAAGCCCTGGTAGGCCTCGTGCTGAAGGGGATGAAGCCCCCCTTTCTCTAGCCCACCCCGACTCCCAGCCCGAGTCCAGTGGGACTCTGGCAGTAGGTCCAAATGACACTGGCTCATGTCAAGACTTTGAAACTCTGTTGAGGTTAGAGTGCACGTAGGGGAGGAGGTGGGGGGTGGTTACTAAGTTTGTCCCTGAAGGTCTCTGAGTCTAGGGTAAAACAACTCCATGCGGGGGAACAACAGAACTTGGCCTCAAAGCTGCTGCTCGCTGTGTGCCATTAAAGCAAGTTATTTACATTTTCTTAGCTTCCGTTTTCTCATCTGTGAAATGGGGCCAATGCAGTGTATCCTGCAGGGTTGTTGTGAGGTTGACAGGAACCATTTTGAGCACAGTGCCCGGTAGGTGGGGTTGGGTAGGTAGGTAGGGTGACCCACCAGCCTGATTTACCTAGGATTGAGGGGGTTCTCAGGACGTGGGACTTTCAGGGCTAAAAATCTAGACTCTTCTGAGCAAACTGGGATGAGTCGGTCATCCTAAGAGTAGGAGCTAGATGAATGTTTGTTCCTAGAATCTGCCTGCCTCTGAAGACCCTCTCGCTTCTCCACATGCCTCCAAACTCTTAACCTTCCTCAGTCTGAAAGTCTCTTCTCCCCAATCCGCCCCCAGTTCTTCCTCAGGAAGCCTCCCGGCCTCACGCCATGCAGCGCCTTCTTCTGTGCTTCCTTCCTCAGTGTTGGTATCCCCAGAGCCTTCCCTCTTTCAGCCCCTCTGCCCCTGGAGCCCACGGTCTCTCCCTCCCCTGGACCACCGCGCCGGCCTCTCCTCTGGGCTCCCCGTGCTGTGTCTCACCCCGTGCCACAGCCACACGTCCAAATAAAGGGCCCTTCTCCATTTTCCCTAGGCACCCAGCCTCCCCCACACCCTAACACACGGGCACCATGCACCAAGCACATCACAGGCACACACCCGTGCTCATCGGAGTCTCAGGTTGAAGGATTTCTGTTTGATTCGGGAACCTTCGGACAGGCAGTCGGATAAGGCCTCTGACTAGGTTAGAGGGGAAGTCAATAAGCTTTTCCTCTGAGGGTAGGGATTTTAAATGTAGAACACTTACAAAGGGCAGGGTGTTGTCTGGGAGCAGCGGGGTGCCTGCAATGACCTCTAATGGGTTTTTGCATCTACTACCTCTCAGCAAAGACCCCTGGGGTTATTTTCCCTTCCCACCACCCCTGCCCTTGAGGCTTAGGCAGGCCAGGCCAGGAGAAACACAGGACTGAATTCCATTTAGTTGGCTCCAGGCGTAGATACTGGAGCGAAGTGTGTGCGTAGTGTGTGGGGAGGGGGTTGTTGGTGAGCGGGCTAGGCTGGGTGAGCAGCCCCTTGGGGTCTGTTCCTTTTCTCCAGCTGGGGAGACTCGCTGAGCTGGGCTGAGCTGCTGCGAAGTCGGGGGTACCGGCATGGAAAGGACACTGCTGTCTCCTTGGGGCCCCTGGCCGCCGGCTCACACTTACCCCCCTCCCCAGCCCCTGAGGAAAGCGCCGTCAGCAGAATTCCTCACGTCCTGCTGCTGGGGCCATGTTTATCCAGTAGAGCAAACCTCCCCAGAAGCGTCTTGTGGCAGCCTCAGAAACAGAGACTCAGAGCAGGTCAGAGAGTCCGAGTAAGGGAGACATAGAGTGACTCAGAGGCTCGGGGTAAGGGAGGCCTAAGGGAGAGCAAGCACTGGAGAGACCAAGGAAGAGAAACAGAGGGAAGCTCAGAGACAGAGGATGGGAAACAGCAGCGAAGAGGGCCCCTCTCTGGGACAGCAAGATGGTGCCTGAGGGAAGTAGGGCAGGACACCTGACGGAGATGGGAAACCGGATCATGAAGAAGAACCGGGGCTGCTTGAGACATGAGGACAAAAGCAAGACAGAAACAGAGCCAGGCTGAGAGAAAAAAAAAAAAAGAAAAGAAAAAAGCAAATGGAGTAGGAGAGAGAGAGAGAAAGAAAGGGGCCAGGGGCAGGAGGAACGGTGGGGAGACAAAAACTGGGATGAGGTGGTCGGAGGGGCGGGGAAGGAGGCACAAGGCAGCCTGAGGGGCCGCAGGGCGGGCGGGACACGGGCCGCCGCAGTGCCCCCACACGCACACACACGGCCGGCCCAGGCCCAGCCAGCGCTGTTTGCAGAAGGAAGCCAGCTCTGTGGTCAGGGCGCCCCAGGCCCGGCGGCGGCCGCCCCCTGCACTTAATGAGATTCTTGTTCAGAGCTGCGGGAGATGGGGCCGGGCTTCGGAGGCCCTGCAGTGCCCCTGCTCTCACCCGAAGGGGGCATGGGCTGTGGCTGGGGCCCAGCAACTAAAGGGGCCATGCAGGAAGGCGACCAGACAAAGCCTGGCCGCTGAGGCTACCCAGGCCTCAGGAACAGAGGAGATGGCAGTGGCGGGGGCCCTGAAGGCTCCGCCAAGCTCTGGGGAGGAGGGTGCAGGGGAAGGGCATGGGGCTGGCCCGCAGGCGGGAGGCCTGGGTTCGGATCTTGGCTTGGTCCCCCACCCTGGCTGGGTGACCTTGGGCTAGGGCCCTCCTTTCTTTCTTTCTGAACCTCAGTTTCCCCGTTTGCTCCCATGAAGGGCAAACTCAAGCAGGTAGGGACAGCAGAGAAGCAGACCATATGCCCTGGTCACGGGCATAGCTGTCACTCGGCTCTAGCCGTTGCCTTGTGAGAATATGGGCCCAGTTTTACTAGATCTTTGGATTTTTTTAGAAGTTATAAATCTGGATTTTTAGGTAAAAATCTGAATTTTAAATGATGGCAGCTAATTTCTTCTTAATGTAGGCATTGTTGTGAGCCCAAGAAAACACTTTTGAGGGTCTTAAGTGACCCGGAAGGAAGGTGCCTCTTTATGGTAGTCTCGAAGGCCCGCATCAGCTCAATCACCACATCTATGGCTCTACCACTATCCTAAGTGGAGTCCAAACCTCATCCAAATGCCATTGCCCTTGGGGAATGAGCAGAATGTACCACCAAGAGGAGGCAGCCTTGCATTGGCATGGCGGGGCGGGGGAATGTGACCCAAGATGCTAGTCTTCCAGATGACCTCTTTACTGGCCAGTGGTGTTGCTCCCAAAGCCCCCACCTCCCACTACCTCAGACCAGCCCTTCAGAACCTTCCTTTGGGAACACATTCTGCCTGGGCCTGGACCAAGGGCCAGGAAGATACACTATGCAAAGCCATAGCTGGTATCCATCTGCCCTTAGGCCCACACAGAAAAGAGGCAGCCCCCCCAGATCCAGGTCTACCAGTAGCCCCGTCCTTACTCGGACACTCTGACTTCACGGCCCAGGTTTGGTAAGCACAACCTTGACATGGGGGCTGAAGAAGATGGAGGGGGGAAGAGGGGAGGAGAGGAAGGGGTGGAGCATCCTGGTGTTTGCGTCACCACCCCTTCCCATTCTGCAGCCCACGAAGCCCAGCCAAGCATGACAAGGGTTAATTGGATACCCCCAGCTGGAATCATAGAATCATAGGCCTGGAACAGACTTTGGAGGTCATCTGTCAGGGGAAGAGGAGGGATTTTAATTACTCAGTTCAGCTGGGTGGGAAGCACCCCCCACCCCCACCCCCAGCCCAGATGGTTTATCAAGAAGGTGAGTCTGGGAAGGGCTGCTAGGCTGAGAGACCCTGAAGGGTAGGGCCTGGCCACTTTGGTCACATTCCTGTCAGTGCCACTCCCACGCCCAGAAGCGCCTCACTCTGGGATGGGCATACAACCCTTGGCTGAATAACTGACTAACAGTCAAGACTAATGGTACCAGGAGAGACTGAGTGACAAGACCGTGAACTGGAAGGCAAATGACCAGGGCTCTAGAACTGGCTCCATTCAAGGTCACACAGCTAAGAAGCAGTAGCACTAAGTCCTTTCCCCTCACCCTGTGGTGCCTCTCTTCATGGGACTGGGAAGGAACCTCCAGAGCAGCCAAGGAGGGAGGGGCCAGCCATCTCAGCAACAACCACTTCAGCAGATCCTGAGCCCCTTCGGGCTTCCTGGTTCCACCGATGCGTCCCAGTCTTCTAAGCTCTGCACACATTGTGATCTTAAAAAAAACTTCTCCTCATGATTCTCTGGATGAAACTAGAAAAAAAGAAGATTTCGTTACTGCAGGAGGGCTTCAGGTCAGACACCCGGAAGAACTTCCTGAAGGTGAAACCCCAAAGAAGCAATCCAGGTGGACTCTGGAGTCTCCCGCCCTGAACTGGAAGCCCAGTGGGTGGGTGGGTGGGGGGATGGGGAAGTAACATTCAGAGCTGGGCAAGGGCTGGCTGAGTGACTTTTCCACCTGTATCCCTAAGCCTAGATCTCAGCATCGGGAAATGGGGGGAAGTGGGGAGAGTCAATTCACCTCATTTCCTGTCTAGTAGTCTGAAGCTAACGCTACCTAGGAACGTCCCCAGTCCAGTGCTGAGGCTGCTTGCTGATTAGCGGTGCAAGCTCAAGGCCACCACTGCCTCTATCTCCCCAGAGGCTGCCCAGGGCGTACAACGCCGCTGAGGCAGACAGACCCAGGCCCACCCTGTGTCTTCACTACAGAGAAGCCCAGAAATCAATGCTGGCCCCTTGGCTCAGAGCTGAAGACTGGGCTAGGCTGGAGGATAAAGAAGGGGACGGCAGCCATGACCGTCGCACAGGGCAGGTGGGGGTGGCCGGGGGTGGGGGCGGCGGTGTGTGTGGATATGGCAACACCGCATATCTCCTTCCCAAGGCAGAGGGGAATGAGAAAGACACAGAGCTCCCTCGGGAACTCTCAATATCGCTTTAAAGGGTGTTCATAGTTACCTTGTTCTTTGCTTTAAAAGTCCTGAGGGTTTAATAACAGTTTTAAGTGGCATCTTCTGTGGGGAAGTTCCCCTTGGCTATAGGCCCAGCCTGTGTCATTTGCATCCCAGCCCCTTTCCCAGAGCCAAGCAGTGCTTTTGTCCCAGCCCAGGAATTAAAACTCAAGCATTCTGGAAGTTCCCCTTAGTATCTATCCTCCATCCTTCCTGCTGCAGTACCTACGTCACCCTCTTTCTTCCTGCCTTGCCCCAAAATGGAAACGAAGCCTTCTTTGGTCCCTGAATGAACAAAGCTCTCAGATTAGAAAATCTCTTCCTGTTCAGGAGGCCATCCTGGCACCCTGCCCCCTGTCACTCCCCCCAACTACCATCCCCAGCGCATTCCTGGGAACTGGCCTAGGCTATGGGGATTAAAGGAACGGCCTAAGACAAGTCAGGCCGAGGATCTAACTCTGATGACCGCGGGAAGAAGGGAAAGAAGAAGGGAGGGGTGGAACTGGGTGGCCTTTGGGCTAAGTCAGATAATAAACCTAAGCCACCTGCCATTTGAGCCCTGAGTATAAATCGCTAATCGGTTTGGGACTTGCACAACCACTAATGAATTTCTCTCTATTCCCAGAAGGTCTCTCTGGAGCTACCCCACTGGCTGGGGTCAAGCAGGGAGTTCCTGGGGCCGGGGACAGCTCTTTGCAGTCCCCACCCTGCTTCTCCTGTCCCCTGTCCCCCAGCCCCTTTAGGCCCCTCCCAGGGTCGGAGAACTCCAAGAAAGGGGAGAGGGGGTTGCAAGGCAGTGCTCCAGGGGCCCTAGACGAGGGCACCCAACCTCAGTGCTCTCTCTGCCCGGCCCTACACCAATGGCCAGCAGCTTTCTAAGTTTCTCTGAGAGACTCGTGGGAGCGATAAAAAGAGCACCCCAGGCTCTGTCCCAGCTTGGTCTCTTATTTGCAGCCTGGCTTTAGGGAAGTAATGCAACCTCTTTGAGCGTTGGGCCCAGCTGCCAGGGCCCGAACCAAGCCAGGTTGGTTCTGCCCGTGCCCCTCCACGGCCAGTGCCCCTTGGCCTTCACGAACGCAGGCGCGCACACGAGCCTGAGCCCGCGATGTGGCATATGGTGGCAAATACAGATGCTAAAGACACTGTAAGCTGGAGTCCCCAGGGAGCCGGCATTTTGGCAGGGGGCATGCCAGAGGAGACTAACTGAAGGGCGGTGTGGGTCCTGGGAGGGGCGCAGAAATGGGCAATCGCCGCTTCGCCACTGGGCCTTGGGCCAGCTCCTCCCTCTTTGTGAGCTCAGCTCCAAGGTTCTTTGTAGGTGCGTCTGGGGGTGCTGCTGGGAGACGGTGCAGGGGCTGGGGTCCCCGCCTAGGTCTCAAGCTATACTGTTTATGTGGCTAAAAATAGTTTCCAAACCTTTAGCTTCGAATGACCTCTCGGGGCGCCTGGGTGGCTCAGTCGGTTAAGCGGTCGGACTCTTGATTTCAGCTCAAGTCATGATCTCAGGGTCCTGAGGTCAAGCCCTGTGTCAGGTTCCACACTCAGTAGGGAGTCTGCTTGGATAGTCTCTCCCTCCCTCTCCCTCTGCCCCTCCCCCCACTGTGCGCGCGCGCACGCACACGCTCTTTCTCTCTCTCTCTCTTGCTCTCAAATAAATAAATAAATAAAATCTTAAAAAAAAAACCAAAAAAACAAAATGAATGCCTTCTCATGGTTTCTTTCTACCCTGACACTGGAAGATTCAATGAGCTTAGGGTCTTGCCAGGAAGTTCATCTGCTTATCTAACCTATATCCCACGCATCCTCTGGTTCTGCTCATTCATAATCTCCAGAGAAGCTACAACAGAACTGATCTTCGCCTCCTGCACAGTAACATGGAAGAGATGGGCCGTGTGGACTAATCCTTTCTCCCCCCACAGCCTCAGTGTCTCCATCTGTACAATGGGGAGAATGGGATTCAATATCTTCTGAAGGCCCTGCCTTGGCTGAGTTCCTTCTATATGCAAGAAGAGAACCAAATCTCAAGGACTGGTAGGAACCCCATATTAGATTCTGTCTCTCTCTTTGTAAAACCTAATTGAGTATCTGGTTCTGAGCCGGAACAAAGTGAGCCCAGTTCTGCCCGATCCTAGCCTCTGGGGCGGGGGAGAGGCAGGGGGGCTAGCTTCCGTCTCCCTGTGACTCTCCTAACAAGTGCCAAAATTGAATGCTCACATTCTCCAGGGTGTTGACGGATGCGACCCAGGCCTACAGAAGGGCTGTCTGTAGCAGTGCGGCCCAGCCTTGCTCTACTCTGGCCGGAGGCCCCACCAAGCCAGGGCCCCATGAGAGCCTGTCTGGACCTCAGGCCAGGGGGAGAGGGTCTGCTGGAGGAAAAGGCCGAGGACCATAAAGACAAGGAGGTCAGAGGAGGAATGCCCAGCTTCTCCGCAGCTGACATTCACCTTCCTTCCCCCTCTATTCCAAGAGATCTCAAAACAGAGATGAAAGGCGGCCTCTGGTATAGTCGCCCATAGCACAGATGAAGAAACTGAGGCCATAGAGAGGGGAAGGAACGTGCTTGGGGCTTCCTGACCTTCCCACAATAACAACAGCTGGTTGTTGACAGGAGACTTGCTGTAGCTTAAGTCCTGCCATGCTCAGTGAGGCCACACAAAAGGGGCCGCAAAATGGATTCTACCATTATCCCCATTTTGCAGATGGGGAAGCCAGGGCTCAGAAAGGAACTGACTGGCCCCAAACCAGGCAGCCTGGAAGGGACAAAATCTGGATTTGAACCGAGGGTTTTCTGCCGCCAAATTTACACTCTTAACTATTACGGCTGCAGGGCCTCTCCTGGATGTATTCCCACGTCTATTGCTGCCAAGCCACGGGCCTGCTGATGCACCAGGCACCAACAGAAGCCTGGCAGGACCTTGAGGCTGTCCAAGTTCAGGCCCCTGCCTTCAGGGTGAAGTAAGGGGCAGCGCCAAGAATATTTAATGATGTGGAGAAACGCTTCTGGCTCCGTGATATATGGGAAAGGCGGGGTACAAAACACAGGGGCCACAGGAAGACACGCAGATGACCAGCAGGGACGTGAAAAGCGTTTGGCATCACTCAGCGTCCGGGAAATGCAAACCAATACCACATGAGGTATCATTTCACACCTGTTAGGATGGCCATAATCACACCACCATCAGGAAAACAAAAACTCACAGCCGTTGGTGAGAAGGTGGAGAAATTGGAACCGTCGTGCACCGTCGGTGGGGATGCAGAGTGGTGCAGCCACTGGGCAAAATAGTACGGAGGGTCCTCGAAAACTTAAACATCGAACTACCCTAGGATCCAGCAATTACACTTCTGGGTACTTATCCAATGGGATTGAAATCCGGATCTTGAAGAGACATTTGCACCCCCGTGTTCATAGCAGCACTATTCACAATGGCCAAGAGTGGAAACAACATAAGTGTCCATCAACAGATACATGGATAAAGAATACACACACACACACACACGCATGCACACACATGCACACACACAATGAAATATTATTCAACCTTTATAAAAAAGGAAATCTGGCCATATATGACATGGATGTCAACATGGATGAAGCTGAAGGACATTATGCTCAGTGAGAAAAGCCAGTCACAGAAAGACAGAAACTGCCTGATTCCACTTGTATGAAGAACCTAAAATAGTCAGTCTTAGAAACAGAATGTAGAATAGTGGTTGCCAGGGGCTGGAGGAGGGAGAAATGGGGGAGTTGCCGTGCGATGGCTTTAGAGTTTCAGTCATGTGAAGCAGAAAAGTTCTAGAGATCTGCTGTGTGACCTTGTGCCTGTAGTTAACTACACTTACACCTAAAAATTTGTTAGGAGGGTAGAGCTCATGTTATGTGTTTTTCGTTTTTTTTTAACCACAATTAAAAATAAATCAGAATGACCAGTATGATCAGTTGGGTAAAAAGGAGGATTGTGTGTGTTTGTGTGTGTGTGCGTGTGTGTGTGTGCGTGTGCAGAGGAAAGAAATGACTAGAAGGAAGGATACCAAAAAGTGACCAGTGCTTTTCCCTGGTTAGTGGGATTATAGGTCATATTTTCTTGCTAATACTCCTCTGTGGTTTTTACATTTTCTACAGTGAATATGTATTACGCTTATCATTCACCTCTCCCCCCCTCAAAATGAACAAGACCAAAAGAAACAAAGCAACCACAAAAAGTCGGCAGATGCTTTGGAGCCTGACACACAGAGGGTCACAGCCGTGCCCCGTTAGCTGCGTGACTGTGGACAAGTCAGCCGAGGCTTCTCTGAGCCTCCAAGACCTCACCTCTGGGATGAGTGTTGTGATACCACATTCCTCTGTCTTTGCTCTAGAGCTTTCTTTTGGTCCCTTCAGGGAGATCGAGAACAAAGGTGGAGAAGCTGGGCATCCTTAACCGCAGACAAAGCCGCCAAGATGCACGCAAGCACTGGGTGTGGCCCCAGGCTCAACCAGTTCAGTCTTTCTCCTGCCAAATTAAGAGCCAGGGGAGGATGCGGCCTCGGTTTATCAATGTGGAAAATGAGAGTGCCGTGAGCAAGCCCGACCCCGGTGCCGTGGGGTGGGAGAGGGTGCAGCCCCTGCGCTGGGTAAAGCCTTCCTGCAGCAGCAGTGGCCGCCCACTAGGCCACAGCAGTCCCCCTGAGGGCAAGGTCTGCACCTGTGGGCACGGGAGGGGAGGGCAGCCTTGCAAGATGCGGCGGGGAGGAGGGAGCACGGAGCGTGTTGGAAAGGGCCTGCATGGGGCCAGTCTCACTTCTCCCCCATCCCACCAGCCAGGCAAAGCCTCGGTCATCTCTTTCGTCACACTCCAGGCTCCTGGCGCTCGGGGCAGTGGCTGTGAAATGTCTGTGGGTCCCCACTCCCACAGCACAGCAGGACAACAGGACTCTGTCAGACCCTCCCCAGCTAGCCCGCTCCGGGGAACGGACGCAACCCCCACTATCTCCCTTTACCCTGTTAACGGAGCTCTCAGTTGCTAAAGCGGGGGGCAAGACTATGTCCCACGGTGGCCAGGCCCCCCGGGTTGTCTCAGGGCAGCACAGCTACTGGGGTGCCCAGACTCTACCCAGGCGACCCGCAGACTAGCAGGGGCCTCTGCAATGAATCGCACCGTTCCCCTACCTGAAGGCAGGTGAAGCTCTTCTCCCCCCGAGGCAGCCTCCCTCTGCTCAGCACCAAGCAGTCCCTCCTCAGAGCCTCCTTACATTCCCAACTCTCAGACACCCAATTGTGTTTCCCCCCAGAGACTGAAAATCTAACTTCTTAGCCTTCTCTACAGAAAAAATAAATATCCATATGGAGCCTGGAAATTCTCCACCTCCGGGTTTCTGTATTTTAAGGGATCTCATTTTCTCCTGCCTTTCCTTAGATGAATCCTAGAACATTAGAACTGGAAGAGATTATTCAACTCTCCCCAGACACATCCATTATAAGAAAGGCCTAATGGGGCCCCAAACAGGGAAAGGTCCAGCCTCAGGTTCAAAGCCGAGTGGTGGCAGAACTGGAACCAGAATCCAGAGTTCCCAAGTGAGGACCCTTTCTGCATCTCCCCAACTGCAGGGCCCCCTTCTAGCATGCTCTCAGGCTCTCTCTGAAGCAGCAGGGGGCTGGGACAATTCCTCAGGGGCTTCTCCTGGCCAAGAAAGTCAGGCAATTTGAGGTGCCCGCCATGCCACACCTATCTCCCTACCCCTAGGGGCTCACCCTGCCCAGCTCAGGTTGGCTCCCCCCAGTCCCGGGCCCACACCTTGGTGGCGAGGCAGCAGAAGAAAAACTGGATTGTTTTCTACCTCTGGTTGATGGTGGCACTCATGCTCACCCTCTCTCTCATCAGTGTCTTGAGGGCTCTCTTCTCCCTCTGTCTGTCTGCTGTCTCTCAGCCTGTCTGTCTCTCTCAAACACAATATTGCTCTCTCCTGAATCTTTCTCTGTCCCTCATCTGTTGCTCAGTCTCCCTGTCTCTCTTTCTCTCTCTCACTGCTGCCAGTCTCTCTGTCATGGTAGCCTCGGCCTCTCCGTATCTCTCACACTGTATGTCTCTCTCTCTTCCGTTTTCCCTGTCTGTCTCAGTCTCTGGGGGTTCCTCTCTCTTGGGGTCCGGATCATGCAGCCCTGCACCCTCTCTGGGTTTCTCTCTCTCTCTCTCTCTTGCTCTGTGAGGGCTGAGGATGGCCACTGCCTGACCCCTCCCCGAAGTGAGCAGGGGCCTCTGGAACAGGCATGGGCAAGGCTTTCAGGGCACCAGACTCCTGCCAGGGGCCAAGCCCAGTGGGGGCAGGGCAGGGAATGGCAGCACTAGGCCTGGCTCTGCTTGGGAAATACCTCTCCCCCCTCCCATTCCAGGTCCTTCCTGAA
Organism: Mirounga leonina; assembly: GCF_011800145.1. Lineage (NCBI taxonomy): Eukaryota > Metazoa > Chordata > Mammalia > Carnivora > Phocidae > Mirounga > Mirounga leonina. The sequence continues at coordinate 841,429 of NW_023270513.1, read as the reverse complement.
TCACCGTCCCAATTAAACCTTGGGGCCGCTGGAGCTGAGAAATGGTCCTCGCACCCCATCGGCCCTGTGGGCCTCGGAGTTGCTGCCATCATCCATTCCCGCTTTACAACGGGCACATCTGACAGTGTCTTAGCTGACTGTCACTAGAAACCTCTGGAAGGCAGAGTGGGAGAGTCCGCTGCCTGCTTCATAGACAAGAGCCCTGAGTCCCAACAAGTCAAAGGACTTGGCCCAGGACGTACAGCCAGGCAGAGACAGATCTAGAGCGGGGGTAAAAACTACTGAGCAGAGGTCAACCAGTCTGCACTGTCCCATCCCAACTCTGCTCCCAGAACCAGGGGCAAAGGAGCGAGTAGGTGCTCTCTACCGCGAAGGCTTTGTCAATGAACCTGAGGTCCTGCTTTGAGCGAGAAGCCAGGGAAAAGCAGACAGGTACGAATAAACTCAAACATCTGGCGAGAGTTTTACTCTTTCCAGGGAACCCTCTCATACATTGTCACAACTGCCACCTTTTTAATAACCAAGGTAAATGGGGATTAACGTTATGTCCACTGTCTGCTAAGGAGTCGATGGCAGAGAGAGGATTAGAGCCCTACGCATACAATCCCAGATCCAGCAGCAGGGGACCCAAGCTGCCCAGGTCCTTTGCCACTGGGAAGGTTGGTATCAGCTATGGGGCCCACACCAGGGCCAGTTCAGGCTGCACGCCCAGAACTGAACCTCAGGTCCATCCCAGCAGGTGGAAGCCAGGGGACAGGATGGGAGGAAGCTCCTCTTCCAGCATCTAGACATAAGGGATTGGCCAGTACACCCTACCCTTAAGCCCAGAACGCAAACTGGTCCAGCTCTGGCAAAGGAGCTTCGGTGGGAGAACAGTTTGGGGCTCCTTTCTGAGAGCCATAGCAGGGAGGAGAGGCCCTCGTGTGGCCCAGAGCCCCCCAGTCTTACTTCTTACCCCCATCTCCCAACCTCTGGTTTATAGAAGAGGAGTTACCTGCTTACTGTCCTTCTCTGTCCCCACCGCAATGTTCACTCCTCAGGACAGGGATTTGTGCATTGTGTTCACTGCTCCATCCCCCGTGCCTACAACAGTGGCTGGCACATGGAACGTTCTCGATAAGTAATTGTTGAATTGAATAAATGAATAAAGGTTATACCAGGAGTCCCACGAGTGGGGAGGGTTTCATATCCTCAGATTTGCCCCCCTCTTTCTCTTGGACACATCGGGAAAGGGCATACCTCCTGCAGAGTTCAGACTCTGCCCATCCCAGAGAACCTGGCTCTTCTACCGGTAAGACCCGACCTTCTCCTAAGGGCTCTGCCAGACCTGAGGAGAGGAACAAGGGGCTTCCATGAGTTCCCATGTGACAGAGCCAATAGCACATCCTGTCCTTACTCAGATTTGTCGGGTGTCTGGCAGAGCCCATTCCACAGTCAAAGAGACTGAGGCCTGGGGAGCAGAGTAAAGGAGCAGACCAAAGTCACTCTGGGTCAGTGTGCAGCTAGGCTTGGGAGTCAGAGCTCGAGACTCTCCTGCCGGGTTCTGAGACAGAGCAGGGAAGGGAAGGGAAAGGCAGAAAGGATGCTCTCAGGATGACCCCCTCCTGGGCGCCCACACCCAGGCCTACCACCTTTGGCATATTCACCACCACCATCTGTTGCAGACCCATATTATCCCTCTCCCTTCTTCAGGGCCAAAGTGACTGTTAACAGGGACTTCCATGTCTGCTCAGGCCCCAGCCTTGGCCCACTCTTGTCCCAACCCTAGCTACACGTCCCCACCTTTCCAATTCCCTCCTCACATGGAAACTCTATCTCCACTCACACTTGCTCTCTTTATATCTCTCCCCTCAGTTTTATGGGGAGGCTGTGGCAAGAAAGAATGGGGGGGGGGGCTGTGGCTCAGAGACTGTCCTTTATTAGTTCTCTCTTCCCTGGGAAATAAGGGGCTGCAGCTGGCCGGGGATATGGGTGGGGTGAGGTGGCCTCTGGCTGCTGGGAAGGCCACACATCTGGGGGCGGGGGTCTGAAAGGGAAGCTGAGATGAATTACCTGTGTGTGCTGGGAGAATCAATTGGGCATGCGGGCATGCTGCCTGCCCCGCTGGAATTAGGGAGCAGGGCTGGGGGCTCCAGCTGGGGACCAGGCAAAGCCCCCATGGAGGGTAGAGGGGGGCAGGCAGTGGCGGAGTTGGCCAGTACACCCTACCCTTAAGTCCAGAACGCAAACTGGTCCAGCTCTGGCAAAGGAGCAAGAGAAGAAAGAGCTCTTTACAAACTCGGGGAAACATCACGATAAATGGAGCCTGCCCTTCTCCAGGGCACAACCCTCTAGCCACACCGCCGGACCCACATACTGCCCCCTCCCCTCTCCGCCCGTCCCGAAGCCACCTCCAGCTGGGCCCTCCCATCTCTGTTCCTCTGCTCAGCTGGCCTGAGCGCTCCATGATGCCTCCTGGCCCCTGGCCCGACACGCATACACCCCTACACACGCGCACACGTGCATTTCCTCCTTCCTTCTCGAAAATGCTCCCGTTCCCTGCCCCCTCCAAGGCCATCACTGACAACTCTGCCACTTAGCCGCCGTGCGTGACCTCAGTTTTCCTCATCTGGAAAATGGAGGCAATCCTGCCCAAACAGAATGTTTTGAGTTTTTGAAATCATTAGCACGGAACACCCGGCCTCCGGCTCTTGCCCATGGCAGGCGGTGGGGTGAAATGGGAAAAGCCTGAGCAGAATGGAGTTCAAATACAGGTTCTACAACTTGCCAGCTCAATGAGCTTAGACGGGTCACTTCCTATCTCCCTGAGCATCAGTCTCCTCATCTGTAAATGGCAGTGATGATACCCACCTTGTGACATGGCCGAGGGAGTCTGTAATGAACACGTTTGGAAGAGCAGATCATTCGGCAGGGGTGCAGCCAGGAGGTAAAACCCTGTCCTGATGGTTCCCTCCTCCCTGCCTTCCCGGTCTGGGCCCTTGAAGGCCCTCGGCAGGGATGTGCCCTCTCAGCTCCCGAGGCGCCTGGAGAGCTAGGAGGCGGCTAGGGGTCAGAAAAACAGGTGGGCTGACTGGGACCTGGGCCTTGAAGGTGGCAGCCTGCCTAGCTGCTGGGGACAGTGGGGCGAGCCCCCTCCTTCCCACGCCTTCCCCTGTTTCTGCAGCCGTTCGGGTCCCTTGCTCTCCAGGAGGCAGCCTCCTCTCTGACATCATCTGCAGTCAATTCCCCTGAGGGCCATCCCCAATTTTCATTTCCTCTCACTAATCCTCACACACAGTCCCTTTGCACAGCCCGGAACAGCCTCTGTCCCGGAGCTGGCTCCACTCACCAGATATTGCTGCAGCTCACAAACCTAGGCTCCTCAGCTGGGAGTGCCTTGCAGAGTTCATCAACTGCAGTCCCCTTCATCCAGGGCTCCGGGATAGGGATGGGACACGGGGGAGGGGAGCCAGGGCCCCTCGCATCCATCCAGTACCTTTGTGCTAACTAGAAAAGGGCGCCCCCTGTTGGCAGACACAGCCTGCACCGGTTTGCTCACGATTGGGAAAGAGAAGGCAAGCCGAATGTCAGTCCCCGCTCACACCCTCAGCCAGACCCCCTTGTGCAGTTCACAACCTGTACAACCATAGATGGTGACTCTGGGAGACAGTCTGAGCTTTCTCATGCAGGCTCAGAAAGCCTGCACTGGGCTCCTATAGAGACCTTGCTACAGGAAAAGCCAGGATGGTTATATTAAGTCCTGGAACAGCTCAAGAGATGGAAAAACACCAAAGGAAGGCAGTCTGCTCACTCCACAGACGGCCAGGTCTGAAGCAAACGTGTGGAAGGGAAGGCCATCTCTGGGATCCTGGTAGCTAGAAAGGTGATTCAGGGCTGAGGGCAGGCTGGCGCAAGGGGGTCAGAAATAAAGTTCAAAATGAAAACCAGAGGTATAAGTCCTGGGGTTCTGTTTGGAGAACAGGAGGCAAGGGCTGAGGTCTGAGTTCCATCAGTGTGGTTTGGGCTGAGGTCTGATCAAGGACCAGAGAGATTAGTGCTGTAGGTCTGAGGAGAGAACCCTGGGTCCTGTATTAGGTCAGATCACGTGGGGCAGGGACAGTAGGCGGTGGCCCGCCAGGACTGCATGCTACTGGGGCCCATTTGCCCCACCTGGCAGCTCCCACTCCTCTGCCTCCTTCTAGCCCCAGGCCCCCGAGGTTGTCAATGATCGTTAGAACATTAGAACGCATGTGTTTGGCACTTTCACAGTCCAGCTCCCTTATGCCCTGAAGGGAGCCAAACTCTAGCCCCTCCATCTTGACCCTGGCAGAGTCCTATTCATCTCTCGAGCCTAATTCAAACGTCACCTCCTCCGCGAAGCCTTCCCTGACCCCCTGCTCTTGATATCCTCCCAGCTCCCACGGCCTCTTGGACTCCAACTGCCACCAGACTGATCACGTAGCACTGTATCTCTGGCTTTTGTGTGTCACCGCCACCAGACTAAGGGCGCCTAAGAGCAGGGCCTCTGTCCAATTTGCCTGAGTCCCCATGGCCTGGCTCTGAGCATATTGTCCGGATGAATGAGGCAAAATGGACACATGTCCACACACAGCACACTGGTTGCTGGGTCTAGGAAAGGCGGCGAACTTAAGCCCTGGGCCAGGGAATAAATATCCATGCCTGTTCTCACTGCAGGGCTCCAGGCCGTGTCCGGATGAGGATGGAGGCATGGCAGCAGGGGCAGGGAGATGATGGGAGGGCCAGTGGCCTGTGGGAAGGAATTCCTGCTCATCCTGGGCCTATCCTTCTGACTGTTCCTCCCGCAGTCTGGCTTCAAGCTCTGGACAAACTCCAGGAAGCCGAGGCTGAGGATATCCAAGTGACGTCTGAACCTACCCTTCTGGTGGGCACCATGCCAATGTCCTGGCTTGCTTCGGATGCCAGAACAGACCCAGTGTCCCCTTCTTCTCTGGTCATCTGAGGCGGGGGGGCTCCGTCTCTCCCCAGTACTCAAGTTCCTAGCGGGGCTCTGCCTGGAGGCCCAAGCCCTGCTCCGTGTTATCCCTCCCACGCCTCTCCCACCAAGCTGAGAAGGGGACGGCGTGACCAAGCAAGGAGGACTTAAGGCAGGGGGCCTGGCCTCTTGGACTCTTGATGCAGTGTTGCCATAAGCCCCTCGGGCAACCGTGGTCGAGTGGCTGGCCCTTGCTGACCCAGGATTGTCCCTGCTGGGGTCTGTAGGCTTCCAGGAGGGAAAGCAGCTCCCGCAAAGGCCAGAAGGGGACTGACGTGGGTGCAGAAGCACGGCCCTCACTACCCAGAGCATCTGGAGGGCTTTTGAGGAAGGGCTCAGGACTTGGCATGGTCCCACCGGCAGGACATAGGCAAGCGGCGTCCGGCGCCCGCCGTCCACCTGCCACCCGCCTGCCGGCCGGAGCCTGCACCCGCCTGGCCACAGGCTGAGGAAGCATAATCATGCTGGGCTATTTCAGACCCATTATCTCAGCTCAGCTCCTGCTTCCTGAGCAGGCCCCGAATTAGCCTGGCGCTTTGTTCTCAAGTGCATTTGTCAGATCGCTTGGCCTGTACCTCGGGAAAGAGGGAGAGGAGGGGGGGCGAGGGCAGGGGCGGGGAGGGGGCGGAGAGGGAGCCGGAGGAGGAACTCGACGCTAATTAAGTCTCATTAAAAAAAAGAAGACGACAATGAGGAATAAGAAGAAGAAGAAAGAGAAACGAAGTGGAGGGGGAAGGGAAAGGCTTGCTGAGGAAGCAGAACAGCCGCTGGGAGACACACACACACACACACACAGAAAGACACGCAAACACACACAGCTCTCCATCTTGGCAGCCGGCGCCCCTCTCCCCGGCGCGCGTGGCCCGACCCCTGGCCCAGCCTGGACAGGTCAGACATGGGCACAGAAACCAGGGCCGTCTGTCTAGGGCCCAGGGGGCCGCCAGGCTTAAGGACGCAGCACAGCCCGGCCCGCAATCCTGGCTCGGCAACTCAAGAGCTCTGTGACCTCAGGCTGGTCTCCTCTCTCACAGGACGAGAATCCTCAGGCCCACTTCGCAAGGCCGGTGGGGAAAACCAGGGGCCCTCCGTTCAAAGAGCCCAGCAGAGTGCCTGGGCACAGAGAGGCTCCTCCGCTCAGCGGGGCGTCTCCACCCACAGCGAGGCCTCTGCCTCTGGTCAGAACCCAGCCCAGGTCAGACCCGGCTGAGCTGTTCTCAGAGCCAGGGGCAAAGCTCTACGCCGGCACTGGGGGCCCGCTGGGCTCCCTCCCCTTCTGCCACTGTTGGCCCGCACCCCCACTGCCCCAGCCCAGGCTGCCTTAATGGAACATTGCTTGGGCAACAGACAGAGCTGCTCAGGGCGGGGAGGCCTCCGCAGCTCCACAAAGGTCCCAAATATCCCTCCCGAACTAACTCTAGCTTGCTCTCTCTCTCTCTCAGAAGTCTTGCTTTCTTAGTAACTCACATCCCGCAAGGCAGGAGCCCAGATTAGTGCCAAGGCTGCATTTCACACCACTTCAGCCCAGCCCTGGATGGAGGAGAAGACCAAGGTTTGGAATGTCTACTACTCCATCCCTCACGGGCTGACCTCAGCCCTCCCGAGGTCCTGCGAGAAGTAACCTACACTACCCTTCCACCCCTGGCCCCCCTGCCTGTCCCGGGGCAGGGGTCGCCGCCTCGAGGCAGGATGGTCCTTCACTGCATCCAGAAAGAGCCGGCCTTCTTCACCAGATCCTGACAGCTCTTTCGAAGCTGTAAGTTCAGCCCGGGCCTTTGGGGCTGCCATTTACACCCCTGTTTGAGTGCAGAGCATGGATTGCATGATGTTTCACAAGCACTCTTAGCCCAAAGCACTCATAAAAGCGGCTTAGTGGCAAGAACGTTCATCTGGGAATCAGTCCCGGGTTCAAATCTCTTCCCTGCAAATCATTGGCCGTGGGACCTTGAGCAAGTTGCCTCTCTCTTCTAAGCCCGAGTTTCTTCCTCCACAAAGGAGGTGAATGACCACAGCTACCCCCTAGGGTGCTTATGAGGATGACGTGAGATCTTGCGTGTGCAAAGTGCTTAGCTTTGATCAATATGTTGGCCTGCTATTTTTTTTACTTGATATATAATTGACACGTAACATTGTATTCGTTTTAGGTGTTCAGCAATAATGATTTATATACATATCTATTGTGAAATGATGACCACACTAAGTATAGTCGACGTCCACCACCTCACATAGTTTTATATATATATATATATATATATATATGATGATAAGAACACATTGGGCTATTATTATCATTATCATTATCCCTCCTGCCTCCATCCCCCCACACCTCCCCCACCCCATCTGGCCCAGCCCAAACCTGAATCCCCTCAGAACAGCCCAGGTGCTCCGGTGCCTGGCAGGACAGAGGGTAAGGAGAAAGTCCCTGCTTGGAGGGAGCGGGGCCGGGATTTCAGAAATTCATGTCCCCACAGGGCTCCTCCCTGTGCTTTCTGGCAGGCCTGGGGGTGTTGGGTTCACAGGCGCTCTGGATGGCCTGGGCACTGAGGTCAGGGGACTGGGACTTTGGCACAGACAGTAGTCAGCTCTAGGAGCGGGAAGGGCATGGCTGGGGTCCGGAGGCCTGGATGCCAGTCCCAAATTTGCCAGGGAACCTGTGGGCCCTTGGTCGAGTCCCTGTCCTTATATGGGTGTCAGCTGGCCCCCTCTCCCCCAGCGGTGGGGCTGCAGGGGCTCTAGGCCGCAAAAGCGGGGGTCACTGAGGAGGCCCTGCCTGGCCCGGTGAGGTCAGCTGGCATGCCTCGTTCCCGCTGCCCTCCCCCGAACTTCTTCACTCCCCTCTCCGGCAGAGCGTTTTCTTGCAGCCTCTTCTGCAGTGTGCCCTTTGAGCCTTTCCGCCCCGCATTCCTGTGCAAGCCTTCAAGCAGTCCCAGACTGAGCCGGGCCTCGGATGAGATGCACTGTGAGCTGAGTTCCCATTGTCCGCAAATCGGGACCAGCTGTGAGCAGCCTGAGAGCCCCGGGCTCGTGGCCACCCCCACTCCCACTGCACTTACAGACGAAGGCAGCAGGCTGAGCCCACTGCCTGCCCGCCTGTCTGCCTGGGGCTCCCCCCACCCCAACGCACACAGCATGATCAGCTCCCTAGCCAGGAACAATCAAGCATTATGAATAAAGATGTGCAGCTGGACAGAGAATTTCTCCACACCCACCTGGCCCACCCAGCAGCTCACAGCCTTCCTCCCCCGACCAGGCCCTCTCCACCTCAGGGGTACCCCGCCCTGGCATGTAGGCATGCAGAGGCCAGTTTCTCGGGGCACAGGACTTCCCTAGCCCGGCACTGTCCTCCAGAGAACACCCTGGCCCTCTGGAAAGAGGCTGCTTGACCTTGTCATGTCGTAACTTGGGTGGGCTTTTGTAAAGGCGTGCTGTGACCTCAGCCATCGGGATTGGTGGGGGGAAAAGGAAGGCAGAGCCTGAGGAAGCTGAGGCCAGGAACGTGATTCTGGTGCAGGAAGCTTGGTCCAATGGACTGTGGACCCTGACCTTGGTCAGGCTCAGTGTTGGGGCAGGTCCAGTGACAAGAGGCCAGGGGGTGGGTGACTGTTGGCATCAGACTGGCAGAATTCTAGGTACTCTGCACTGATGACAGCATTCTAGCCAGGGCCTGAGCATCTGTGAACTGGCTTCCAAGGCTTTGGGTATGGAGGGGGCCTCATCAACCCTATGAGGAAGAAATACGCTTTTTGGTCAACAAGTCACACAGTTTGGACCCATGTATGGCCGCAGGGGGCAAGGACATCACAATGGACACAAATCTGGCCCAGGATTCTCTCCCAGCCCCCAGTGCCACAGCCTGTATGATAAGAGAACTTCCAGGTACCCTTCCCGTTACACCACCCCTACCCGCCTCCTGCCCTTACGTTTTGCCTCTATCCCAAGCTCCACTCTCAGCCCCCATCCGAACACTTGGTGGAGCTGAGGTGGTCCAGGTCAAGATCAGCTTCAGGCCTGAGGGCTGGGCCTCTAGGTCAGTGGTCTCGATCCTGGCTACGCAATGGAATGACCTAGGGAGGTCCGAAATATCCCCAAGGCACCAGGCCATACCACAGACCAATTGTGTCGGGGTGTCCGGGGTTCGGCTTAGGCCATCAATAATGTCTTTGAGGGCCCCAAGTGAGTCTACTGTGTGGCCGAAGTGGAGAGCACTGTTAGAGGTTAGCACACAGCAGAGCCGTTAAGAACAGGAGCTCTGCAAGTAGGCAGGCCTGCATTAGAAGTCAAGCTCGGCCACTTAACTGTATCTCACGGGGCAGATTCCCTAATCTTGTCAAACCTCAGTTTCCTTATCTGTAAAATATGACCTCCACGATGGTGGGGAGGATGAAATGAAAAAAGTACGCGCCAAGATCTTAGCACAGTACACAGTAAGTGTTCCACAAAGGCCGGCTATCATCATTGTTGGCTAGAAAGGCTGATTCGGGCAGAGGCTGGCACATAGGTCAAAAGCCATCCCTCTCTATCCAGAGGCTTGTAAACTTAGGTTACAGCCTGGCAGTGGCATTGGCTTCCCCGAAGACTCCGGTAAACTCATCAATGGTGGAGGCATAAAATTAAAAAATAAATATGGGCGCCTGGGTGGCTCAGTTGGTTGAGCAACTGCCTTCGGCTCAGGTCATGATCCTGGAGTCCCTGGATCGAGTCCCGCATCGGGCTCCCTGCTCGGCGGGGAGCCTGCTTCTCCCTCTGACCCTCCCCCCTCTCATGTGCTCTCTCTCTCTCACTCTCTCTCTCTCAAATAAATAAATAAAATCTTTAAAAAAAATAAATAAATAAATAAATAAATAGAATAAAGTAAAATAAAATAAAAATAAAACAAAATAAAAAGAATTTTTTTAAAAGATTTTATTTATTTATTCATGAGAGACAGAGAGAGAGAGAGAGGCAGAGGGAGAAGCAGGCTCCCAAGGAGCAAGGAGCCTGATGCGGGACTCGATCCCAGGACGCTGGGATCTTGACCTGAGCCGAAGGCAGACGCTTAACCATCTGAGCCACCCAGGCGCCCCCAAAATAAAAAATTTTTTAAAAAGTATCAGGACTGAGGCATTAGAAACCATCAGATTCCATCCAGTCATATTACAAAGACAGAAACGGAGGTGCAGGAGGGGAGACTAGAATCTTGCTCTTTTGACTCTCAGGCCCATGCGTGCGCTCCGGTTAACCTGCATTTATTTCCTGTGTAGATGAACACACAGTAGGGCACCTACTGTGTGCCAGGCATTGTGTTGTCATGGAAGGGGCACAGAGGTGAATATGGCAGAACCCCTGCTCTCTGAGGGCTCAGAGCCTGGCATGTCGATCTGTTACTCACAAAGGATGGTGAGCGCTCAGTTCCATCTGGATAGAAAAGTTATATCCACCCAAAGAGCTCCAGAGAAGGCTTCGACCGGCAGAGGTGGGCCATTGGAGAGGGCATTCCAGGTAAAGGAGAAGAGGTGTGTAAAGACATTGAAGGTTTTGGAGCAGAGGTTAACCTTTCAAGTCTTTAGAAAGAGTAATCTAGCTTCCGTGTGGAGGACGGAGGAAAAGGTAAAGGCAGGGAGGCCTGCTGTGGATTATTGCAATGGCCCAGGGGGCAATTGATGGAGTTATGATTCCGTTCTTCCCCAACCCGTACGCCTCACCGCTGATAACCTCACTTGATTATGCACTGAGAAAACAAGTGCCATCAGACAGGAACTTCCTTCTATCCCCACAAATTCTGTATCCCCATCGTTCCTCCTTCCCCCCTATCGCAATGGAGGACGAGGCCTTTCTCCCATCTCAGACCAGTCCTTCAAACCGTCCTCCAGAGACCACCCTTCTCACCTTCCCAAGGCTTTTTTGGGTAGCTTCTTCTACTCTCTGACTCATTCCCTTGAACAAAGACGCAAGTTCAGTGTCTTTCTTCTTAACAAAAAAGAAAAAGGGGAGAAGTGAGGGGAAGAGGGAGGAAAGGGGAGGGAAGGAAAGGGAAAAAGGAAAAAATTTAAAGACAAGACTTTCCTTTGATCCACCACTCCCTCCAGCTATGACACCATTTCTATGCTTTCTTGCACAGGGAAATTTCTCGAAAGAGCCATCCATATATACTCATTCTCTGCTTCCTCACCTTCCCTTCATCTGTCAACCCCCGCATTCTAGCTTCTACCCTCACCCCTCCACTAAAATCACCCTTGTCAAGATCACCAACAACTGCCAGATTGCCAAATCCAGCAGACACTTCTAGGAGCTGATACTATGAGAGGCCAGTGTAGTGGTTAAGACAGGGCTTCTGGAGCCAGCCTGCCAAAGTTTGAACCCCAGATCTACCACTAACCAACTGTGTGTCTGTGACCTTGAAAAAGACACTTAATCCCGCTGGGACTCAATTTCCTAATCCATAAAGTGGAGGTGATAATAACAGCACCTATATCCTAGGGTTGATGTGACGATTCGACGAGGTAATACATGCTGAGTACATTCACACAGTGCTTGGCACACAGCAGGTGCTCCCTATGGGCCGGCTCCATCAGTGGCTTCTGTCTGACCTCACCTCTCAGCAGACTTCACCAGCGTGGATCAACTTCCTCCTTCCGTAAAATGTCTCTTCTCTCGACCCTGTGACCACACACTCTTCTGGTTCTTTCCACCAGCCACCTCACTGGTCCCTCTGTTCACTCCCACTCTATCCAAGCTCTAGGTACTGAAATCTCGGAGACCCATTCTGGGCTCTCTCCTCTCCTCTCTTCATTCTCTCCGCTAGGTGACTGTACCCATTCCCATTTATATGCTTGTGACTCCCAAATATCTGTGTCCATCCCAACCTCTTTGACCTCCAGCCTCATGTAACCAACTACCTACTCAGTATCTTCACTTGAATGCTTAAAGAAAAACCCCAATCCAATATGTCCCGGGAAAAAGGCAGAATCCGCCCTGAAACCTACTCCTCCCCCAGGCTTTCCATCTCAGTAAATGGCACCCTTGACTAGTTGCTCTGGCCCAAACCCCAGGAGTTATCCTTGATTCTTTCCTTTCCCTTGCTCCCCACGTTCGACCTATCAATAGGTTCTGTTCTACCTCGAGCTTATCTTGTCCATCCATGTCTCTCCACCTGTCCCACCATCACCATCTTCTCTCTCATGGACAACAGCACAGATCTCTTCTCCACCATCCTCCTTCTTCCCTCAGACTCGTCTCACGATGGCCAGAGTAATTGTTTTACAAAATATCTATCAGACCGCATCTCTCCCTACATGAAAACCTTGCAGTGGTTTGGGACTGTGCTTGGAATAAGAATGCAAGCTTCTTATTTTGGCTTAAGGTGCCCCTCGAGATGTGGCCCCTGTCTCCCTCTCTGACCACACCTTGTCCTGCTGCCCCCCTTGTTCTCTCCACTTCGGCCACACTTGGCATCCTCTCTGCTTTGTAACATACTTGAGTTCTTTATTTTTTTAAGATTTTATTTATTTTTTTGACAGAGAGAGAGACAGCAAGAGAGGGAACACAAACAGGGGGAGTGGGAGAGGGAGAAGCAGACTTCCCGCCGAGCAAGGAGCCTGATGTGGGGCTCGATCCCAGGACCCCGGGATCATGACCTGAGCTGAAGCCCAACGACTGAGCCACGCAGGCGCCCTGCATACTTGAGTTCTTTCTGGCCTCAGGACCCTTGCATTTGCTGTTCTCCCTGCCTGCAAACTTTACTCGTCGGCTCTTCACATCGCCGGCTCTTTGTCAGCCTTCAGGCCTTAGCTTAAATAGGGCCTCCTTTAAAAGGCCTTCTCTGAACACCGTATCTAAAATAGGGCCCCCTGTTGTTCTCTACCACAGCCGTCTATTTACTCCATTTGTTTCTCTCTATGTATTTGTTTGTTTCTTCCCTATCTGTTTTCCTCACCGGAATGTAAGTATCCTGAGGGCAGACGCCTTGGCTGTCTTGTTCACCAGGTATCCCCTAGAGTCTGACACAGTGACGGTCACGAAGAATTCAGTAACTGCTGAATGAACGGATAGATGAGGCAAAACGGAATGTGGGGCTGGGGGAAGAAAAGGGGACAAACTGGAGAGACATGATAAGACTCGGTGATGGGTTGGATGTGGGGAGAAGAAGAAGTGAGGCAAGGGTGACTCCCAGGCTTCTGGCTTTACTAACTGAGTGGATAGTTGTGCCATTTATGAAACTGAACAATATGGGAAGGGGCCAGCTTGGGGGGCAAATGATGACTTCAGCTTGATGCATTGAGTTCAAGGTCCCTGTCTGACATAAAATGAACATTCCCAGCAAGTACATTGGGACCTGAGTTTGGGACTGAATGAATGATCAGGGCTAGCGATAAATAATGGGACAGGATCAGAATGGCTAAAAGCAGGAGAGTAGACATGACTGCTCTGGAGAGCGCATCGAGAGAGAAGACCAGAGACAAAAGCTAGAGCAAAAACCGACCCATGCATGGCATGAGCGGAGAGTAAAGGAGCTGCAAGAGGCAAGAGACAAGGCCAAGGGAAGAGAAAATGTCAAGTAGGAAGGGACATGTGGCAGGGTCAGATGTGAGGGTGGAAAAAGACCACTCGCTTTGGCGATAAGGAAATCACTGGTGACCTTTAAAAGAGCAATTTCAGGGGAGAGGGAGAGAGGTCACGATGCAGGAGACTGAAGAGAGAGTGGGAGGTGAGGAAGCAGCAACAGTGAGAGTAGACAATGCTTCCAAGAAGTTTGGCTGAGAAACGAAGGCAAGAGAGAAGATGATAGCTTAAGAGGGAGGAAGGGTCAAGGGAGGGTTTCTTTGAAGGATGGGGGAGAGCTGAAAATCCTTGAAGCCTGAGGAGGAAACAGCACTCAAAAGAGGGGGAGAGGTGGAGATAGAGGAGAAAGGGAATAATTGATGGAGTTAGAGGTTAGGTATGGAGAGGAGGATAGACATGTCTTCCTAGGAGACAAGAGGGAGAGGGAGGGAGAGGGGGGAGGGAAGGAGGGAGGTTAAGGAAGAAGAGAGACTGGGAGGGACAGAGGGAATACAGAGAAATTTTGAGATGGACAGCCTTTATCTTAGCAAAATTGGAAGCCAAGTATTAGGAGGGGTGTAGTCGTAAGGCTGGAATGTAAGAAAAGTGGAAGATGGGACTAGCAGTCCCCATGGGATGAGTCGAAGAACTGTGGGACAGCAGCATCAGCAAGGGCCTCCTGTTGAGGCTGGCAAACTTGTAAGTGCTACGATCTAACTGGCCAGGGCAAGGGACAGGAGAAGGCAGAAATAGCAAAGCTTGAATGGCTTCAAGTCATGAAGGTCACGGCTGGCACCAGGGTCCGGAGGAGACAAAGCAGGGAGGTGAGGGGGCCTCGAAGAGGACTGGGGGCTGGAAGAATGGGCTAGGGGATGGGGGTGAGAGACTAAAGTGCTCAGGAGTGGAGGGACCAATCCATTTTTCTCGTTCATCCAGCAAATGGTTACTTCGCTCAGTACCAAGCGCTGGAACCAAACCAGGTTCAGGAAGAATAAAGCAGCCAGTCACCTGACGGATGGGGGTAGAGGAGCCGAAGATAGGAAATTCTGGAGCTGGAGCCCAACCCAAGTAATGACAAGGCTTCAGATGTGGCCACGCCCGTGGGACACTTCAAAAGAGAGGACATGTAGATGATGCCATGGAGGCAAGATGGCTGGGGGTCAGGCTGAGGAGATGTCCATGAGGGCACTAAAGCCAGCAGGGAAGACAGTAGGGGCCAGGCGAGAGAGAAAGGCTTGGGACCTGGTGCTGTGGGAACTGAAGACCAGCCAATATTCTGGTGGGCAGCGGAGCTGAGCAAGGGGAGAGGGGCTTCTGGTCAATAACGTGGCTCCTTGTGGAAGAGGGGGAATTGGAATTGGGCACAGGAGCCTTGGGCCATAAACAGCAATTGCACACTTGGACCACACCAGGCTCCCGACTGCTCCTAGAAGCCAAGCTGGGCAAAGGTAAAGGCAGGGCATCCATTGGAGAGAGTTGCTAAAGGCAGATACCTGGTTTCAGTTCTGATCTGAGGGTAAAGGGAGAATGTGTTTGGAGAAAATCTGGAGGCCGGTGGCTTGGTTTCCAATGCAACAGGCTTTCATGGAGAACACTCAGGGCGGTGGTAGGGTGAAGTCAGACTTGGGTAAGAAGGATGTGGGCCTGGGGAGGCACCTGAGAGAGCCATTTGTCCTTGGAACAGTCCTCCGGGAGCATGACCACAGCAGCTTGTCCAACCTCTTCCCAGCAGGTCCAAATGCAAGAGACAACTGCCTGGGTCCCTGGAGCTGACTAGCGCAAAGCATGTCAGGTCCCCCAACTTTTCATGGAGGTTCCTCAGCTGGTCCAGTCACTCCATCTCATTTGCCAAGAGGTTGGCCCTAATAGCTCCCAAACAGAATCGAGGCCAGGTCTTCGGTGACATCAACGGAGCACCATAGTGCCACATAGCTCAGGACAGTGTAAGCAGGCCCGTGTGAGTTCTGTCCCGTTGCTTTGTCCTCTGAACCTCTTCAGTTTCCTCACGCGAAAAATCCGCGGAAGTAAGGAGGCTTTTCCTCACAAGGTGGTTGTGATGATTCACCGCGAGAATGCTCAGAGGAGTCTTTGTAAACCGTCAGCCGCTACACAAATGTCAGCCGGGAGAATCGCACTACCCCTGGGAGGAGGGCTGTGGCCTCAAGACCCTCTGACCCATCAGCCTGTCTGCCTGTCCAGTGGCCCACCTTCCCAACTGTCAGTATAGGAAGCTGGTGTCCTAGAATTTGTGCCAAGCCGGGGCCCTACTGCTCCTGGGGGGTAGCAGTCCAACAGGAAAAGGGGGTGGTGGAGAACCAGAATACTGAGGAGAGGGAAGCATGGGGAGGGTCCGTGAGGATGCATTCATCTGGCTGTCATCTAGCCCTGCCCCCTGGGGACTCCAGAACCTATATGATTCCTATTTTCTTGACTTTTGGGTGGTTGGGGGCCTCAGGCTGGCCAACTGGATGCTGGCCCCCAAAACCAGCCTGAGCTGAGGGTGATTGCTACAGGGACCCTAAGGGGCCTGGAGAATGAGGTGGGAGAAGCACTAGACAGAGCAGGGGAGTGGCCTGCAGCCCCGGGCTGATTCTGCCTGGGAGGGAGGGGATGTGAGCAAAACAGCTGAGCTGGAAATTGGGGAAATCAAACATAAACCACCTCAATAAAGCTGTCAAGGCCAACAAACTCCCTCTTTTGTTCCCATTGCCTGACCTGTACTTGGCTTCTAAAGGGACAACAAATTCACTCTGGTTTTCAGGTGAGGCCTCTGGCGCCACTCAGCCCCAGTTGGAATCTCAACTCTACCCCTTATTAGCTGTGAGACCTTGGACAGGTAAGTTAGCCTCCCCAGGCCTCAGTCTCCTCATCCGTAAAATGGGGATGTTGTGGGATTAAATGGCTTAATATTGGTAACACAGTTACAATGGTGTCCGGCGTACGGTCAGCACTCGGTGTTTCTAGAGCACTAAAGTCTGGGCAACAGAAGTTCTACGGACAAGGCATGAAACTTGTGTTCGGACAGATCTGGACTTAAACACTTCATACCTCACTTGACCTCTCTGAGCCTCAGATTCCTCATCTTTAAAGGGGGTGGTGGACTAACTCTTAGCCCACAGGATGGTCTATAGATGAGGTGAAGAAATGTCTGTGACTGCGTCTGGCTAGCCCCAGCACATAGTCAGTGCTTTGGACATGGCAGCCTTCTGAAATCTCCCAAACACCAAGCGTCATTTCCCAGAGACTACCCCAGATGCCTGAATAATCATCAGGACAGTGCAGGACCCCCTTCAGAGGCTGAGTTCCGCCTGGGACTCATCTTCGTCAGGGTTAGAGAAATCCAAGGGCCTCACACTTTTCTGTGAGAGCTTCCTGCTTTATGTATGTAGAGCAACAGTTCTTCTTCAACTCCAGAGTCTACCAGAATCACCTGGAGAGCTTGTTCAAACACAGATTGCCAGGCCCCGCCCCCTAGAGTTTCTGATTCAGTAGGACGGGGGTGGGGCCTGAGAATCGGGATTTCTAACAAGTTCCGGTCGGGGGGTGGGGGGGGGGCGGGTTGCTGATGCTCCTGGTCTGGGGAGCACCTTTTGAGAGTTACTACAACTATAACGTGCACGTGGAATTCCTGGGGAAGGTGTGTGACTGTGGATTCTGACTGAGCAGGTCCGGGGGCGGGGGACGGGGGTGGGTAGTGGATTTCTGAGAAGCTCCCAGGTGTGGCTGCTTCTCCACCCACCACACCTGGGGTAGCAAGGGCAAGGCTTAGAGGGGTGGTTGACAGTTAATCGCCAGCCCCTCCCCACCAAGAGGTTGGCAATTTAGCCCAGGTAAATGGACCAGGGGAGGGGAGCGCAGGGCTCAGGAACCAAAAGCTCAGCAAAAAGGCAGCGTCCGAGAGGAGGTGAGAATGTAGGCCGTTGCTGGTGGGGTGAGGACCACAGTGAGGGCAAGAGTACTGGATTCCAGGAATGGCAGGCAGCCTGCGTGCACTTCAGCATGAACAGCAGTGTGCACACGCGTCCATGCATGCACATGAGAGGGAAAGCAAAAAATTTTGAAAGAATTTGATATATTTTTTCAAGCATCAAAGTAGTATCTTGGGAAAAATTGAAACTTTGTTGGACTTCCTTACACGTATTTTATGG
Organism: Mirounga leonina; assembly: GCF_011800145.1. Classification (NCBI taxonomy): domain Eukaryota; kingdom Metazoa; phylum Chordata; class Mammalia; order Carnivora; family Phocidae; genus Mirounga; species Mirounga leonina. The sequence continues at coordinate 823,774 of NW_023270513.1, read as the reverse complement.
TTTAGTATTGTTTTAAATTTTAATTATATATGGCCAGCGGGGGGCAGGGGCTGTGCAGGCTGTTTAAAGCTTAAGGCCTCTAAAGGTCTTAAAACCCAACCCTGGTGGCCCCTGGAGTCTTTGTCCCTGAGCTTTGGGGCCTGAGGCTGTGGCCAAGTGTGGGTTCTGCAGGCTCTCCCCCACTCCCCCCAGGATCCGCAGACGAGATTCAATTTTCTTAGATGGGATACGAGATGCCATACAATAACAGAGCGGGTCCGAGGACCTGGAGGGGCATCGGTGTCACGGGATGGAGGGACAAAGGAAGTGGGCGTGGTTTCCACGTGCTCCAATCAGCACGCACACATACCGGCAGTACCCCCTCCCCTGCACTGTGACAAGTACCCCTGGCCCCACCAAAGGCAAAGAGGCCCAGGATTCAAAGTCACACAGATCTGCCTGTGAAGCCCAGCTCCACCTCTTCTTAGCTATGTGACCCGGGACAAGGGGCTTTTCCCTCGGTTTCCTCATCTGCAACATGGGAGTCAGAACTACATGGGTGACTCTAGATGAGGTGCTTAGAATAATGCCCGGCCCTAGTGTACCCTCAAAAATAGTGGTTGCTGTAATGGTCTAGTTAGTAGTCGTCAGGAGAAACAGAGATGAGTTTGGACAACGGGAAACATCTGTGCCAGGAGACAAAGGGGCGCGTGTGAGGGGTGCGTTGTGTTCAAGATGTGTCTGGAGGAGCCCGCCAAGATTCCTCAGGGCCAACCTCCCACTGCCCAGTCCTGACACGTCATGCACAGGCCAATGAGACTATCAAAGCCCAGACTTAGTCCTAAGTGGCCTGGGGAGCTCACTTTCTCACTGCGTGCCCTGCAGTGGCAGAGCCAAGCTCTTGCCAAAGTTACGTCAGTCAGACCCCGGTGATGGAACTGAAAACCTTGGGGACCTGGGGCCTCTGTTTACTTCTTTTTTTTTTTTTTTTTTTTTTTTTTTAGGTTGGAAGCCATCCCTTGTTAAAACAGAGCAGCAATGGGGGTCTGTGGCTCGGCGTTCCCTCTCCAGGCTGTTGCCAGCGTCAGGTCCCCGCTGCTAGAAGCAAAATGGCTGCCCTATCCTTGGTGGTCCCTGGTGAGCATCAGCCTCTCAGCTGGCAGAGGGGAAGTTGAGGCCAGGGGCTTCTCTGGACCTATATCGGACCCACAAGAAGGACCTTGGGGGAGGAGGAGGAGGAGGAGCTGGGTCCTGTGGGAGGAGGTGAGCAGGTAGAGCAGGGCTGGCTCCCATCGCGACAGGCATGGGCCCCGGGGCACCAGAAACACAGAGCTCAGAGAAGCCAGAGAAAAGATTGCGGGCCAGTGCCACGGGGGAGGAGAGAGGCGATGCCAAGACTCTGAGAAGAATGAGAGGTTCGTGTATGGCCTGAAAGAGAGGGGAAAACAAAAATGGAGGCAGGCAAGAAGAGGCTCATAAACCAGTGTGAAAACTGGGAACAACAGAGGCCTATAAGAATAGTATCGGACCCACTCGTCAACACCAAAACGCTGGTATAGCGTTTCCAAAATGCCCGAGGCCTTCCTCTTCCGAAAGAGCACATCTGTATTTAAATGTCCTTGGGAGCCCTGAATCAGCTGAACCTTTTCCCATTGCCCACAAGGGCAGCTACATTGGCTGCAAGGGGTGATTTCAGAGTGTGACACGAGGAGGCCCCTCGTCTCTGCCTCCTCCCCACCTGTGCTGGCCTATCCAGGCCGGTGGGCCCCCTCAACATCACCAGGAATCTCTTTCACCACCTTCTTCGGGCTTTGAAAGATTCATTCTCCCGCGCACAGAACTCGTGCAGCAACAATTCATTTATCTTCCTGGTTTTATTGTATCGACATCCTGGGCTGCCAATCGAAGCTTCGGGCCGGCATGGAATTGGCCAAGACCAATGGGTCATTGGCACGACAGCCCGAACCCAGGACAGGCTTTCCAAAGCAGTGTGGCTGACTTCCAGAGGGCTCTCCAGCCGGTCTCTTCATGGACACTGGCTTGGGATGGGAACCACAGGCCTTGCCCCAACGCTTCGTGTCCCGGAAAGGGCCAGTGACGGATGCAAGGGCGCACAAGGATTGGCAGGAAGAAAAGCCGGGTCTCGGGCCTTCCGGCTCTGTCCCCTGGCCATGTCACTGGATTGCCTCAAACTTTCCCAAACCTTCCTTCAAGTGAGCACGCAGTGCCTATTAAATCAGTCTTCTTGGCCTGGCCAAAGCCCTTCCCCCAAGCCCTACATCCTGCATCATAGACCCCCTCCCCTCCAGCTTCGGGGCCTAATCCCAAGTGTCCTTTTCACATCCGCACCCCCCCGCCCCCTCCCCTAGCCTGTTCTCCAAAGGAATGGGCCTCCCCCAGCCTTCCCATCTCCTGCTTCCCACCCTCCTCACCCCCAGCCCTATAGAGTGTCATAAATTCTAACGAAACCCCATCAGGGGAAGAAAAGAAGCAAAAAGTGCCTAATTGGCAGGGGCCTCGAAGCTCTTGGTCCCTGTGGTGGGATTGATAAGGTTCCTGGGAAGCGGTAGGGGTTTGGAGAGAGAAGGGGGAGGCTGGGGGCCTGCCTGCCAAATGTAGCCAATTAATGTCAGTGCTGCCTTTCATGCCAGCCAATTAAGTCCCACATACTTGTCACCAGCCCTGGGAAGGGGGGCAGGGAGGGCGGGGCAGAGGGTTTCAAGGGAACAACTAATTTCCCTGCAGCCAGGATAATGCAGCCTTCAAACCGGGGAGAGGGTTCAGGGGGAGCTGGAAGGTGGCCGGGGGTCGCCAGGGGCAGGCAGCAGGGGAGGGAGGGGGACAAGGTGCAGAACAGTGGAGCTCTGTGGGGACTTTGTTCAGAGCCCTGGGAGAGATGGAAGGTGGGATTGGCTTCGGAGGCCAATAGCTGCTGCGAACTGGGACGAGAGCTCACTTTCTCACTGCGTGCCCTGCAATGGCAGAGCCAAGCTCTTGCCAAAGTTACGTCAGTCAGGCTTCACAGTAACTCCTGGCCAGGTCCAAGAGGTTGGGGAACCTGCTCAAGATCGCACAGCTCTAGCTGGCCAGAGGAAGGAGCTAGTAACCGGGCAAGGTCCCATGGCAAATGTACCTTCAGACCTTTGCGAAGCAGGGCCAGCGGCTTAAGCATCCGGGAGCCTGGGCCGCGTCCGTCCGTCCGTCCGTCCCTCCTCCGTCAACTGTGCAGAGCATCCTAATGGAGGACAGCACGGCCCAGGCTTTTAGACAGCAGGCAAGGGTGAGAGATAGTGAAAGACCTTTCAAGGCAGGGAGAAGCAGATTGGGAGGGGGACGGGGGACGGTGTCTCAGTGCAGGAATATTCTTGTGAAGCGGGGGGTGCCCACTCTTAGCCCTCTAAGGAGGCACCTGGCTACAGATAGAAGAGACATTTCCAAGCAGGCAGAGGTACTAAGGGGATCTTGGCGGCCCTCCCCTTGGAAGGCTGAATGCTTAGGGAAGTCTCCTTGTCATGCTGGCTTGGGGGAGAATTCCAAGAACTCTTAAAGGAGGGTCCTGGAAGAGGCTGGGGTGGCCAAGGAGCTGGCAGAGGGCTTCGGGGCGCGGAAAAGAGGCCCCCCCCCAGAGGCCCCTGGGGGCGAACAAGGCTGCTCAGGCAGTCTCTGGTTCAGCATCACGCGCTGGCCCTCAGGAGCCTGTCTGTTCCCAGGCTTAGCATGGAGACAAAGTGAATGAGTGACACGGATCTGAGTACCAAACCTGGCCCCACCACCTGAGAGCTAAGTGATCTTAGGGGAGCCCTGGCCCCTCTCTAAGCCTTGGTTACCTTATCAGTGAAATGGGGATAAGCGGAGTACCTGCGTCCAGGGTGGTGGTGAGGCTCCCGGATGAGCAAGGGTGGGAAAGGGTTTGTTGGGAGGGCTTCCGGGCAGGCTCGGGGCACATGTGCCCAGGAGACCGGCTCCACAGTGGCACCAGCTGCCCCCTCTGCCCTGGGTGCAGGCAGAGGCGCCACAATGTGTGCATTGTCATGCAGATGTTTCGCCCACCCGCCCGCCCCCAGTGGGCCCACTAATGACCCTGAGAGCTGGTTGGAGGCTGGGGCAGGCTAATTACATGGCCCCAAGCCCGCCAAGACCCAATAATTACACAGCAACTTGTACAGAGAGGGTGGCTAATTGTGTGACAAGCTGTGAGGGGAGGGCCGGGGCACCCCCCAAGCTAATGAGCTTTCCCCCAGAGTCCATGGGGCAGGGCCAGGGCAGGGGATGTGGCAGGCAGGCCTTCCCATTCCCAGCCCCCCATGGCGCCCAGCTCCTGGGAGGGTGGCAGGGTGTGCAGGAGGGAGGGGAGCAGTGATTAAGAGCCAGAACTCGCCTCAGACCTGTCTCCTCTTGCCAAGTCTTGCTCAAAGCTGCACCTGGCCGGGTACTACGAGCCTGGCTGTCTCATGAAAAATCTCCCCCCACACCTCGCTCGTCCCCGGGGTGGCTCAAGCTCGTCTACGTTTGCCTGCCTGTCCCCCAGCCCTGACTGGCTAGCAGACTGGCCATCACAAGGAGTCAAAGACAGATCTGGGAAATCCTTGACCATCAGAGCTGGCAGAATCCCCCAGCAGACTCCATTCTAGCTCCCGCTGCTTCTCACAGGGGCAGGAAACCAGGTCAGGGCCAGAGGCCTGGCAAACCAGTGAGCTACGCTCTCGCCGGCCTGACAGAGCTTCGTGTTTCTTTGTAATCCAAAGCAGTCCTAAATACCCTGAAGGCCTTGGAGTCAGCCAGATCTGTGCTCAAATTCAGCCCTACCACTTTCATTCGAGCTGTGTGACTTTGGGCAAGTCGTTTTACTTCTCTGAGCCTCAGTTCCTCCACCTGTAAAATGACAAGGTTATGAAGATAAAATGAGTTGATCCCGGTGAAACCTAGAACCCAGTGCCTTGCACAATGGGACCCTATCTTGTTTTCTACTCACGCAGGTTCCTAACATGCCACCTGAGGCCAAGCACCACAGAACAGCCTGAGGCCCCCGAGCCATCCCCACCTTCTTTCCAGGCCCAGTCCCCACCCCAATCCACCAGAGGCTACCCTGCCTGCCTGCCCCACCCCAGCCTCCTGTTCCTCTCTGGAGACCGCTCTTTCCCTGAGACGGGAGCACAACTGGAGGGGGCCGGGGTGTGAGGGCGACAGATTAATTATCCCATCTCTCTTCCCTTCAGACATGGCATCCTGTGGAGGTAAGGCCTCAAGATGGACAGAGGCCTGGGCGCCCCCCTCCTCAAAAGGCCTGTTTCTCACATGACCTTCTCCTTTCTAGCCTGCCCCTCAGCTCTTGACATTTTTGGACCCCCCCAAAAAGCAAGCAGGAGGCAGAGGCATTGAAGTGGCTGCTGACAAGCTGGAATAGCTTAACAAATTACTCCTAATAAACTACTGGGGGCTAGAAGAAGGGAGGCCGGAAGCCAGTCTGTTCCCAAAGCAGTCCGTCCGTCCGTGCCCTGGTGGGCCTGGCCGCTCCCAGGACAGCCATAGGGCTTTCCAGACCTACAGAGAGTGTATCTCCAGCCCCACCCCCCACCCCCACCACCCCAGTCCTGGCCCTGGGATCTGAGATTCCCCAGGCCTCAGAACCGTGGGGCCTCCCCCAGGCCAGAGGCTCTCATCTTCACTGAACCCTGGGGGCTCTGCCCAGCTTTGCCTGGCATGGAAGGAGAAGTGGCAAGGCCAAGGGCTCCCACCCCCAGGCTATCTGGTCCAGGAGCTTGAGCTGGAGGCTCCCAGCCTACTTGGTACCTGGCCGTCCTATCACCATCTGTGTGGGCAGAATTCTCTCTGCAGGCCCAGCTCCGGCCACTGACTGAGACAAATCTTCTCTCCCCTTGGCCTTGCTTGCTTTCCTATATTTTCATGGAGGCTGCTCCGGCCTCAGCTAGACTGAACCAGTGGGAGGAAAGGGTTGACCAGCTCTACCAGCGGTAAGGAACACTTGCAACGTGCGTCCTCTTGCATCTCGTTTAATTCTCACATCAGTGCCTCAAGGGAGACGTTACTGTCCCCTTTTACAAGTGAGAAAACTGAGGCTCAGAGAGGTTATATGGCTTTCTCAAGATCACACAGCTAAGAAGTGGTGGGGCTGCGCTTTGAACCCATTTTTGTCTCAACTGCAAATATAGGCCCTTCAGATCGGCTCATCTGGTGGGCCCGGACCTGGCTAGACTGTGTAGATAGGGGGTCTCCACGGTGGGTGCTCAAGAGGCCAAGCTTCAGAGTGGGTTCTGACCACAGGGTGTGGGCTCCATCCTGGAGAGCCCTGGAATGGGGATGCTCTTGAGGGTGAGCTGGGCACTGCTGGGACAGACCAAGTGCCGAAGCCTGTAATCTGATTAAGCCCTCGGAGTCGCTACCCCAAGCACGCCCCGCCAGGCCGCCAAGTCCTTCAACTAATCCCCAGATTAATCCGTTCCTCCTCCGTGTCCCCTCCCCTGCACCTCCTCCTCCCCCAGCCCCAAGAAGTTCCCTCAGGCCTGCAGGTGGAGGGAGACCAGGCCCTGGGGCTCGTGGAGCCACAGCAGGGCACCAGACAGCCCCCCACCCAGTTGCCATCACTGCTGCCCCTCAGAGCAAGATGTGTAGTCTGCTCTGGCCACCTCACCGTGGGTCTGTCTTCCTCCTTAATCCACCACAGACCTCTCCCCCTTCAAGACCTGCATTCATTCATTCAACAAGTGATGAGCACTTAGTGTGTGGCAGGCCCCGATCTTGGGGGTCCAGGGGTGAAGACAGACGAGGCCCCGGGGTACAGGGGCCCCAGTACAGGGCAGAAGTAACATAAATGCACAGGTACTGACACTTCTGTGTGCTCCATGCGGCGGGGGGGGGGGGGGGGGGGGGGGGGG
>NW_023270513.1:773483-816802 GCF_011800145.1 Mirounga leonina | reverse complement strand
GGGGGGGGGGGGGGGGGGGGGGGGGCACCAGTTGTTGTGGAAGGAGGTCAGAGGGAAAGAAGACGATCACTCCAGGCAGAGGCCATGTGCGAAAGCGCAATGATACAGTGGGAAAACGCACAGCCTGTTTGAGGAAGGTGGCTTGGGTGGGGTGGGAACGGAGGGAGTCAGGGGCTGGTGGGAGATGAGGCTGGGAGGGCGTTGTGGCCCGTGGTGAAGACTTTGCACGACTGTATGACAGTGTGAGCCGTGCATTAGTGTCCGTGGGTGCAGATCCCTATGGGCGTGAGTTGAGCACCCATCCCCGCTTGTGTGCGTATGCCGTGGTGGCCGTTTTTGTGATGGGCATCTGCATCCGATTGTGTGCTTCTGTGTGTGCGTATTTGTGGGTAGGAGGGCCCAAGGCCACCTCCTCCAGAAAGTCTCCCAATGTTCTCCTGAGCCATCTCCAAAAGCCCTTTTTCTCCCTGCCCTCTCTGCTCCCAGCAGACATCGCGGCTGGGGCCAGGCTCTTCCTCAGCTGGCGTGTCCGTGTATAGGTTTGGTCTCCTCAACCACACTGCCACCACCCCGAGGACAGGGACTGCGGATGCCATTTCTCCTGTAAATTACTTGCCCACCATGTGCCAAGGACCAAGCTTCCAACACAGCATCCCTAGACATGGCTCTCCATCAGATGTGCCCGATTCCTGATGAGCGAGAACTCCTGGACCTGGATTCATATTCTCTTCTTAGACAGGGCTCCTCACTCTGCCCTGACTCACCCTAGCCAGGCACGCAAGCACTGGAGGCTGGCGGTGATGGGGTCTTCGACCCACCTGTCCACCGCCATCTTGGCTGAGCCGCCTTTCCGTCTCACCAAGCTGACCACAGAGGCTCCTCAGGGCTCGCTGCCTTCTCCCTTGACCCTGACAAAGCATAAGCTCCACAAACCGGTCGGGGTGGGGGGAGGGTCTGTTAAAACGAGGTCAGGTCCAGCCACTCCTCTGCTGCAAGCCCTGCGATAGCTCCTACCTCACTCAGAGGGAAAAGCCATCGTGCTTTCCAGGGCCCTTGTGTGCCTACCCTGGCCGCCATTACTTCTCTCACTTCCTCTTCGAACTTCCCCGCTTGCTCACTGCTGTCCAGCCTCACAGGCCTTTTTGCTGTTTCTCCAGCAACCAGACACTCTCCTGCCTCAGGGCCTTTGTACATGCTCCTCCTTCTGCCTGGAGGGCTCTTCCCTCAGATAGACACAAGGCTCCCTCCCTCCCCTTCGTTATTTACTCAGATGCCTCCTATCACCCTCTCCATGGGGCCCACCACGACCCACCACGACCACTCCATTCAAAATTGCGGATCGCTGCCCACCCCACCCTGGAACTCCCTGTTTTCCATAATCCGGTCCTTTTTCTCTCCATAGTACTTAATCGCATTCTGGCACACTGTATGATGCCCTCATTTATTATGTTTGTTATTTGTCTCCCCTCCCTAGAAAGTATGCTCTGTGAGATCTTGGTCAGATCTAATCACTGATGTATCCCAGCTCCGAAAACATTTTCTGGCATCTCGTAGGCACACGATGAATATGCATACTGGAAGGGAAGAATGCATCCTGGGGAGGAAACCCCAAAGGCCAAGTTCTTCCTAGAGCTTGTTTTGCGATCTAGGAGTTCCAGTCCTCATTTCCAATGCCACCCAACCACCTCTCCTCCTACCACGATGCCTTTAGTTTCCCCACAGCCCCAAATGGGATTAGAGTGACCGTGCACACAAAGGGTATGTGTGTGTGCGTATGTGTGCACGTACACACACACACAGACACACACACAGAGACACACACACTGCCCAAATGTGGGCACTGGGGTCAGGTTCTTTGGTCCACCTCTGGCCCACCAGACTCCGGACAATCCCCAGACCTTGCCCTTCCCCTCCTAAATTTCTCTCACCCGCTGCTCCTGTTCCAATAGCTCCCTTTTCCCGTCCAGGCCCCCTTGCCTCTGTCTCTCTGCCCTCGAGGTCTTCCCTGTCCCTCCTCTGACCCTTTTCCCTGTGTCTGCAGACCTTGTTCCCCTCTCCTCCCTGGTCCCCCCTGACAGTTCCTGCTTCCCTCCCCTTGGTGTCCCCAGATCTTGATCCTTCCTCTCACCGGCTGGCCAGCTGCCATCCCTTGGCTCTCAAGGTCTGTCCTGCCCCTCTCCCTCTCAGTGACCCCCACTTGCCCCTGCCCCTCTCTTCTTGGCGCCCTCGGGTCCTGCCCCTCTCCCTGCAATGCAATCCTTTCTCCAACTGTTGGCAAATGCCCAGGCTTTGGCTCTCACAGCCTCTATGTGTTTCTGCCTGGCCTTTGTGCCACCTGCGGGCCCAGCGTCCCCAAGGGCTCTCCACACAGCCACTCACTAATTAGGTCAATTATGAGGTCAATTATCTAATCCTCTCCATTCCCACTCTGCATTGCTCCACACACTCGCGTCCCCAGGCACTTTCAGACGCCCCAGGCAGCAGATGCTCTGGCCCTTGCTACCTCCCATGCAGATGCCCCAAGTCTGGCCTCATGGCTGAAAAACTTCTGCTCATCACAGAAAACTTCAGAAGAGGCGGAAGGCACTGGACGGTGGCTAGAAGGACAGGGATTCCCAAAAGCGTTATGTGGGGAGCACATCCCTAAGCAACACTGATGTGATGTGACATCACTGGAGTAAATCCCCAGCATCTGGACCTGTGTATGTCTGTGTTGGGTACCAGAGGGTAGATCTTTGAAGACAAGGGGAGGGACAAGAAGACCTCCAAGGACAGGCCTTCCTAATCTTTTTCTGAAGTCACGCACCTCTTGAGCATCTTGATGAAAAGCCTGGACTGTGGGAACACACGCCCACACCTGTTTGCAATTCATTTCAAAGAATCGGTCCCCAGATCCTTGGAAGTTGCCCAGAGATCCTGGCCATGAACTGGGATCCAGAAACTCTGATCCAATGGCCCTTCCCTGCGTGGTGCCACCCCTCTTGGGAAAGAGTACCCCTTTAGGATAAACTCAAGAAATCCTCCAACCTTCCCTACCCTTTCCCAGAGCCTCAGTTTTCACTTCAGGAGTGTCTCGCCTGCCCACCCAGTCACCTGACAACCAGTGCCAGGAAAGCCTAGTGTCACTGTAGCCGCTGGGGTAACACGAACTGCCCCAGGGGCCCTGACATCCATAACAGGTCTCTGCCAGGCAGGGCTGGCGTGGAACAGAGGGGTCGGGCCAGCAGGCCAGCTCAGAAGTGGGCAATGGCTCACTGGCAGTTTGACCCAGTAGGAGAGCCCAGGAGAAGTGGACCAAAGAACAGGTGGGGAGAAGCCAGGAAGTGAAAAAGGGAAATAGGGAGCCCAGAGAGGGAAGGAGATGGGGGGGGGCAAAGAAAGCTACTAAAGAGAATGAAAGCAAAGAAAGTGCTCAGAGAGGACATTTCTTACATTGCCTAGGAAAACCCAAGAACTTCACCAAGTCTAATCTCCTCCACTGCACAGATGGGGAGATTGAGGCCCCCGAGAGAGAGAGAGACTTGCCCGAGACCCTACAGCCTGTCCTTGGCAGGGTTCTAAATATCCAAGCCCAGAAAGACCACCTCAGCTAGTGGGCCCTGGGAAGGGAGGGAGCCAAGAGGGATAGACTTGACAGCCTCCAAATCTCCGTCTCACTGACCACAGCGATATTCATGACAACAATCATTATAATGGAGACACTTTAAAAACAACATAAAGGTCCAACAATAGGGGACTGAGTATATGCATTCTAGTTTACCCATAGTGTTGAATGCTTAGTAACAAGAAGAACTTGTAGATTAAATTTAGTGCCAGAAAATGTTTACAATCTACCTTAAAGGTCACTTTATGAAAACCAAACCCAGTAAATACATACAGGGGAAAAAAGACCAGACGGAGGAAATACACCAAAATGTTAACACTTGTTAACTCTGGCAGGGATGTTGCAAATTATTGCTGTCTTATTTTGGCTTGTCTACATTTGCCATGTATCTTTAAATAAACATGTATTGCTTTTGTAATAAGAAAAAGCAATAAGAAAATTACATGTAAAATATTTTTTAAAAAGCTTCATCTCCAACCCAGACTTCTCTCCTGACCTCCAGGCTACAAAACCCACTGTTGGTTTCCATGGGGCAACAGGCTTCTCCCCCTCTTATAGCCGTGGCAACTTTAATTCCACATGCCCTTCCCAGCTTCCCCACAGCCACACAGCGATGCCCAGCTCAGGCTACTGCAGCCTCTGGCCTGTTCCCCTCCACCCTGCCTTCCTCACGCTGCAATCTGGACAACTTTTGTTAAAAGGTTCATCCGATCATGTGTCCCCCAGCTGTAAGACAAGTCTGTGGTTCCCAAGTGCCCATAGGACAAGAGCTATGGGCGGTCAACCTCTTTGAAAACTTCATTTCCCAGAGTCCCCTTCCCCAAGGAGGAGGAACACACGCACGCGCGCACGCATGCACGCACCTTTGCTCCTATCATCCCACCCTTACTTGGCGGAAGCCCTACCAAAACTTCACACCCATACCACCCTCCCTACACACATTCCCTTTATTCACTTCTAATCCATTCCTCTTGTCTGCCTTTATTTGGGTGCCGGGGTCTTCTTCCCCACTGGCCAACCAGAGGCTGATTCTCGTTGTTCCGTAGTAGCCTCTGGTAGAGCCCAGCCTCCTGACGGAGGCAATTCCAAAAGGCAGCGGGGTGAGTTGCAAAGTAGGGGCTGGGGGCGGGGCAGAGAGATCACAGGACTGTCTCATGTGACTGGTGAGCTCAGGATGCAGTTGTACACGCCGCCCTGCGGAGTCACTCTATGCCTCCCTAGCAGCCAACCTCAGCCCATGGAGCCCTCGCACCACACGGACCTACAGCTCACACAATGCACACATTCTCTCTATCCAAGGAGACCTCTCCTGAGCCCTATACTCTAGGAGTTAAAAATTCGGGGTGCACATTGGCAAACAAGAACACCACCCTCACATCCGAGGAGATACCCACACTACAGTGAACGCGCCCTACTGTGCACCCGGGTGAGAAGTGTTTGGGACAGCAGTGAAGACCCCGAATGCAGTCTATCTACATGGTCTGCCTCCAGCTAGCTGTGTGGCCTGGTGGCAAGTTATGGCCCCTGTCTGAGCCTCCAGTTCTTCAACTGTAAAATCAGGATAATGGTAGTATGTACCTCCAAAGGCTGCTGCGCAGATGAGATAAGTTACCATGTGTAAAGTGCTTAGAACAGTACCTATCATGGTGCTGTGTGTTTGTTATTATTACATGTCATACCAATGTACACCCATATACACGCAATTCCGATCCTTTCTGCAAGAGTGATAGAGATGTGTGTGTGTGCACGTGTGACCTTATGAATAAGTGATTACCTAAGTGGTATGATTTAGAGGGGACTACCCACACCTCCACCCATAATCAACACCATTGCCCGAAATTCCACCAATATAGCATCTATCATTTGAGTCTTGAAGGCCAGTTGTTTTCAACAATCCCCTATTAAAATGCACATACCCCTTGGGGGGTGTTAAGCCTTATCAACTAACACCTTAGTTGTCAACTAACACCTTAGTTATCAGGTAACACCTTAGATATCAGTTAACACCTTAGTTGACAGCTAACACCTTAGTTGACAGCTAACACCTTAGTTGACAGCCAGCTGAGAGCAAGACCCTACAGTACTGCCTTTTGGAAGAAGGAGGACAGAAATAGGAGAAATAGAGGGGCTTTGATAGGGTCGAGAGCAAGGCTACCAGGGCCAAACCCCACCGATTTCCCAGTGCTACCAATCTCCCCCTGCCCCGCCATGTGTGGAAGGAACAGAGTCCTTCCTTCCAGCTGACGTCACCAGGTGCAGGTGGAGGTGAGGCAAAAGGAAAGGGAGATCATATGCCAGACATTCCTCCCAGCAGCTGGGGAGTGTTGGCATAGCCGGCCCGAGCCTTCCTGAGAAGGTGGGTGGAGGTTCAGGGTTGGAATCTCTGCATCCTACTGCCTCTCCTGTAGTTCCCACCCCTACTCTACCTACCAACCCCCAGCCAGGGGCTAAGCTAAGGGAGTTGGAGGGAGGGAGTCCAGGTAGATGGCCTCAGTGACTTCCCCACCCCCAATTCCCACCACCCGTGACTGCCACTCTGGAAGCCTCGGGCTGGTCTCTGGGCCCTAAGGGGCCACTTTCCTCCCATTGACCTTAGAGGTCAGCGCTGTCAGCTCCTGCCCAGAACCATCCGTGTCTCTGGCATTTATCATTCCATCCAAAGCCATTCCTGTTTCCTGCCTAGACCACTCCTTTGTGTAATGAAAGCCATAAGCTCATTAAGTTGGGGTGAGGAAGGACTTCCTTTGATTTGTCCTCAATTTACCTCCCTCAAGCTTCAAAGAGGCCCCCCACATCCACAGAGCTGAAGCTTCTGTGGCCAAAGTAGAGGCCCCTGTGTTCACAGTGCTCGCGGTTGGAATGTGTAAGCTCAGTTCATCTCTACAGAAGTTGGAGACCCAGGATTCTTGGGATGTCAGTGCTAGAAGGATGGTCAGAGATCATCTAGTCCCCTCTACACTCTCGTCAACTCCCACCCATATTCAGATAAAGAGACTGAAGCCCGGGGAGGTTATTAACCCCATGTATACATATACACATCTATAGAGCAGACGAAGCTCTTTAGCACATGTTTCCACATGGAGTACTTGGAATAATCCTGAAGTAAGGGATACTTACTCTGCCCAGCTGAGAGAAGAGGAGATTGAGGGTCAGAGCTGCTTAAGAACTTGTCCAAGATCTCAGAGCAAAGATGTGGCTGAGGAGGACTCTAACCCAAGCCTTCTCTCAAAAGCACTTTCAGGCTTTGGAGCCAGAGACCTGGGATTGAATCCCAGTTACACCACCTCCTAGTGGGCAGCCTAGAACTTTCAGTGAGCTCCCTAAGGCTCAGCTTCCTGCTCTGAAAGCTGGGGGTGATAAAAACCACTCTCGCGGTGTTGCTGTCAGGATGAAGGCAGCTGACGCATTATAAAGTGCTTGTTGATTCGCTCCACAAATACCTGGTGAGCATCTACTATGTGCCAGGCACTGTTCTAGGCCACAGGGATCCGGCAGTAAATAAACACAGATGACAACGCTTGTCTTCATGGAACTTGCAGTTTGGCATAGTGGAGAAGCATGTAAATAAGTAAGTGAACAAGACGGCTTCAGCAAGTGATGAGTGCAGGGAAGGAAATGAAATAGGGTGTGAGATCGAGCATGCCTGGGGTGAGAGGCAATGTTTGAGCTGCGACATAAATGAGGACAGTGTTAGACAGAGGGAAGAGCAAGTTCAAAGGCCCCAGGTAAAAACTCTGATCACTTCCACCTTTATACCTCTTGCCCTGACCATTCCCCTGAGCTCCAGACAATTGCCCATTTAACACCCCCACTTGGATGTCGAATAGGATCTTGAAGTTAACATAGCCAAAGCAGAGTTCTGAGTTTCCCCCAAACCTTCCTTCTCCCCATGTACCCCGGCTCCATAGATGGTATCACCATCTAGCCAGTTGCTCCAGCCCCAGATGCTTGAATCTTTTCTTTTTCTCACCTCCTACACCCACTCCATCAGCCAGTCTAGCCGCCCTACCCCCAGAATATATCTTAATCCACCACTCTTCAGCACCTCTCCTCTCACCAGCCTGACTCAAGCCACCACCCTCACTCACCCCAGTGGACCTCCTCTCACCTCCCATGTATTCTCAACACAGAGACCAGAGTGGGTCTTTTAAAAATGCAAAGTAGATCAAGTCACTCTCATGCTCACAACCCCCCACTGGCCTTCTCATTTGCCTTGGAACAAAGCCCCAAGTCCTCCCCATGGCCTACAGGGCCCTGCGGGCTCTGGCCCCGCCTGGCTCTCCCACTCAGTCCTCACCATTCTTCCCCATGCTCACTCACCTCTGATGCCACCAACCTCCTCCTTGCTGAGCCCTCCAACATGACAAAGCTCTTAGAACGTAGTGAGCACTCAGAAGATGTTAGGTGGTGGGTAAGAAAGAAAGAGAAGAAAGGTGGACGGGGCAGGGAGGAAAGAGGGGGGGAGGAGGATCACTGGAAACTCAGATACAGCAGTTCACTGACATCACAGACTCCAGCCTGGAGGAGCTCAGAGTCGGTCTCCTCTTCAGCACTCATCTCTCCTTCCTGAGGCGACAGGACTCCCCTTCCTGGTCCAGCCTCACATGCCCAATCTTCCTCTGTCAGGGGAGACAGTTGAGGCCAAAGGAATAGATGAGTCTCCCACGGTAAGATATTAGAGGAAGAGAAGGAATCCAAGGGAAAGCATGCAGAATCCTGAGGAGGACTAGGAGAGAGAAAGGAGGATTCAGAGAGCACAGTCCCATAGAAAGCCGGGAAAGGACGACAGCAAGGAGAGGCTGGACAACGGTGTCAAAACTGAACGGGTGTTGTCGAGGCCAAGTTGGGAGGAGATGACCTCGAGTCCTGCAGACATCAATGGCTTTTGCAGTGAGAGTAGAGTGGAAGGCCGTCCAGGCCAGGAAACAATGCAGGTAGATGCTTGGCTATGACCGGGTAGACAAGCAGGAGCGTGGGAGCTTGAGGGGGTATATAGCATGGAGGAGAGCATATTTTCAGGTGGGAAAAACTGGAATGTATTTGCAGGCTGGGGGGCAGGGAACCAGCAGAGGGGAGAAAATGACTGGAGCATGGTCCCCTAAGGGATGGGTTAGTCGGACTTCGGAGGAGAAGGGCCAGTCCTTTCTTTGAGGAGGGTAGGGTGAGTAACGGAGGAGGGCCACTGAGAAGAGGGAAGAGGGGAAAGAGGAATCAAGCCCGTGACCATCGGCCTCCTGCTTTGTTTCCCTGTTCTGCTATGTCTTACCCACCAAGGACAATGTCAGCAGCTCTTTCTCAGCTCTGGCCTTCACATTTAAGGGATGACTTGGGGGTGCAGGCGGGAAGAACAATGAAATGGGGTTTTGCAGCCACCCCTTTGATCTGCCCTGGGGCCTATGGGAGCCTCCCAACATTGGGCTCAGGTGAACGGGACAAGTGGAGCTCATACCTGGTATGGCCTCTCTCCCTGGCTCCCTTGCCAGGTTTCCTCAAGACCCAGACCAGCTCCCTCAATGACCAATTCCCACGCCTACCACCTGAACTCACACTCCAGCCTCAATGTGCAAGGGGAGCTAAGCACGGCAGGACTGGGACCACTGTCAGCGATGCTACCTTGAGGCCCAGCCCAATGGCCTCACGCTGCTCTCAGCCCACAGGCTCTGGGTCAGGACTTCGGTACACATGGGCACCCACGGTTAATGCCTCCAAAGATCTTCTGAGGAAGGTAGTTTTATTATGCCCTCTTTACAGTTGAGGAGATGAAGCGTAAAGAGATGCCGAGATGCCATCAAATTGCCTAAGGCTGCCCAGAGCCATGGGCCAGGGGAAAAATTCCACAGGAATTGTCAGCGCTGGGATCTTATAGCATCTGTCCAAAGGCAAGAACAGTGACTGAAGCAGGAAAGACCCTCTGAGCCCATCACAGGGCATCCAGTCCCAGTATAAATGGGAAAACAAAGGATCTGGCAGGGACAGTGGCAAGGTCACATGGGGAATGTCAGGTTCTGTGTCTTCTGGCTCCCTGGCTTGTCAAGCTACCAAAGTGAACTGCCGATGCAAGGGTTGGCCACCTGCCTCTCGGAGCCATGAAGAAGGCAACCTATGTGAAGTCATGGAGAAGTATGGCTAAGAATGCACTAGATTCCATGGTCTTGGGGGGCAAGGACCTATCTGCCTGATCAATGTCCTGACAAAATCCCTGGCAACAAGAGGCAAGGCTCAGTGAATAAGTGTTGAATGGATGGATGGAAGAATGGCTAGGTGGACACATGTTTGGAGCAAACCCAGAAGGAGGCCCAGGCAGGATACCCAACACTGGTCCTAAATTCTCTCCCAGATCCAGGACCTCACTCCTTACCCCAGCCACCTGGAGGCTGGGCCCTGGGGACCTGACTCCTGCTGGGGCAGAGAAGAGTGGAGAAGAAACTCTGCCAAAATTGGCCTGGGTCTCTTATTGAAAGCTGAAGCCCCAAACCCATAGAGGCACCATCAATCAGCCTCTCATTCTCTTCCCCAACCCTCACTCCAGGAATGTCCCCTGAAGCCCCCCTTGACCATGCTAACAAAACTCCTGCTCTTTGTACAAACACACATGCACACAATCTCTTGCCCTCCTGAGTCGGAGACACTAAGGGAGCAAACTCCTTCTCGGTTCCCAGGGCCCGCAGAGAACAGCTTTGTGGCTGGGGCTTGCTTCCAGGGCCCAGAGCCTGCTCAGTTCCCTGGGGCCTGCTCTCCTTTCCATGCTTCCCATTTCCCTCTTACCCGCCTTCGCTGTTGCGCTTGCCCTTTGGCACGCGCTCGGGAAGGGCTTGTTTTTGTTCAGAAGCAGGGAGTGGTAGGAACAAGGACTGTCACCCATGGGCACCATCCCACATCCTGCTCTCTCTCTCACACACACACCCTGGTTATGGACACTCACGCACATGGCACTATTACACACTGGTACGTGTAGACACGCACACACAGAGATGTGTGCCAGAGATAGACCCGATTACACGGAGGCACACATCTCTCCTGCCAGGGCCAGTCTCTGAGGTCTCTTTGCTGGGCGGACCTGTCTTTGCTGAGGTGGGACTGGTAAGAAAAGGTGGAGGGGTGCCTGGGTGGCTCAGTCGTTAAGCGTCTGCCTTTGGCTCAGGTCCTGATCCCAGGCTCCTGGGATCGAGCCCCGCGTCGGGCTCCCTGCTCGGCGGGAAGTCTGCTTCTCCCTCTCCCACTCCCCCTGCTTGTGTTCCCTCTCTCGCTGTCTCTCTCTGTCAAATAAATAAAATCTTAAAAAAGAAAAGAGAAGAAAAGAAAAGGTGGAGGCTAAGCCGGCCAGTGAATGCAATTGTGTCTCTTTTATGTGGAAAAGGGTCTAGGGTCCAAAGAACATGAGCCAGGGTTTGGACCTCATTCCCCCAGGCCCCCCAGGCCCCAACCTCCCTGTTGTACTTCTTCCCAAAACTCAGCCCTCTGCCCAGTGACCAGCCTGGTGGTCTGGCCTGGCGAGTCCTCTGGGTGCCAAATACGTGGCCAGGGCTCAAGTAACAGGCCTCGTCTTGCCCAACCTGGGAAGCTGCTGAGTGGTGGAAGAGGGCCCCCTGGGCCAGAGGTTATCTACTGCTCCCACTCCTCTGAGGGAATGCAGCCCAGGTCCTCTGAGGCCTTCTCCAAAGAGAAGGCAGGAGGCTTCCTCAGAGGGGAAGCCATCTTTCTCAGTATTGACAGGCCTGGCATGGATCCTGCTAAGAGGAAGTGGGAAAAGAAGAGGGTGCTGGGGCCATCAGAGCTTCGGGTAAGGGGGAGGCGGCCCTTCCTGACTCCTGCTCTGCTGAGCCCCCATGAGGGATTTCCCCAAGCCCTTCACTGCCCACTGTCCCCACCCCCTCTTGTCTCCCCCATCCTGCCTCTCCTCTCTGCACCATCCTTCTCCTGATCCCCTCATGAAAAATGGATAGAGCTTTTATTAAACTGTTTTCTCTTCAAAGGAGCTTTCAATTTTTAATGCTTTGCTGGGGTTGGGGAGACAGACTGGCCCAGACAGACTGTCAGGGAGGGGGCTAAAGAGGTCTTCCCTGGACTGGGGGAGGGGGCAGGGAGAAGAGGGGCTCTAGACCTGCCTGAGGGTCAAGGGAGCTGAAGGCAAGAGAAGAGATAGCTGCCTAGACAGGTCGTTAGTCTTTGGGGTGGAAATACTTTCCTGTCTTAAATGGTGGAGTCCTATCCCAACTGGGTTTCAGTTTACTATGTGTCCCCTTATATTAATCACTTCACTCCCCTGGTGACAGAGACCTGAGTACCCTACCTCCTTCCTTGGCTCTCTTGGCAGATGAAGCCACCGTGGAGGTTTGAGAGGAGCCCAGTTACTAGCTGAGAGAGTAAGCCTCCAGTAGGACCAGTCGGCACAGGACAGGGACCCACAGTCCCAATCCCAAAGTACCCATCACAGTGTTTGGTACATGGTTTGGTTCTGCACTTTGAACATGTGCGTTCAGCTTCTTATTGTGGGATTTATGTTTGTTCGTTACAAAAGTAATACATGGTCATTGTAGGAAATTCAGAAAACACAGAAAAACCCGTTAAAAAAAGGAAGAAATCTACTTTGAATCCGTACTAGCTATAGGGTTGATTTAACCTCGATTTGTCCACATGCATCTCTTTGAATTCTGAGGCCAGAGGATCTACTTCAAGACAGATATTGCAGTGCGAGAG
This sequence comes from Mirounga leonina, assembly GCF_011800145.1. NCBI lineage: Eukaryota > Metazoa > Chordata > Mammalia > Carnivora > Phocidae > Mirounga > Mirounga leonina. Next base: position 804,501 of record NW_023270513.1, on the reverse strand, counting down.
TGTAGAAAAAGGAGACATGAGGCCCAACTGAATGCAATTCAAGCATGGGCCCAGTAGTGCTCTAGGCAACTCCAGAGAGAACGAGATGAGGACTTTTGTTCCAACCCGTCTGGTCTGGTTCCAAGTGAAATGATGAAAAAAAAAAAATTAGTTCTGAACGATAAACTAGAGAAAAAAAGATCATACTCCTTTAGTGATTGTTTTTCCAGTTATTGGTCATTTTGACATACTGTGCAATGCTTCAGCAAATTTTCTGACAATTTTGAGAATTTTTAGGGCATTGTTCACTTCAAAGGGAGGGGCTCGTTCTTTACTTGTGGGGCATTCTTTCTAATTCACTGAAACTCCCATTCTTCCTGGTCAGATGCACTGAAGGGTATTTGTTTCATTTCGGTGGAAGGATCAACACGTGCAAGGCCAGTGGGGCAACCACTCCGAGCCTAGACTCCGCTCTGCTGCTACCCGGGAGAGGGGCCCAGCTCAGTTTTTGAGGGAGAGCCAGGGTTGGGAGCACCGAGGCTCAGACAATGTGGATCAACACTGAGGCAGCGGTACGTGGGCCGCAATGAACCCCACGCCCTGATCCTTTTCACTGCCTTCCGATGCTTCCCTCACCTCACACCCCGCCTGGTGTGCTGTGTGTGTGGACAATGTGCCCGCTGGCATTTTCCTTGCCAATACTTTCAAGCACCATTAACACCAACAAAGCTCAGCCCAAGTCTGTCCCTGTCCCAGAAACCATACAGCACTTCAATCCTGACAGCAAGCAGCATTCCCAGTGGGAACAAATGATTGCCGTGGCGCAGTTGAAAAGATGCTAAGCAAAAGCCGCTTAGGTTGAAAAGGGGTGTATGTTGAAACCGGTGAGAGCGTAGGTTAAAGATAAAGAACGTGGGCATCACCTGTTAAAAAAAAAAAAAAAATTCAATTCGCAAAACTTAAAGGCAAATCACTTGAAAAGCAGATTGTGTTGCATTGAAAGGTTGTATATTCATCCTAGCTTACACAAACTTCTGGAAGCTGGGACTAGCAGATGGAAACATTTCAGTTTCAACTTACTTGCTTTTGGGGCGATTTATTTAGAATCTGAGGTACAATTTCAAAGTTTGTGCAAATCTTGTTGAACGACCAGAGCAGGAAGAATGAGTTGAAAATGAATCCCCGAATTACTCTCCCCTGAAAAATAAAAACTGAAAAATTCAGAAAATAGGCCAACACACTCCAAGTGCAAAAAAACAAAAAACAAACAAACAAACAAAAACTTCCCCATAGTGCCTGGAAATTATTATTACATGGAAAACCTTTGGCTAGACAGATCTATTTTCAACCAATTTATGATCTTAATGAATTTGCGGTCGCCACCGGTTTTTTACTCGTTTGTTTCTGACATGCCACCAGATCCGCAAAGATCTCACCGTCTCGGGTCTCCGATGGGACAGCCTAAGGCTAGTGAGCAGATACTACATCAGGAAGCAGACCGAATAGTTCCTAGCTTCATACCCTGGGGCCCAACCGTTCCCCCTCTCTGAGCCGCAGATTCCTCTTCTGTGAAATGGGGAGAAATGACCCACCCAGGCCCATTTCCAGGGCTGTTACCACAAGGATCACATGAGACAGGGTAAGGTTAAGAAACTGTGCCCAGGAATCGGCCCGCCTGGCTCTGCCACCTAGAAGCAGTTTACTTAACCTTTCGGGATCTCATTTTCCGCATCTACAAAAGGGGGCCACAGCTTCTTCAATGACATCTCAACATCTTATAGGTAAAGAAGTACCTGGCATATCGTAAATGTTCGGTAAGTGTCTGCCGGCCAGAGGGATGGGAGAGTCCGCTTGGAAGAGTTGGAGGCATTGCCGTGATCTTTGCACCTGCCTCCTCAGACCGTGCTGGAGCAGGGAGAAAGCAGGGGCTACATTTGGCCCATCCGTGTGTGCCTCACAGAATGGAGACACCATAGTCACCGTGGCATGAAAATTTGAGTCCTACTTCTCCCCCGTTTGTCCTCTGGCTGGCCGCATCTCTTGAAGAGATCCAAATGGCCATGCAGGTCCCACGAACAGAAGGAGGACCAGACGAATCTTAATGGAACTATCTGAGGCACACACTTCTGCCACCCTGCCTGCCCCTGCCATGGCCTGAGCCACCACCCTACAAGTGTGACAGGAAGAGTTCTGGGCCAGGTTGTGGTCTCAGCCCCGCTCCTGACTTCCTGGAAGACTTCAAGCAAGTGCTCAGCCCTCCATAGGCCTCAGTGTCCTCACCTGAAACATGAAGGGGCTGAACCAAATCAGTGCTTCTCAGCCATGGAGTGGAATCCACAGCTCTTCCCCTTATTGGATGAACATTCCAGCAGAACCAGCCCCTGAAATGATATCTTTGAACAGCTACAACTCCCACCCCCAGATCTGCATGTCCCTCATTTGAGAAATGTCTTCAGAATTGAACAGAGGCTATGAAAATGTCTTCCAGTGTGAATTATAGCTGTTGTTGTAAGTGTAAGAAAAATCATGTTTAGATTACCATCAAAACAAGAATATAAAAGTTCGATTCTCAAAGAACTCGTGACCCCTGAGAGTAGACCACCACCTCCCCCCTCCTCCCAGAAATCACGCAAATCACAGGCTGAGAATCACTGGGCCAGATGTTTGCCAACATGCTCTGGACCTATGCCTACTTTTATGGTCTCTTGGCTGTGTATATACCTTAATTCCATGGACCCAGACATGCCCCCTCTCTCCGTCTCTTCTTGTTACCCCCAGCCCCTCTGGCAGACTAGATAGACTTCTCACTTTCCTGCCAGGGCCCCCAGAGCAGTCGTGTGGTCAGAATGGGAGATGGGCCTGGGCAGAAATCAGCTCGAGGCCCCACCTTTCACCCTCCACTGGGGCTGGGCCAGCTCCAGTGGAGCTCCCATATCCAGAGGAAGAAATGGAGAGCAGACTCTGAGCCCAAACTTTTCTGCTGCCCCCAGATCCACTTTTAGGTACCCCCTAGAAAATAGCCGCTGGGCCCTGGAGCCCCTTTTACTTCTGTGGACACTGTTCTTCCTTGTCAGGTCAAGTCACCTGTGTAAGAGGGAACTTGTTCTATAGGTGCTGCTGACAAGAGGAAGAGGGGGTGGGGCGGGGTGGGCAGAAAGCCAAGGTCGACCATCTCTCTGCTCTCTTTCCTCTGGGAGGTTGCTGTGGGCAGGAAGAGCCCTGGACCAGCATGGGGGGCAAGGGTAGGAGGATCCAAGACTGGCCCTGGGCGAAAGGAGAAGACTGCCATGCTTGGCATCCATCAAGGACTTGCTGCTGCATGACCTCACCTCCCTGGAAGTCAGTTTACTCATCTGGGAAGTGGGCGGGATCCCCGTTGTTAAGAGGATTGGAGGAAGTTATAGGTGAGAAGGCCCTTGGTAAACTGTAAAGTGCTGGGCCCTGGGCACGTGTGTACATGTACATGGAAGCATGCATCCCAGCAGGCTTTGGGCCCCTCCCGCCTGTATCTAATGCTTACACTTAGGCTGCATCAGAATCACCTGGAGGGCTTATTAAAACACAGATTGCTGGGCCCCACCCCGAGTCTCTGATTCAGTAGGACTGGGGTAGTGCCCAGGAATTTGCATTTCTTTTTTTTTTTTAAGAGTTTATTTATTTATTTATTTATTTAATTTTAAAGATTTTATTTCTTTATTTGTCAGAGAGAGAGAGAGAGAGGGAACACAAGCAGGGGGAGCAGCAGGCAGAGGGAGAAGCAGGCTCCCCGTTGAGCAGGGAGCCCAATGCGGGACTCGATCCCAGGACCCTGGGATCATGACCTGAGCCGAAGGCAGACGCTTAACCAACTGAGCCACCCAGGCGATCCAGATTTTATTTATTTGAGAGAGAGAGAGCAGGAGGGAGAGGGAGAGAGAGAACCCGAAGCAGACTCCATGCTGAGAGCAGAGCCCAATGCAGAGCTCGATCCCACCATGGCAAGATCATGACCCGAGCTGAAACCGAGAGTCAGATGCTTAACCAACCGAGCCACTCAGGCGCCCCAGGAATTAACATTTCTGACAAGTTCCCAGGTGATGCTGATGCTGCTGGTCCGGGGACCACAGTTTGGAGAACCGCATGCAAGTGGTTTCACATCCACCATGGTATCTGTGCATGTTCTTGCTAATGTGTGCTGCTCTTATAACAGAGGGTTAGGGGACCCAGACGTCAGGTCACAGCTCTTTTGAACCACAGGCCCCCAACCCCCAGGCTTGGTTTGCCCTGTGCGGCAGACAGCCCCTGTGCAGAGCATGACAGAGCAATTGGGAGTTAGCCAAGAACTCCTCCCAACTCACAACCAACCACACACAACCATTATGTGCACGCACACACACACACATACACACACACGCACACACACACAAAATCATCATGCACACACACTCATCTCACACCTGTATACCTAGTGGCCAAGTACAAAGACTCATAAACACAAACGCCAAAATTGTTCAGCTCCCCCATTTCTTTTTTTTTAGATTTTATTTATTTATTTGAGAGAGAGAGAGAGAGAACAAGCGGGGCAAGGGGCAGAGGGAGAAGCAGACTCCCCGCTAAGCAGAGAGCCCCATGTGGGACTCGATCCCAGGACCCCGGGATCATGACCTGAGCCGAAGGCAGACGCTTAACCGACTGAGCCACCCAGCTCCCCCACTTCTAACTTGTAACCTTGGACAAGTCACTCAACTGCTCTGAGCTTTGGCTTCCTCACCAATAAAAATAGGGTTAATACTACTTCATAGGGTTATTGACTCAGTGAGATCATGAATGGAAATCTCTTGGAAGAATGCTGAATGTTAGCTATTCTTCTAATTTTTAGCAGTGGGCTCCAGGTCCCCAAAGGAAGCCTCAGTAGAAGAAAAAAAGAAAAAAAAAAAAAGCAGGGGCAGGCCCTCACTATGAACAAATTCACTCAGGTCACAGGAGCCTCCCAGCTCAGTCATGACCCACTTGGGAGGCAGGAGATCTAGAGCCCAGCTCCAGGTGTTTCTGACTTACTCACCGTGTGCCCGTGGGTCAGTCCCTTGCCGGCCCTGGGCTCAGCACCCCCATCTATCCCGTAGGGGCTGAGCTGGATTGGTCGGCAGGGCTTTCTTCCAGCTCTGCCACATGGCGGGTTCATGCCCAGTGGTGCATGGCCCAGCCCGTGGCCCAGTTCATCCTGACTGGAGCTGAGAGAAGCGGCTCCCCCTCCCCTGAGCAAGAGGCTGTCAGCAAGTCTCCCACGGCCTTCTCCCTCACTGGCTCCTCAGGCGCAAAGAGCCTTGGAGCTGCCAGAGGCCTGGAAAGGGATGCCAGAGAAGATTCGTAATAACCCCTTTACCCTGGGCTCTGCCTGTCAGATTAGAAAGCACCGTTGTGTTCAGGCTCTTCCCACAGCCTCACGAGGCAGGATGCACAGGAGAAATAGAGGCTCGGAGGGGCGGTTTCCTGCCCAAGGTGCTAGGACTTGAACCCAGGCGTCTCAGATCCCAAGTCCACTGGCCTGGGCTGCGAACGTCTATAGGAACCAGACATGGAAAGAGTCCTTCATACGGCCTCTGCTTTCTTCACATTTTTGACTTAAATGTCACCTTCCCGAAAAGGTCTCAGGCCAGCCCCGACCTCACAATTCCAATTCTCCATATTGTGCTCTATTTTGTCTTTTTCTGTAGCTCTTCCTCACCTTCTCACGTCATATAGAAATTTCCTGTTTATTACGTCTATTCTTTATTGTGTGTCCCCGAGGGCAAGGAGCTTGGTCCATGTTGTTTCTTGCCGTGTCTCCAGTGCCGACCACCGTGCCTGGTGCTTAACAGTTGCTCAATAGATACTTGTTGAAGCAGGGACATATACGGTAGCAGGCTCAGAACTGGGTGGCAGAAACTGTCTCTTACCTGGTCTCCTTGCCTCCACACTCCACGCTGCTCTGACTACGTGGCTGACTTCTCAAACCCAGGTCCCTGCCCTGCCTTTGACATTGCCAGGACTCCCCATCTGCTGTATGATGAACTCCAAATGCCTTTGGCCCGTCAGGAATTGGCGTCCTTACCCGTCCAGCTTCATCTCTTAGGCCACCCAACACATCCCCTGCCTTTCAACCAGAACAGATTATTTGCAGCTTCTCCAACGTGCCCCGGTCTCCCCCGCCTTTGTGCTTTTGCCCATGTGATTCCGCCTGTCCTCCGCCGGCAGCCTAGCAAACCCGTAATCGTCCTCTACTCTTTGCTCAACTCCCCCTCTTGGAAGCATTTCCCAATGAGATGATGACTTAAAGCATTTCCTGATCCTCGCTGACCTTCTGCTCCCCACCCCTGGCTGCCTCTGTGTTTCCCAAACACCCTGAAGAGGCCCAAGTTCCAGCATCTGCACTGTGATCTCTAGTCTTCATGCATGTCTCACTCAGTGAGTCAGGAGCCCCTCGAGGGTGGGGACACATCATGTCTTAGTTATCTCTGTGTCCCCCGTGCCCAGCCACATAGTAATTGCATGATGGATGAATGCATGAATGAATAGGGGTCCACAAAGGCATTAATGAACATCCACAAGGCTCTCAATTTTCAAAAGCCCTAAGGGAGAATGAACATTTCTTTATGGTAGGATTGTTCAAGCTAAGGCATCAAGTTCTTTCGCCTTGGGCTAGAATTCTATCACCCCGACGAGGCAACTCTGCTTATCTTACGGAAAAACCAATCATATCTTTCATCTCACTGTCCGTCTGCCATCTATGCCTATCATATCTGCCTACATCTATTTATCTAATCTGCCATCTATATACACGTATCCCCTAGATACCCACCTGTGTACCTACCTTCCATTTATCAGAGGCACACTGCAGAGTGAGGGTACAGCTCTCGAGTCGGATGGCACGGGTCCCTACCCAGATCTACCAAGCCATATGACCTGGCGTGAGTAACTTAGCCTTTCGGAACCTCAACTGCCTCGTCTGTAAAAGTTGAATAATAATAACAGCCCCTGGGGTGCCTGGGTGGCTCAGTCAGTTAAGCGGTTAAGCGGCTGCCTTCAGCTCAGGTCATGATCCCAGGGTCCTGGGATCGAGTCCCACATGGGGTTCCCTGCTCAGCGGGGTGTCTGCTTCTCCCTCTGCCCCTCACCCTGCTCATGCTCTCTCTCTCCTCTCTCTCTCGATCTCTCTCTCAAATAAATAAAGAAAAATATTTAAAAAAATAATAACAACCCCTTTCTCATATGGTTGTTGTGTGATTAAATAGGCTAATTCATGGTGGCTCTTACAACAGTCATTTATATCACAAGTTAGTCATTAAAGGATTTGGGACAACTGAACAAATGCTATAAAATATAAAATGATAAACTAGGTACTTGAGCGAAATCAAGATAAAGAAAAACAAGGTCAGGAAAATAATAAAGCCAGAAGTAAGATTCACACACACACACACACACACACACACACACACACGCACACACAAGGCCTTCTCTAAAGTTCTATACCGATATCGGAGCCTGCTCCTCTGATAGCCTCATAAAAGAGGGAAACATCATCAGTTTTAAGCTTCATGGCATCCGTAACATAAAGATAAAGCAAGTATTCCAGAGAAGCATGGCTTTCCCTGGTCAGAAAAGAAAGCACATCTTTTCCTTGGCCCTTCACAAAGAGGACCCCGGGAGAGATGACCACACAATGTCTTCGACATCCCTGCAGCCAGTGAATTCCAGGCTGACTTTCTCACAATGTTCCCTCTAGCCACCTACCACAAGGACCCAAAGCAATTTTCCCCAGGATAACAATAAATAACGACTGCCACCATTTACTACGTGCCAGGGATTGAATCCCCCCAAATAAATTCAGGAGGTGAGCAATGTTATTATGCCCATTTTACAGATGAGGCAACTGAGAGTCAGGTGAAATCATTTGTTCAAGGGCACACAGGCAGGACGGTGGGAGGGCTAGACACAAACCCAGACCAGTCTGTCGCCGGAACCCAGATTCGTAATCGCTATACTCTCCTGCCTTCAGAAGGAGATAGGCTGGACACTCCGCTCTGCGGACTGCCCACCATAAATATTGGTTCTCCCAACTGAGCTCTTGATAAGGCTGGGGCATCAGGGGCTTCAAGGCTGAGTTATCTGGAGGAAGATCCTGGCGTGTCACAACTGTGAGGATAGTATGAGAGCCCCACGCTTGGCTGGAGAGCTAGGCAGAGGGGAGGGCTTACATGGATCAAAAGGGCCTAGGAGCGATTCTCACAGAGAGGCCTGGAGGGGTACCCATGTGCAAGGGCAATGTTCTCCTGAAAACAGTTCTGAATCCCCTCCAACGTGCAAAGTTCTCTGCCATCGAGCCAGGCCTGTAGCCATTTCTGTCTGGAATGCTTTCAAAGCAGGCGTTACCAATTGCCACTGTGGCCATTTAAAAACTCAATAAAACACCCCTAGAACATCTAATTTAGGCAATATAGCTTCCTGGTGAACCCTCCAAGATGAATTGGTTGCAAATTGCACCCCCAGGTAACTAAATGATTTGACCTGCTGTATTAAATTGTTGGAGAGAAACCAGCTGAATGCTGGGGGCTGTCTGCCAACGCTGATGATCTGGGTTTTCGGCTAGTTGATCTTAAGGTCTGCTTTCTGATAATAACTGGGCAGTCGGATCAATTGTCTGTTGCAGTCAGTCCTACAGCATGACAATAAAGCCGTATCAACAGCAGAGCGAAAAATACTGATCTTTCTATTCTCATTTGCAGGGGGCCCAGCCCCGGCCCCGGCTTTGCCCGGAACTCACATGGACTCATTCAAACTCAAGTTCAGAAGAAGCGGGGTGTGTGGAGAAGGCAAAACCCATACACCTCTCAAAGGTAGTATCTGATTTCCCGGGAGACCTGCCTTCCCCAACCCTGCTTTATATTTTTTAAATGCAGAGGGTTTGGTAGACAAGACCCTTCAAAGCTGTGGTATTGAGGGCAAGGAGAAGAGAGGCGTGGGGAAGACGAATTCCAAAGGACAGCCCTAGGTGGTGAAATGGTTAAGGACCACAGGCACTGAGCACCCTATATAGCTTCGGGAGGGTGGTCACACCTGAAGTGTCCCTCTAAGTCTCCCCTCCCCCACCCAAAATACTTCCCCAAACCCTGCCTCTCCGGGTGCTTGCTTTGAACCATTAGCTTTGGAGATGGGTTCAGAATAAATACCTGGAAAGACAGGGTTTGTGTTCGTATATGCACGGATCTTTTGCGTGTGTGTGTGGAGGGTGGGGAGAGGGTCATTCCAAGCTGAAGAAACTGACTAAACCAGGGCTGGCAAGCAGGTAAGTGCCCTTGATGTTCTGGAAGCAGTCACTTTGAACCACTCAGCTACTTTCCCTCCCTAGAAACAGTGTATGACTCCCCAGTACCGACAGGATAAAGTCTCAATTCTTTAAGTGGCCACTCAATGCTCTCTTACCCCTCCTTCTCCTCACACCACGGATCACCTATAGGTACTGGGGAGTCATAGACTGTTTCTAGGGAGGGAAGATAGCTGAGTGGTTAAGAGGCCAAACTCTGGAGTCAAACGATGTGGATTCCAATGCTTGATTAGCAGGTTAGTGGCAGCGTGAGGTTTGGCAAGTTGCACAATATTGCTGTGCCTCAGTATACCCATCTGTGAAATGGGAACGATAGCGGGGATTCCATGTAAAACTGTCGTGGAGATTAAAGAAACCATCACACAGGGAAGCACTTAGAACAGTGCCTGGCACACAGTAACCACTCAGCTGGTGTTAGGCTTCGTCATTATTAGCAGAAGAGATGACAATACGGGGTGCTCCCTCTTCCTCCGGGCATGGAGCTAAGTGCTTTACATCATGCTCTCAGTTCATCCCCACGACCCCAAGAGCTAGGTCTGCTTTTTATCCCCACTTCACAGAGGAGGAAGCTGGGGCCTAGCAAAGGAGAGCACATAACCTGGACCTGGAGTTTAAGAAGGTCAGCCTGGCTTCAGTGTGCAGAAGGTGAATTAGAGGGGCCATGGGAAGGCAAAGTGGGACAAGGAAGGATGTGGGGCAGGGGCTCAAGTGAGAGGCTGTGGGGCCGGGGTAACACAAGCAGGAGCAGGAAGACAACATAGGGATGAGGGAGACCTGGGCCTCTGCTCCCCAGGCAGGGATCAAGATCCCACAAGACCTGTGCAGACCTCCATCTTGAGGTAGTTGGGTGCCAGAAGCCTCATGGCTTCCTACAAAGCCCAGTGGGTCTCAGACCTCACCAAAGGGCAGAACACAAGGACTGAGCAGCCCCAGGTTTTAGCCCTTTGGCCAGGACCATCCTAGCCATGAAAGGGCAGGCGTGGGAAGAGCCATTGGAGCCCGGGCCACTGACGGAGTCAAGCCTTAGTCAGTCCCCTCATCTGGGGCCCTCAGTTGACCCAACTGTGAAGTAAGGAGGTGGTTCCAGGGTGTTTCCGAATAACGTTGGGCAAAGGAGCACACAAAGGAGGAACGAGCAGGGTGAGAGGCCGAGGCAAGTGCCAGGTGAGAGTGGGAGGGATGGGAGGCACACTCCACGGCCCTGCCCTTCCTTAGCACAATCAAACTGCTGTCTGGCCGTGGGCACTCACAGAGCCTGTGTGCACCCCGCCACTGAGGGGGGAGGGAGAACAGGGGAGAACTGTGCCCCTGACACGCGAGGGCCTGCCCCTTCTTCTGGCTACTAAGAATCCTGGTGGGAAAGGAGGGGGCAGCCGCCAGAGGGGCACACGGCCTAGGGGAGAGCTGGTGGAAAGCAACTCCTTTCTGCCCTTCAGTGGCGACCACATCCCCTTGTCCTGTGCTCCTACCGCACTCCAAGCAGAGACTGCTTTCTGCCCAGGCTCGTTGGTGAAGACCGAACAAACACAAGCAGCTATGCCCTTGTCTGGGAGTGTGGGGGTCAGGTCAGAGGATGCTGGCATCTGGGAAACCTCTCTCTCGGAGCCCCCCACAAGACGGCAAATGGAAGGGGCTTTCATCCGCATGTTAGAAGACCTGGGGCCAAGTCCCATATTTACCACACCCTCCCCGCACGAATGAGGGCGAGTCTTTTCTCCTGTCTGGCCTGTGGAATTCGACTGCAAGGTCTCAGCTCATTGTTTCCTGAAAATCCAACTCGAATCCAATGGAAGCCTGGGGGTCTGGTGTCCCGGGCACTGACTCTGTGTCATGTCAGTGGGTCCCATCTTAATCCAAGCATCCAGAGACTGCAACCATCCTCAGCAGATCAGGGCGGGGACTGCAGGGAGAAGAGGAGCCTTGGAAGCAGAAAGCTCTGAGGTTGAAGTCTCAGCTCTGTCAGGTACCGCCTGTGTGATGTGGGCAAGTCCAGAGGCTTCTCAGAGGCACTGTGCCCCTGGCAATAAGCAGGGATAATGTGACTGCCTTGTAGGAGATGGTAATGAGGGTTCGATGACATGAGACATTCAGAGCACCCACGATCACTCAGAAACTGCCCTCCCCGCTCAGCCTGCCACACCCAGCATAAGATGCTCCCTGGCCAAAGAGCCAGACTAGCAAAGCAGGGGTCTATAATGACCAGGGGGCCTGCCCAAGGCTGGGAAGGTGACTTCCGCCTCCACAGAGGGCAGAGGGCAAAGCAGGGAACTTGGATGGGGTTGGAGAGGGGCAGAAAAGGGCTGGGGAAGGGGAGGTAGAAGAAAAGGGGAGCCTCTGAATGGGAAGGAAGGGAAAGGGGGGCAGGATAAAGGAAGTTTATTATTCTTCCTGCAGACCAATCATGGGGCTCCTGGAGTGTCGAATTCCAACTCCTGCAGCCAGATGTGACCTGTTCCTGTTATCATGGAATATTAATCAGAGGGGCCCTTGGGTAATTGGGGAGTTTTGATTAGAGAAATAGCCCTTACAATAATAAGCAGGCAGGAGCCTAGGGAAACCCACCCCCACTCCTGGTTGCCCACCTCTTAAGCTCCATACTTCTGAGGCTCGGAAAGCTGGACTGAAGGGTTGGGGAGCATGGAGAGGGGGATGGTACCAAAGCTGGCATGGGGACCAGGGTCAAACCTGGGTGGGGGGGGTGCAGGGAGAGATGGCTACAAATGGGACTAGAGACTGGGCGTTGCAAGGGCCTGGTGCTGGCCTGGCTTCACTCACCTCCCCATCAATCATCACATTAGCTGTTCCAGGGCCTTCCCCCTTGCTGGGCCCCTCCCAGCCAGCCCTCTGCCTGCACCACTGCCTCAGGCTCTGGCCCTGCTGGGACCCCAGCTCTGTTGCAGGCTGCACATGGCCCCTGGGCTCTGTATATTTAGACGGTTAATGAATCTTCCTGTTTGGCTGGGCCAGGCTAGAGCCTGAGAGAGAGAGAATGAGGGCAAGAATGGGGAGGAGAGTCAGCACAACTGCCCCCAGCCTTGGAGACTCTCTCAACATAGGCTCCCGGACCCAAAGCATCGAAAGGGCCTGGGCAGCTCAGCTCGAGGAATCCAGAAGTTTGCTCCCAACCCCCAGCCTCACCCCCAAATCCCCAGCACACCACAATCTGTGGACAGAAGACCCAAGTTCTAGGCCTAACCCTTGACTCGCCCCCTCCTTGGGCCTCAGCTGCCTCTTCTGCACGTTGAGGCCACGGGACTAAATTTCTTCTCTCATCAAACTCCCTCAGCGCCTACTCTGTGCCACACTCCATACGGGCCCTGTAGATTCAGAGAGTAAAAAGAGATGTAGTATAGTCTTCACCCTCAAAGACATCGTGGTGTAACTGACAGAGGGAGTCATGCAACTATCTCACACTGAGATAGTAATCGTCATACTAAAATGAATTGAGTGATGATGGCCCTGCGTTGAGGGCTTGACATGGCATCTCTTTAACAACCCAACACTTTTAGTGGTATCAGCAGTCCCATTTTACAGATGAGAAAACGGAATTACTGAGGGGCAAGGAACTCAGTAATTGTGATCCAACGTGTTAGATCCCAGGGACACCCACAGAGCTCAGAAAAGGAACCTGGAAGGTTTCTTAATGGAGACGACAGCTAATATATGCTACCTCAAACCATTTGCATCATTACCAGAGGGTGTGTGTGTGTGTGTGTGTGTGTGTGTAGATGATGAAAACTTACCAGAGAAGGTGGCTTTTGAAGTTTCTCCAATTTTCCGATTTTAGAAAAACCCTAAAACTATGTACAATTGCAACAAAAATCCTGTACACAGGCCCTTAATCCACAGTGCAATTGCTAGGTCAGAGGCTCTGCACCTTTTGGGGGGCTTTTGATATGTATATTATTATCTAAGTGACCTCCAGAAAGACTGCACTGGCTTACACTTCACCAGCTGAGTAAGTATAGAAAGAAGCCATCTAGCGTAGCGGCTTTCTTTTCAAGGGTACCCGGAAGCTCCAGTGACCCTGCTGAGGAAGGGAACAAGAAAGTCTCTGGATGTCAGGTTTTGGTCAGTGCGCTTCTCCTGAATAGGGCAGCCCATGCTTCTTGATTTCCCAGAAGCACTGCAGACCACTACCGGAGCACTCCTGCTTTGGAGCTGGACCTCTGGCTGCTGGAGCCTGGTGGGGGGTGGGCACGGAGAGACACTCGCTTACTTATTCATTCATCAGCCCTTTGCTGACTGCCAGGTTCACTGGCCCAAAGGAACCCACGTTCTTTTTTTTTTTTTTTAAGATTTTATTTATTTATTTGAGAGAGAGAGAGCACAAGTGGGGGAGTGGGAGAAGCAGGCTCCCCGCTGAGCAGGGAGCTGGATCCGGAACTCGATCCCAGGACCCCGGAATCATGACCTGAGCCGAAGGCAGCTGCCCAACCAACTGAGCCACCCAGGTGCCCCAGAAACCCACATTCTGGTGAGAAGTGGTGGCTCCTTACATCGAAGTTCAGTGGATGCTTTTTACCAAGCAGTTTTGCTTACACCATTCCTTTCCCAACCAATGATGAAGAAAGCCAGGCCCCAAGAGATAAATTATTCAAGTATTAGTGGCAGAGTCAGGCCTCAAACGCAGGCCTCCCAACGCTGAGTCCCAGCTCGGGGGCGGGGGGTGGGGCACAACAGACTGGATGTTCTTTCGTCTGGGCCTGAAGTAGCCGGCAGCCTACCACCGCTGGACTCCCACCGGAACCATAGTGACCCAGGCTGAGGCTGAGGCCAGAGATTCTCTGGCTGCTGAGGCCCTGATTCCAGTGGCCACACAGAGACCAGCCTGGAGCAGACCTGGAGGCCTACAGCGGGGTGAGAAGCACCAAAGGCCGCTCCGGGACTCCGGGGCTAGTAAACGGCACGCACCGAGCAGTTACCAGGGCGCTGTTCCCAGGGCTTGTTAGGCGGGCCTTCGCGTAATCCTCGCTGCAATCTCATGAGGACGGCCGCTACTCTCAGCCCCATCTTCCAGAGCCAAAACCAAAGGCACAGAGGGGTTTCAGGAACTTGCTAGAGAATTCAGAGCCAGAAAGCGGTAGAGCTGGGGTGCCAACCCTGGCAGCCTGACTCCGGAGTCTGGGCTCTGAACTACCACCGGCAACCGGCCTCTGAGGCCACGTGGCTGAACATCAACAGCGCAGGCTGCGGGGCCCAGCTTCTCCCTCTCCCCTGGCCGGCACTACCCCCTCACCTCAGCACCGCGGCAAAGTGCCTAAGCATTTGGACTCTGGAGTCAGGCCTCTGGAGTTCAAATCCTTGCTCTGCCACTTCCTAGCCACGTGCTCGCGGACAAGGTACTTTCCCTTTCTGAGCCTCCGCTTCCGTACCTGGGGCACAGCGTTAATCATAGCCCTACCTCAGATAAGGCCCCCTCTGGAACCTCACTGAGACCTGAGGTGTCAAAGGAGGAATGCGCGTCAAGTGTTGAGCACAGTGCCTGGCCCATACATAGTAAGGGTTCAGTCAATGTTCTCTGTTATTGTAGGGTAATATAATAACATGTCGGCGCTCCAGATTGGCTGGACAGTAATGTAAGCAGGTAGAGGGGCAGGGACAGGGCCCTGGGATGACTGTCCCAGCCCATCCAAGCCCCTTCAATTCGACAAACATTTCAAAAGGGTACTGACACTGCCTCTGTACTAAACTCTGTTCTGGGCCTCAATCTAGGTGAGATACGGAGATGAACTAGACAGGGTTTCCGGCCTCCGGAAGCTCACAGTCTAGTGGGGGAAACAGACACAGGCCACGTAGCGTGAGCAGAAGCGCTGTGAGAGCTGAGAAGAGAACCCTACCCTGGCCTGGATTTGCGGATGAGAACGTTCATGAAGGAGTAATAGGAGTTTGCCAGGCCAAGGGCAAGTGGGTGTGCATTTCTGGCCAATGTTAGGGTATCCAGAAAGGCTCAGAGGCTTAAGGGTGCCTGTCCCGGTCAGGGACCAGAGATTAGGTTTGTGTCGTTAAGGTGAGTATGGCGTGGAAGAATGAAAGGTTCAAAGCTTAAAATACAGGCAGGGATCAGATCACCCAGGGCGCCGATACCCATGCTGAGGAGTTGTGGATGATTGACACATTTGAAAGGTAAACAGAGATTGGCCATATCAGGATTGAGTTTGGGCAAGATCATTTTGGCTGCTGTTTTGCAAGAGAGGGGGACGGGATGGAAGCAGGGAGACCAGGTGGGAGGCTATTGCCATCGTCCAGGCAGGAGATGAAAGGCAGCTTGAACCAGAGCGGTGGTGTTAGGGGTGGTCAGCAATGGGCAGAGTCAAGAGCTGTTTCAGAGGCAGAGACTACAGGATTAATCCTAAAGTTTCTAGCTTAGGCCCATCTGTGGCAAGACCACGGCTGAGGTGGGAGCAGACACCTGTGCTCTGTAAACTGGTCTCTTTTTCCCCTTTGGTGTTTATTTTTGTTTCCTTGTAAAGTTCATTGCAGAAAATTCTGATCTTGTTTCAGCTGAACTGAAAGAAAGGGAGATTTTTCCATCCCGCAGCTGGGACCTGGGCTCCCGCACCTCCTAGGGCCCGGGTCTTACTGGTGGCAACTCCAGCAGAGTGATTATACACAAAGCTAGAAAGATCTGGTGAGGCTAGGGCCCAGGAGAAGGTTTGGCGTGGTTTGGCAGGCCTGCTGGGGCGGATGGGGGGGTAGCCGGGGTGGGGGGTAGGGGGTAGGGTAGTGAGAGCAGTTTGGCCTGGATCAGGGGATGGGGTGGGGCGGGGTGCTGTGTAGAGCGAGAAATGTACAAATCCTGCCTACTGGCTTTTTCAAAGGAGAATGGCTCCCTTCCCTGGGCAATGTCCGTAGGTCATAGATACCTCTGGCCTTTTCTTCTCTGGATTTGACCCTCCCAGGCCCTACTGGGAGGTGCCTCAGTTGAGCATCTGTGCTAGAGGGAGGGATCCCAGAGTACACAGTAAACAACCCGTGGCAGGGGGGTGGGGTGGGGGCGGGGGTATTGGGAGGCTGTGTGGTGGTTTGAAGAGGCAATGGGCTGGAAGTCAGAAGACCTGGGTGAAGGCCAGTCGTGGTGAACTTTGTGTGTGACTCTGGGCAGTTCCTTCTTCCCCTCCCTGGGCCTCAGTTTTCCCATCCATCCAACAAGGGGGCTGGACTAGAAGGTCTCTAACGCCCTAACAACTTGAAAGATTCCATTCTCTTCTCTGAATCTGCCCAGGGGGAGGCCTTGGGGGCTGGGGCGCCGGCAGGGGCTGAGAATTCCATAGCAATTTGCATGTGAAAGCATGTTACTGCCATGGCTATTAGTGTGTGCAGGGGGGCTGAAGACAGGGCAAGGACAGCTAACTGTCAGGCTGGCCTGAGAGGCCCAGGCTGGCTGCCTGGGTGGGGGAGTGAGGGAGGAAGGGAGGAAGGTCCCGGAGGTGTGCACAGGAGGCTGGACCACCTCACTTGTCTCCCTTTAAGGCCCCGCCCAACGGAGATGCCCAGTTCTGGGTCCGGGCCATGAACCAGCGGGTCTGGCCTCCACAGTCGCTCCTAATCTATTGTACCTAGTGACTTCGGAGCTGTGTGAGGTGCCACAGGAGAGGGGCGGACCCAGGGAACGGGGCAAACTATGAGTGCATTTTCCAAGTCGGCTGTGACCAGGCCTAAACCTCCCAGGGCCATGTTTCCCTCAGGGTTATATATAATGTGTCGTTTTGGTAATTACCTTGTGTAAACTTACATAGTTTGTCAATATAAATACTGTGTATATATGGATTTGTTTGGTTCACTCACAGGCACAGACTTCTGGGGATTCTGAGAGATCAACAATGTGTAAGAAAGAGCAGGCGACTGTGGCCTGTGAGGCAAAGGAGCTGGTTCTGAGGCCTGGCTCGGCCGGTCCTCCCTGTGTGTCCTTGGGTAATAAGTCCCTTCTTGTGTCTGGGCCTCAGTTTCCCCCTAAGGGGCTTGGTCTGGAAAGGAGCTCTCGGGAAAGTCCTAGCTCTACCATTTCCGGGCCTCTGGCCTCTCAGATTCTACTGAACAGGCCTGAGGGCAGCCAGGGAAATCTGGCTCATCCCCCTGAGAGCGAGGGCTCTGCCCAGTAGAATCCAGCCGGCGTGAAATCCCCGTGATGCAGGGTGGATTCCAGGATCTCCTTGGCTTCTCCTGGTCATCTGGAAGCTAAGGAGCCACCTGGAGCCTCTCCCTAGGGCCCTGGCCAGAGAAAAGGGGCAGCTCCTCTCTCAGAAGCCAGTTCCTCAAGCGCTGCCTCTAGGGAGGCTGGGAGAGACGAACCCATGGAGCCACAGGGGTATCAAGGGCTATGGACACACATCTCTTCTACTTTGGCTTTGGAAGAGTTTATTATGGGTATATTGTGCCCAGCCCCCAGCCCAGGAACCTGGGACTGCGGCTAAGGGAGGCAGCCTGGAGACTGGAGCCTCAGGGTAACTTCTGATGGGGATGTTCAGGAACTTTACAAAAGGCCAGCTTTGGTCAGTGATGATGGGAACAGCCAGGGGCTTGGGATCCCCAAGAAGCCCAGCCGAACTGCCCATTCCCCGCCTCACGAGAAAAGCAACAGGTACCATTTATTGGTGCTTACTACGTGCCCAGCATTCGACAATTCATGGGGAAAAAAATGGATGAACGAATGCATGAAAGGCTAACTTTAGAACCCAAGTTTCTAATCTGTGTACCTTCTATTCTGCCTCTCACATTCCCACGACCCATCACCACACAAACCCTTAAGAGCTAACCAGGCACTTAAGGGCCTTTCTAGAATGTGAGGTCCCTGGTAGCAGGGACCTTGTCTATTCTGTGCATCACTGTACCCCAGTGCCCAGACCACCAGCTGGTATATGGGAGGTGCTCAGTAAATAGTTTCTGAATAGATGACGAAATCTTGTTCTACTCCTCATTACCCAGACAGGGAAACTGAGGCCCAAAGCAATGGGGGCCTGCCTGCCTCTGGTCAAAAAGAGTCAGGCTGGAGCTGGGATGGGTCCTCAGTCTGGAGCCTCTCGGGGCTCTTTCCCCTTTATCAAAGGGCCCTCCGGCAAACTCCTCCCATCCTCCCCTATCCCTTCACACATTCCTTATTCCCCCCGCCCCCCAGCTTTTCCTCTTTTCTTTCTCTTTGCCAGCTGGGTAATTAACCATTGGAAACAGAACCTATAATTACTGTCTCCCCCATGCCCTTACATTGCTTTCAGTTTGGGATCCGTGACCCCTGTCCTGGGTGGAGGTTGGTCTCCCCCTCAGCAGCCAACCTAACAAACACCAGCTGGGGCTCCAGGCCCCCCACCCCAGGTCTAATGGCCAGCTGTACAGGAGACCAGCAGCAGATGGGCAAGGAGGGTCCCCAGGCCGGCTGAGGCTGACTCAGCTGGGGTGTCAGAGGGCCTGTGATGTGCCTGGGCAGGACAGGAGGGGAGGCAGGCAAGGCTGGATTTCGGAGAGCGAATGGTGCCGGGTGGCCAAAGGGCCGCTGGCTCAGCAGGGGCAAAGCTAGGATGGTCCCAGTGGGGCCCGTATCTCTCCTTGGGTTCTTTGGCCCACCCTCAGGCCCCTGCCTAGAGTGCGCCAGGCCATCCCCATCTGCGGGGAGGCCTCCTGTGAGCATAAAATGGACCAGAGCAATACATCACCAGAGCCCCGGTTTTCCAGCTCCGCGAGGCCCGTCCCTTCAAGGGAAACTGAGGCCTGGTTAGCACCTGCCCAGCTTGCCTCATTGGTGATCTGGGCTCAGCCTGCAGAGGAAGCCAGGCAGCCGCACCCTCACCTGGAAAGCATCCTCTATCCCTGACTCACCGGGAGCTTGGGCCCAGCTGGGACAGGAAGGAGAGCTGAGGGTGGGGCTGGTCTGGGCCCTACCACGGGAGGCTCACACCTCCTGCCTCCACCTAGCTCAGCTTGGTCTCTCTCTGACCCACACCGGTGGGAAGGCAGGGTTGGGGAGGCCTCCTGTTCTTGAAGGTCCCTAAGGAAGCACGCTTGCTCGGTCTCACGGGAGACAGGGCAAGGGGCAAGGGGGTGGGGAGAAGGAGAATCACCTTCAAGGAACTTCCATTTGCTCACGGCGTAGAAAAAGGCCTGGGCTCCAATCCTAGTGCTCTGGATCCCTTGCTATGTGTTCCTGGGGCAAGTCACTGCCCCTGATAGGGTCTCAGCTTCCTCATCTCAAATATGAGGCAAATGATTGCCCACCGTCCACCCTCACAGGAAGGTTTATGAGACGCCGTGACAACAATGTGCGTAAGGTAAGTGTTTGAAGCAAGCGGCAGGCACTGTCCAAGCGAAGGACACTCTGCCACAGGGAGCTACTGAGCACCACTGTGGGGCCAGCCCAGCTTGGGCACTGAGCCCAAACCAGCACTAGCCGCGGCACCCGGGCCAGGGCAAGTGGGAACGGCCAGTCCCAGATCTGGGCTGTTGGAGAGATGGCCCCACACTTTCCCCTGCTCTCTCCCGCAGATTTTACTTCACACCCCCATAGCTACCCCCAAGGGGCCCCCAGGATCTCGACCCCCCCACCGGTAGGGTGAGGGCAGCTGATGTCATGGGCTGGGCGGGGGACCACCCAAGGACACTGAGTTGCAGAAGTGCATGAAGGGCTCACCCAACCCGGGTCAGGCTCCACCTCAGTTAGAGACATCAACCTGGCCTGAATCAGCCCTGGTTAAAGACCCCCCGACCCAGGCTGGGGGCCCCACTCTGGGCAGGCAGTCAAGTAGCAGAGGCCCCATCTGATCCAGGCACTTCCTTTGGTTAATGAGAAACCAAATAAACAGCCTCTGCCCCAGCTGGCTCCAGGAGCACCCCAGCCGGGCCCAGCCCTGCTCCAGCCCTGCTCCAGCCCAGCCTCCCTTCCCTTCACCCTACAGGTCCCGTGGCTCTCCTCCCCCTTCCTTCTCCCAGCGCTTCCCACTTCCCTACAGCCCTGCCTGCCCCTTGGCTGGTTCTCTGAAGCTTCCTGCTCTGGATCACTAGCTAGCCCTCCCCTTCCTTCCTCCTCCTTCTTTCCTCTAGTGCCTTCTTACCCATTTCTAGCTACTGGGATCTCATTCGCCTCCTCTCCTGACATCTGCCTTGGCCGTCTCTACAGGGAGCTCCCCACCCCCAGACAGGAGCAGGAAGGCCCCGGGCCCTTGCCAGTCTGCCTCTCTGTTGTGGGATTGAGGCCAGACCCTCTTCAGGGCCCCCTGCCACCCTCCTGGACCATCGGCCTGTGGGAGGGAGACCGAGTGCTCACGGCTGCTCACGGCTGCCTAGCTCTAGGGCTTCGCCTGCCAGCCAGAAGCCCCTAAGTATGCCCTGGTGAGGACTCTGGTGTGGCCCACCTCTGAAGACAAGAGAGGCTAAGAAGTGAACTGGGCGGCCTGAGGCAACCGCAGTACCCAGTGGGCCACAGCTGAGGCCCAGCTCTCGGAAAGTTATTTCTATCCACCTTTAGGTGTCTTGAGGCAGGGCAGGGCCGGGCCTGCCAGCAGGTCCCAGACGTAGCTCCAGCCAGGTGGTGGCAGTGCTGGCGGACACACCCAGGGCCCCATGGGAACACCCCCTCCCCCATCAACTCTCTCTAGCAGAGCCTGATGGCAGACTGGGCAGATGCTCATGGCCTGTGCCACTGAGGTGACAAGATGGGCAGGGAGAAAGGGTCACAGGCTCCAGCAGAACAAGAGAGCAGAGGCACTTGGGGGCGGGGGGAGAGAAGAGGACAGGCATAGAACACCCAGAAACATCTTGCTCCACTAGGAAAGCCACCCTCTTCCCATACTTGCCCAGATCTTCAGTGATTTGGGCACAGGAAATCTCTCTCTCTCTCTCTCTCTCTCTCTCTCTCTCTCTCTCTCACACACATACTCACACCTCATTCCCCAACATCATGACACCATTTTACACCCATTTCTCCATGTGGTTAATTTTTTTTTTAGTTCTCATTTTTTTTTCTAAGAAAAAAGCAACAAGAAAATAATTCAGAGTTTATACAAAACATCTTTACATTATTTCTTCCAAAAAAGACTAGTATTTACACAAATGGCAACAGAAACAAAACCAAAAAACCCTTCCGACTGCCACCTGGAAGGGGCTGGCTGTTTGGCTCCCTCTCCCACCTGGCACTGGGGTGGGCAGCGGGCCAGGAGCCAGTGTGGAGGTGGGGGGCATAAAGGCCCAGCTCCTTCCACGGCCACTCTGGGAGCGCCTGCAAAGCACACTCAAGTGGCCGTCTGTACGCAGCCGTGCTGGCAAGGAGCCGGGGTCAAAGTGCACGGCGTGCTGGCCCAGCCCTGGGCAGCCTCTTCCTCTTTCCAGGCCCCGGCCCAAGACTGGAGGGGCCAGCGGAAGCTGGGTTGAGGGGGCACCCACCTGTGCTAGAGCCCAGAAAAGGAGCAGGCCGCCTGGCCTTATACCCGCTTAGGTCTCTGCCCTGGGCCTCCGTTTCCCCACCAGGCCAAAGGATGCCAAAGGTGAGGAGAGAACAGGGCGGGGAGGGGGAGGGGCAACTCCCAGCTCTGCAGGGCAAATAGCCACCTGGGCACCTCACCTCCCTCCACCCCCATGAGGTCATCTGCCTGCAGCAGCTCTCCTGTTCCCCAGGCAACAGCCAATTAAGACGTTAATTACCGTGAGAGTGAGGGAGGCAGGAGATGCCCAAGAATCCCACAAGGAAGAGATTTTTTTTTTTTCTGTTTGTTTGGTGGAAGGGTGGCAGCCACTACCCCATTGCCAAGATCAGCTTTGTAGAAGGAGGGTCAGGAGGGCAGGGCGAGACACTTTGCCCAACGGCCCTCCCGTCTTCCCTCCTGGGCAGGAACAGCTCTGGCCTGCCACCCCTCCCCCAAATACCAAGGCGTTTATAAAAGAAATGCCATCCTATGCTTCCTGGCTGGCCACATCCTGCCCCAGTTCCCTTAAACCGGGCTAGGCCAGGCTCAGAAAGCCGAAGGAGGGGCTGCCTTTTACATTTTTCCATTTTTCTTTAAAAAACAGATGAAAATGAGGTGACAGCTAAAAAATGAACACAAAAACATTAAAAACAGTGATGATAGCGGACAAACAGTCCTGGGGGGGGGGGAGGGGGGAGGGGGGAGGGGGGCAGGGCCAGGGGAGCATCTTCCTGCCTGCTGTCCATCAGCGTCCAACCCTGCCCTCCAAGAAGGGGCGCCCCTGCAGAGCCCAGAGGCCTGGCCAGAGGGGGAAGGCACAAGAGCATGGGGGCTGGGGGCACAAGCACCCCCTCCGAAGCCCAGGGGGCAGGGCAAAAGGGGGGTTATAAAAGCCAAGAAACTACAAAACTAAATACAAAGGTGGGCACAGCTGGTCAGGGGAGGGAGCGTAGGGGAGAAAGGAGAGGTGCAGTCCTGGCCGACTGTCCCTCGGGGGCCCGAGGCCGCGCTGGGCCCTCAGACCTTGTAGTAGATGTTCGCTGGGCTCTGGGGCGGCATCTCCTGGACGATGTAGACGGGGTGCCCGTAGTCCCCACTCACCTTCTCGTAGTGGGGGCAGTAGTTGTTCTCTGTAGTCCGTAAGGGGATGATGATGTCGCTGGGCTCGGTGCCCGCCGTGCCACTGCCCCCCTTGGGACTGGCCAGGGTACTGAGCGAGAGGGCGGGCGCCCGCTGCTGGGTGTGCTTCCGGTGCCGCTTGCGCAGCTTGAGCAGCAGAACTGTCAGGAAGATGATGATGAGCAGGAAGATGACACAGCCAGCGCCGACAGCCGCGAACAACGCCACCTTGGAGTTGAAGAAGCTGTCGGGGTCCCCACTGCCACCTCCGCTTGCCCCTGGGCCACTTTTCTCTTCCTGGTTCACAGTCTCTGAGGACAGAGGAGGGAGGGAGACGAGGTCGGCCACAGGTCCCAGGGACACGCTGCCCGCTTCAGGCTGGGCCCTGTGCCGCCGCCCTTCAGAGACCAGGGCCTGAAAAGGCAGCGAGTGCTGGCAAGGAGCCGGGGTCAGCGGAAGCTGGCTTGGGGGGGCACCCACCTGTGCTAGAGCCCAGAAAAGGAGCAGGCCGCCTGGCCTTATACCTGCTTAGGTCTCTGCCCTGGGCCTCCGTTTCCCCACCAGGCCAAAGGATGCCAATGGCTTCCGCCCTTCGGGAGACACCTATAGCACTCACCATGCTTGCCATCGGAGTCACCCAGGGAGCCCCGGCCGCTGGGGGCCTGCGTGGCCATCTTGATGGTGTTGCCTGCCTCCTTGCTGGGCCGGCTGGTGGTCAGCTGCTCAGGTGTCACAGCATTGGGGTCTGGGGGCGGGGAGAGGACAGGTGAGCGGGGGAGCCCACGAGCATAGGTGCCTCAGTCATCTAGCACGAGCCAACAGTGACCTGTAAGTCAGACCCCAGACACTCTGACCCTCTTGCCCCTCCCCTACTCCCAAGCGCAGCCATACCCAGCCAGGGACATCTGTTGCAAAGGCTCAACTGGGGAGCCCCCACACCGGGCACTCACCTTGCCCAACCTTCATGACGATCTTCATGGTGCGTGTGCGGCACACGCCTCCCTCCCGGTTTTCCAGGCCCTCCAGGCTCCCATTGGATGTAGCTGTATAGCAAGAGGCCAGAGAAATCAGGGGGAGAGACAGGTCTGCCCACACTACCTAGACATCCTAGTGCTGTCTCAGCCCGTAGGAACAGACCTGGGAGCTGGGGCGAGGGGGTGACAAGCAGCTCCCGCCTACCTGCAAACCTTTCCGCTTGGCGGCTCCCTCGTGCTGGGAAGAGAGTAGCCGGCCGGGCCCAGCCCACGTCGGAAACTAGCGCTTCCCCCAAGGGGGCCGCTCCCTTATCATGACCGGGCCTTAGCCCTTCTTTCTCAGTGGACACTGAGGTATCTTCTCTCTGGGCGATGCTGCTCAGAGGCCAAACAATTAGAAGTGGAATCATGGGGGAGGCTCCTATACAGACTGGAAGGAAGCCAGTCAGGTAAAGTGGGCTGCAGTCCCAGTGCTATTCCCGGCTCCCCGAGTGACATGGGGCTGGAAGTTCCTTCACCTCTTGGGGCCAGTTTCCCACAAAGAGAAAGGCCCAACAGCCAGCTGAGGCCAAAGGGTTCTGCCAACTCTGCCATTCCCGAGATTAGACCCGAGGTAGGCCAAGAAAATGAGAGAGGGCACCGCGAATTGGAGTCTCCTCCCACCCAACTCCTAGAGCCAAGGTGAGCGGGCAGCCAGCCCCTTGGCGAACGTTAGGGCCAGAAATCCCAGGCCAGGCTGGAAAGAGAGCATGCCAGTCTTCAGAGGGGACCGGATCAGGACAGGCCGTGTGCGGTGTCAGCGTACTACTTAGAAGCTCCTGCTGCTACCAGATAAGAGAGAGCCCTACGATGGGAAGGGACTCACAGGTAATGTAGTAATCGTGGTGCTTCTTAAACTCCAGGCCCATGTAGTTGGGGCTGAACTCCTGGAACTTAATGGTGAAGCGGATCTCGTGCTCCGGCCGATTGCAGGTGACCAGCACGTTGGGGTCCAGCACAGTGCTGCAAGCGGCCGCCTGCTCAGGCCGCACCAGGTATAGCTTGTAGTACTCGTAGGGCCGCCCTGCTTCTGCTCGGGGGCAGATGATGTCCAGCTTGTCGCCGATCTTCGGGTAGATCACCAGGCCCTTCCCACGCAGGAACCTGCCCAGGACGGAAGACACGGTCAGCCTCGGGGGCGGGCGTCCTGGGCCATCCCCCGGATCAGGGGCGCACGCGATGAGGGCCACAGGCTGAGCCTACTGGGGGCAGATGGCAAGGACAGGCATTCTGTCCTTCCTCCATCCTCAGGCTGGCGCTGAGGAGAGCCGATCACACTGCCAGCAGGGCGTGGAAGGGGTGGCCCATGGGCAACGCTGCCAGGCTTTGACTGCTCGGCAGGGTGGGGCACTGCCTAGCTGGGGGAGCCCGTTGTCCTAATGTGGCATTTCCGCAGGCGGGCTGACGTGGCCAATGGTGTCAGGCTTGGGCTGCCTGGAGGTGGCAGCCCTGTTCTCCTCCCACCCCCATCACACTCACGTTCCTTCAGAGCCACTGCTGCCATCTCCCCAGCACACATGCGTGTGTGTGTGTGCACACCTGCACCCAAATACATGGTGCGCGTGCGCACATACACACACACCAAGCCCACACATGCCTTAGCCACCACCCCTGTGGCTCCCAGGCTACAACTGGGGAAGCTCAACCTATCTGGGACCCAAGCCTTCTCTCCCATCCTTGCTAATCTTGGGCAGGATGGGGAGATAGGAATAGGCATCGCCTGGAACCAAGGGGTAATGGACACAGTCTCTGGCCAGCTGCGACTCCACACGGCTCTCCCCACTCCCCACACCCACAGCACAGTGTCTTAGAGGGGGGACCCATCCAACCCCCATAACGTGAGAACCTGAGTCCCTAAACTTGACCAGGCTCAGTCCTAAAAAGAGCAGAGGGAGGGGAGAAGGGGCCCAAACACGGACAACAGATCATGTAAGACAGGGCCCCAGGAACCTCACACATCTGTGTTCTAATCCTCCCACCTCCACATCTGCCTCTGTTCCAGATCCTGAGGGAGACGGGCAAATGCCTTCTGAGCCAGGTTCATCTTCTAATCTTGAAGGCCAGACACAGGGAATAGCAGAGGGAGGGCAGCTGCCCAAGCCCATCTATTCATATCACTCTGTCCTTACCTAGGCACACAGTAAAACAGTGCTGCTATCTTGGCCATTTCTGAGCCTGCGCAGGCTGGAGCCAGGAGCAAGGCAATAGCACGGAGGAAGGAGAAAGCAGACAGACTTTGGAACCAGACAGACACGGCCCTTCCTAGCTCCGTGACCTTGGATGAGCTGCCTGATCTCCCTGAGTCTCAGTTGCCTCACTTACAAACAGGCAGTGGTAAGAGCCCTGCGCCCCCGGGATTGGGGACGGGGTGCAATGGCACATGCAGAGTGCCTAGCGCGCAGTAGGCACTCCCCATGTTTGACTCTCACTTAGAAACAGTCTAGTCTGCCAAAGAGGCAAGACACTAACAGCAAGTACCTACGAGGCCAGTCTTGGGGGGTTTTGGCGGGGGCGGGGAGGTGGCTGGCTAGGAAGAGAAGCTATGGCCCCATCCTCGAGGATTTTACTGTCTGCTGTGGGTCAGAAAAGTAAAAATGGTCCGTGCTTTAGCAACAGACAGTACCAGGCTATCTGTAGGTTATGTGGGAGGACGGTGGTTCAAGCCGCAAGGGCTGGAGGCCGTGAGAGGAAGGAGAGAATTCATCTGACAGGAGATGGTTCCTCAGAAGGAGCAGAATGAAAGTGAGTCCCGGGGGGCGGCGGATAAGAAGTTAACACAGAGCAAGAGTGGACAGGAGTGGCTGGAACACAAACCCCAGGCCAGTGACTGGCCCCAAAACTGGTAGAGAGAAGCAGAAGAAGAGGTGGAAAAGCTCAGCTGGGGCCGGACCAAAAGGCCTCAACAAGCAGGGTGGCTTTCGTCCCACTGGGGAAAGACCTTCTAGCAAGGACAACGAAGGGTTGAAAGCAGTGCTTCAGGAGAACAGAGCTGACAGCAGAAGAGCATGGCTCCACTTCCCGGGGGCCCGTTGCGCACTGGGGACCACAAGGTACAAGAGCCTACCGGGAGCTCAGGGCCCTCACTCGAGGGAGGCAAATGATACCCCAGGAGGTGAGTCTAGACCAAGTAGATGAAGAAAGGCAGCCCTCCCTCCATGTTAAATGAGGCTTCAACAAGCTGAGACCTGCCATCTTTCTGTACAGGAGGGTAAAAACCACAAGAGGGTCTTTCCCTTAGTACCTAGCTTTACTGCACTCCAGAGGGCCATGGGATGAAGGTCCCTACAAACATTTGAGAGCGAACACCCTCACCCCATGCCCCCCATGATTCCCAAGGCAGTTTTCACTTCCCCAGCCTCACACTGGGTCCACCCAGACAGCAGGATTAGATGACTTATAACTTCTTAGAGCCAGAGGAACCTTCGAGACCCACTGAGTCCAGGCCCCTCATGTGAGGGAGGGAGGGATCAGAGAACATTTCCTATGGAAGAGAGGTGCTCAAAGCCAACTGGAGGAGGCTACCCTCACCCAGGACGTTAACCCCTAGGGGTCTAAGAAGCCTTGGCTGAATCCTTGCACAGCTGCACTTCAACGAGACCCTCCCTGGAGGGGACGGCAGGGTACACAGAGGGCATGCGAAGGGGCACAGGCCAGCTCACCCCTCGAACCACTCGGCCCGGGCTTCCTCACCGGGGAGGCTTGGCTGTTCTGAGCACATCTACGGCCACTCAGGCTCTGGAGCTCCGGAACTGAAACACAGGGCTTCCAGCTACTGGGGGCTCTACCTTGAATCCAGAGACATCCAGAAAACATATGTCTACACAGTGGATGGAGGAGGGGGAAGAAAAGAGGACTATTGCCCCTAACACCCCTCAGCCTCTCTTCAACCTCGGCGATGACTTCATAAATATTCATCAGTTCATTTGCATAGCAGCTGGCAGAGGGAAACTCACCTTCCCCTAAAGTGCAGAAGGGAGAGGAGCCTGATGAGACCTGCCTCCCCTGACCCTGATCCCCCATAATGGTGCCTCCTCAGCATCTTCTCCAACATCAGGAGAACTGCTTCTTGGCCTATGAGAAGCCCAGGAAAGTGGCAAGGGGACAGAAGGGGCAGGTGTGTAGCCAGTGAGAGTGAAGCCTGAAGCCAGGTACAACACTGGTCGTACTATACAGGGGGGACCCTGCAGGTAGGTCTTCCCTCATACATGTCAGGTTAGGAGTAGGGGCAAGAGAGGAGGAGGAAGAGATTGTCCCCAAGTTAAACTCTTTATCCCCCACTTTTCAAAAACTACCACTCCCCCATTATGAAGCCAAGCTTTCTTGCCTGGGGCCACCCCCAGACAAAGCCCTTTTCTGGAAAATAAGGGGATTGACAAGGCCCAGCAGGAAGCCTGAAGCAGGTCGCCATGGTAACCCCTGAGGCCTTCCCTCCTTAGCCTCTGATAGCCCCAGGACCCCAGTGAGCCACCCCAGGGAGTAAAGGGACTTGCGGCAACCGCAGCAGCCGGAGCATTCCAGCTCCTTCTTATGGCCTGCCTCTTCCCTTCCACCCTAGCCCAAGTCTCTCCCTCAGCCTTTCTACTGAGTCGAGAAGTGCCACCATGACTGCTAGTAAGAATCCTGGGACACAAGAAGCCTGAAGGGTCTGGGGCAGTAGCCCAGTCAGAGGCCAACTGCCCGCCTGCTTCTGGCGTCCAGCTGAGCCCCTCTCCGCCCAAACACCTACAATCTGCAGGGGGGCCAGCTTGCAGCTGTAGGGGTCATGCCCAGAAAGGTGCCCACACTTGCTTCCCTCTCGCCCTTCCCACAGGCTCTGGGAACCTGTGGTCAGAGAGCGGCTGAAGGGACAGCCCGGTCCCAGGCCGTGCCGGGCCAAGCTTGGCAGAAGACTCCAGCCATGGCCTTGACTCGGGGACCCTGGTGGCACTGCACCTGCACCCACGGAGTGGCAGGACGAGTGGAGGACAGACCCCAAGCCAGAGCTCGAGTCTGCTCTCATCCCAGCAAGGGTGGGGAGCCCCCAAATTAAAGGCTCCTCTTTCATTCGCCCAGCTCCACCCAGCCCCCGAGGCGGCAGGAGCAGGCCTGGCGTGTCCCAGCAGTGCCCGCCCAGGCGTGGGTGGGCAGGAACAGCAGCTGGGTCCTGGCACACACACACACACACACACACACACACAGCACTGTCGGAGACAGGGAAGCCAGGAGAGTCCCAGAGGAAGTCACCCTCCCCACATACACTGAACTCTGCCCTCCCCTCTGCCCCACCAGGCTCATACTTGGGTCCACTGGGGGGCCTAACACCCCTTTTCTTGTTGTCTGCTTTCTGTGGGATCCCTGAGAGGAAGTGAGGTTCCTGGCCTAGAGAGGAACCAAAGGTGCTGTTCAGAGCTTGGGAGGGAGAGTGCCAGGCAGTGAGCTGACTACCTCTAGTTCAGGTCACCCAAGCAGGCAGACCTAGCAAAATCGAACAAGGAAGCCAGGGCACTGCTCATCCCACACAGGCAGGGCCTGAGTCACAAGGACAGATGCGCACACACCTGTGAGGTAAGAGGGGAACCCAGGAACAGGGAGCCGGCACCTTTTTCCAAACCCCACCTTGAATTCCTCTCTCTCCTAGATTCCAAGGTAGCAGGATGGCATGGAAAGAATGGCACAGAGCAAGCTCTACCCCCTGTGAGCTGAGTCTAGACAAGTCACTTCCCTCTTCCAGGCACAGGCCTTCTCATCTGGAAATGGGGGGAATTCCTACTCCCTGGGGCTGTTGGGAACCAGCAATGAACTTACAGATGAGGATGCTTTGTAAGTAGCAAGGTGCCGCCTGATTGTTAAGGTAGCCTGCCAAACACAGTACCATTTAGAAGTAAGACACTTCAGGAGCTTCCACGCCTGGCTGCAGGCATCCCCACGCCCCGAAATGACCACTACGAGAACACACACAGGAGGGGCCGCTATGGTGCCCAGGGCCAGGAGCCCAGGATGTGGCTGGTGAGCATCCCCCCACCTCAGCTCCCCTAATAATCACAGAGTGGACCCTCCCCCAAACCTGGTGTTCTCTTGGCAACAAGCAGCCTCCCGGCTGGCCCACCCCTCCCACACTCCCAACCCCAGAAAACAGTGGTATCCAGGGCCTGCCCATCCCCATCCACCTGAGCTGATGAGGCAGTGGAGAACCTGAGGGGAAACAGGGAACCCTCCAGTTAGCCCCCACCCCAGCCTCACAGGCCCTTCTTGCCCCGGGCCCCGGCTGCCTGGGGTGGGGGTGGGGAGGGAGGGGAATGGGAAACTTTAGGAGCCCCTGGGTTCCCATCACTCTCAAGCCCCCACCTGTGGCCAATCAGCCACAGAGTAGAAGAGGTCAGGTCCCTAGCCGCCCCGGAAAGGGGCCCCCTGAGCTGGCCTCCCCAGGACTGTGAGCTGGAACAGCTGTGAGGGGGCTGGGACCAACGTTTTCGGCTTGTAGCGGGCAAGCCTGGGTTGGGGTCTGCAGCTGCCCCCACCCATGCTGGATGGAGTCAAGGGTCCTGGACACCAAGCCGAACCCCCCACCCCCACCCCCTTATAGGGAAGATGTAATGTGATCTCAGGCACATTCCCACTCCCTGGAGGTGGGGGAACCTGAGTGGGGGGCAGGAAGGGGTCAGAATGGGACTGAGAGACTGAACTGCAGCAGCTGGACTTGGCTGAGGACTCAAGTGTGAGGCCTGCCGGCTGCCCCAAGCTCTCTGGGGAAGAGGCTGGGGGAGGGGGCCGCTCTGGGACCTTCCATCACAGCCCCCAACCCACCCAAGCACATGCATACACTCTGGTTGCTCCCAACCTGGAGTGGGACTGAACCTGCTTCCCCACCCCCTGCTCATCAGGCAAATCTGACGAGAGGGGCGAAGGAGAGGCAGAAGCTCTCGCCACCCAGGGACTTCCACGCTGAAAGACCCCCTGCACCAATTC
This sequence comes from Mirounga leonina, assembly GCF_011800145.1. Classification (NCBI taxonomy): domain Eukaryota; kingdom Metazoa; phylum Chordata; class Mammalia; order Carnivora; family Phocidae; genus Mirounga; species Mirounga leonina. The sequence continues at coordinate 773,719 of NW_023270513.1, read as the reverse complement.
GGGAAAGAGCCTGGAAGTCTTTAAGTTGGCCCTTCCTGCTCTCCTCTTCCAGTCAGGGCTAGGGCTGCACGCACCCTGGAACCTGGAAACATACCCCCAGCCCCACCACTTCTTTATTTTGATTTTTTTTCCCCCAAGAAGGAAGCAATTAAGCAAGGTTTATGGGCACTGGGAGATTTGACCGGGGGTGGGGGGGGGTGCCGGTTCCTGACAAGGTTGAGGAAAGACACCAAAAG